>NC_138941.1:9035120-9477620 GCF_965226115.1 Aulonocara stuartgranti
CAATGAACAGATGATGGATCAATAACTGCAGCTGGATTGTGTTTGTTCTCTCCATCAGATTCCTGTCAACTCACAATCGACACAAACACAGTGAACACAAAGCTCCAACTGTCTGACAACAACAGGAAGGTGACACGTGTGAGGAAGGTTCAGTCATATCCTGATCATCCAGACAGATTTGATGTTTGTCATCAGCTGCTGTGTAGAAATGGTCTGACTGGTCGCTGTTACTGGGAGGTCGAGTGGAGAGGAAGAGTTGATATATCAGTGAGTTACAGAAGCATCAGAAGGAAAGGAGACAGTTATGACTGTTTGTTTGGAGACAATGATCAGTCCTGGAGTCTCTTCTGCTCTGATGATGGTCCTGATTATGTCTGTCACAATAACAGCTACACACCCATCTCCTCCTCCTCCTCCTCCTCCTCCTCTGTCTCTCACAGAGCAGCAGTGTATGTGGACTGTCCTGCTGGCACTCTGTCCTTCTACAGAGTCTCCTCTGACACTCTGATCCACCTCCACACCTTCAACACCACATTCACTCAAACTCTTTATCCTGGGTTTAGGTTCTATCTTGGTTCCTCAGTGTCCCTGTGCTGAGTGGAGTGTAAAGAGTGTCTCCTGTTACAGAAACACTCTGACTGTTGAACAGATAGTTCAGTCTGTACATGTCTGTCTCTTTCACTCACAAACACGTTTTCAGATTCATGGATTCAATCAGTTGATGTTTGAAACTCTTCTAAATGATTCCTTGTAAACTTCTTCAGTCACAAACAAACAGGAAGTGATGTCACATGTGTTCCTGTCCACACAGCAGAATGAGTCTATTGCTGACAGTGATGTACAAACAGAGTGAGCATTTCTGAGGCCCAAAATAAACTGAGTAGTTCACTGAATGAACAATGGACTGTGAGCTCAGTTCCTTCATCATTAGTATGGATTATATATGTATATGTATTATATTAGTATCATATATATCAG
The DNA here is from genome assembly GCF_965226115.1 of Aulonocara stuartgranti. Taxonomy (NCBI): domain Eukaryota; kingdom Metazoa; phylum Chordata; class Actinopteri; order Cichliformes; family Cichlidae; genus Aulonocara; species Aulonocara stuartgranti. The sequence goes on from NC_138941.1 coordinate 9,036,099, forward strand.
GTGCTGCTGCTTTCAGTCATTGTGCAAATGTGCTGTTTGTAAGCTTGTAAAGCTGCAGTCAGCTGAGACTGAAGAAGTCACCTGATCAGTGAGCAAACGTTTCTGAAAACGTCCAGATGAACAGAATCAACCTTTTGGGATCAGCCAGCAATGCAGCATCATTGTTGTTCAGCTTCAGAGGTTTGCAGGAATGAACTGATGACCAGAAACAGCTGCAAAGTCCAAGAAAATACCAGCTGGAGTTCAGCTGCATTTGAAGAAGTCAAAGAAAAGTAAGGATGGCAAAGGGCGACGTTTTCTTCCAAAGAGCTGCAAACATGGTCGACGCCTCATTAGAAGAATCATCTGGACATTTGTGAGGAACTCTAACCAAGAAAGCAACGTCACACAGATCCAACAGACAGTTTCCATGACTGCAAGTGTTGAGTGGAAAAATGCTACATTGCATTATTGCATCCTCTCACCACAGGAGGCGCTGTTGGCACCACTGATTGCTGATCAGCTGTTCTCTGATGATCTGATTGATACTGTGAATAACGGGACTCACTGAACTCTGTGACACAGTGAAGATTACAGAGTTTAACTTCACCCTTTAAGACTGACCACAGAACCAAGTCCGCCAGAGCTTTTGTTATATTTTTACATGCTGTGGAGCCATTTGTGGGAGCATTTCAAGTTGCTATACATCAATACAACTGTTATAGCCCTAATTTTAATAATATGTCTGCATTAAGTCCATAGTAACTACATAAACTGCAAAAAAACCTCTGCTCATCCATCTCTGTGTGTATCAGGATACATTTGGTTCATAATACACAGAAAAATCAGAGTTATTACCTGTAATAAATGTGAAAGATTCCTGCAGTGATAACCAGGCAGGACTGAAACACATCCAAGCTGTCACCACGGTAACAGCACCGCCCATCCACAGGTGAGGGGAGGAGCAAAAAGAGGGACTTTGACCATTTTATACTAAAAACACTCAACTAATGTTTCTAATATGAAACAAATAAGCCCACATTAATGTGAGCGTTTATTAAATAATAATAATGATGATTTCCTCCTGATCTCATTTCCACAGCAGAGAAAACTGTGGTGTATATTGAGGTGGAGGGTGTGGTCTGTGGCTCAGGTGTAGAGTGAGGGTGGGGTGCACCACAGCAGCATGCTGGGACTGCTGAGGGTGGAGGAGGGAGTGATGATGACATCAGAGCTGCAGCACAGAGACCAGTGAACACACAGTCTGTTCATCTTTGCATAGATACAATATACAGCACAATATTGAATGACAGACACGCTGTGGGAGCTTCCACAGATACACTGACGTCAGCATCCAGAGTCCTCCTGCTGCTCCCCCCTCAGAGCCCCGTGATCAGCACCAACACATTCAGTTAGATGACAGAGTCCAGCTGCAGCTAGAATCAGCTCCCCTCTGTGAACAACAGCACAGCGTCAGTGTTTCACACTCAGTGAAAGGAGGAAACAGCAGAAGAACACCATGTGTGCTACGTTTCCCAGGACACACTACAAACTGCACAAATACAGAGCAGCACGTGGAAGGACCTGGAGCTGCATTTACAGAGCTGCAGACAGCGTGATGTCCTGTATGGACAGGTGGAAGGAACCAAGTCCTCAGCTGGAACACTCGTGTTTGTCCACAGACAGGAAACACAGCAGGAAACTTCCTGACAGAAGTGCAGCTCATGGATAACACACTTCCTGTCAGTCAGAATGAGGCTGCAGCCAAACACAGAAAGGTGTTTTTGTCCAGATGATCCCAGAGAAGAAACACGAGTGTTCACAGACATCAGAAGCTCAGAGAGGTGAAACATGAGGTTGGAGTCCTCGTCAGCATCCAGAAGAGCTGCTGTGAAACCCTGAGTACTCATGACAGACTCTGATGGCACAAACACATCATGATTCAAACAGAAAGACAAACATGGAGCTCCTGATCCTCCTGCATGAGAACAAGCTGACATGAGCGCTGTGTCTGAGAGTGTCTCCCTGTCACAGTGACAATAACACAGCTGCTGCTCACAGTCATTAAACTGACCTGAGGTCAGCTGTGCTCCTTACATATGAACCATGTGACCTCACATCAGTGCTGTGGATGACTGTAGTCATAGAAGAGTAGAGCTGTAGCAGGTGGTGTGAGGAGGAGGTGGTGTATTCTAGTTAACGCAGTACTGAAACACTCCAGCAGAGGGCGCTGTTAAGTCCTTATTGTAACACAGTTACTGTGTGCAGTTAGACTTCATACATAATCTGCACTTATTTCCATCAGACATGCTGTCAGTAAATGATTGGTTTCTATTGATTCTACTTCCTGTTGACTCGTTTGATGACAGTGAAACAATCACAGCTGATTGTGTGATGATGTAAACTGTCACTGTTACATTCAGTGTGTGTGACATAATGTTAGTGCAGGCTGATAACAGCCTGGTTCTGTTAGAAACACATGAACGTGTCCATAGATCAGTGTGTGTTTAACATGAGAGCTTCAGCCCTGCTGATGTGTTAAATAAAGACATGCAGGAAAACTGATGAGACTCTGAAATAACTCTTTATATTTATAATGTAACTCTGCATCAAAAGAACAACAAAGGATCCCAGACAGGTTTCTGTGAACAAAGACCATTCTGATGTTTCTGTGTTTCTAACACTTTGACATTATTAGTAAACAGACTGCAGTGAGCAGCATTTATAAAGAGCTTCTATATAAAGATATGACAGCTGTTTGACAAGTTTATCACTCTGTGTTTGGACCTGATCAGTCCAGCTGTTTACTTGAAACATGTTCATTTACCTGTTCTGTTATATTCATGTTCTTGTCTCTGTTGAAAACACATTTTAATGTCCCTCAGATTTTTCTCCCAGATGAATAAATATAAAAATGACACAAACTGACTGCAGCTACTTTTTGTCCTTTCTGTCAAAAACCTTCATGTGACTCATGAGAGACACGTTTCAGCTGTTTGTGACAGATCAGAGGCCAACAAGTCATTTATAACACTTTCCATCATTGTTTAAAGTTCTCAGTGTTTCTGTGTTGCTGCGTATAGGATCTCCCAGCATCATCACTGTGCTGTCCAATCATTGTGTGCCAGGTTACCCTTATAGTGCGATGTGTGTTTGCACAAAGAGAAGCATGTGTGTCAAATATAAATAAGCACAGAACAGAAACAGCTGCTCGTTTCTTCTGTTTAGAGTCAAGTTAGTGTTTTGTGTCTTTGTTTGAGGCCTGATGTCGAGCAGAGGTGTGTGTAACTGCACTGCTCTGTTATATGTGTGGAGTGTGTGCTTCTCTTCAGCATCATCTTTGTCACTGCTGATTCCTTTGTGTCATCATGTGTTGAGAAGAGAGAACAGTTATAACGGAGGAGCAAAAGGAAGCCCTGAAATCTGCATCAACAAGGAAGTGTTGGCTCACCAGTGATCCCAGCAGAGCCACTGGTTTGGCTCCAGTTGTTCTAGATTCAATGATGTTGTTGCTACAGATACATGTCAGCATCTTTATTGAATTTAATATGAAGCAGAAATGGTGTCATTAGGAGAAGAAGAGGAGAACAAGTCCGGCGAGGAGGCAGCAGCTCTTAAAGATGAAACAGCAGCTCAGCCCTGAGCTCAGAGAGCTGCACATGAAAAAGCTCCTCAAGCAGATCCTGTCAGAGGTTTGTCATCAACAGGAGGAACTGTTCACATCATAGGATGAAGATGCTGTCAGCTGGATGAAGAAGGTTATTTAATGCAAACGTTCACACTGAAGTCAAATTGTTGTCGTGTTGAACAGATTCATGTACTGATCGTCTCCAGAATGTTAGAAGAGCTTCAATGAATCATTAGAAACAACTTACAGCTGCACAGCTGTGTCAAACACATCTGTGTGTCATTGTGGGATTGTTGTGTTTCTACATGTGACACACGTCTAAAACATGCACACAATCTGAACACAAACAGGGACTCATGTGTTCCCACAGCCAGATGCTGAGAGCCATTTCCTTGTAGTCCTGTGTCTACATACATGAACCATTAGATGTTATTGGAATGATTGTCAGCTCTGATAGTTTCATGTGTGTTTAGCTGGACGCTGTTTGATCCTCGACATGTTTAAAGGTGTCCAGTCCTGAGACACTGGGGCTGGAAACAGCTGTGATGTCATTGGACTGTCACACAGACAGAAGTGCATGAAGTGAGCAGCCGAGGAGCCGCTGATGTTTTGGATTCAACAGCATTTGAAAGGTCGACACAGACACATTTGCACACAGAAAGCTGAATCTGTCATATGCCACAGTGAACTCACTGTTCAGTGTTTTTCAGGAAGCTTCTTAACTGCCTCTGCTGCCAAACAAGCAGCTGATGTCCTTGAGAAGAAGCTGAAGAAGTCTTCAACAACAAATACAGGAAGTGGACTTTCAAATACTAGATTCACTTTAGACTCACAGAGAAATGACTCAACCAGCTGTGTTTGACTCTATGAAAGGTCAGTGTGTGTCTGCACACAGACTGTTGTGTTGGACTGTTATTCAGTTGTCTGCTGAATGTTTTCAAATGTCTGCATCTCAGCTGTGATGAGGCTGGGGGTCATGGGAGGCCACCGTAGCAGCCTCTTCAACATCATGACATCATCATAAATGCTGCTGGACTGTCTGATGGGCTGACGGTGAAAAAGCCGTCGGGAAGGAAACAGAAGACGTTTCAGAGGCTGCAGCAGATTTCTTTGATTCGGGGCCTTTTTCAGCTTTATTGGACAGAGCAGTGAAGATAAGTGACAGCAAAGCAGAGAGAAAGGGGGCGTGGCCCGGGTCAAAGCCAGGCCAGCTGCTCTCCACCTCGTGGTCACCTGCTCATCCTAGTGAGCTCCACCAGCAGCCCTTTCACACACTTTACACTGTCAAACACTGTGTGTGGACCTCAGCTAACAACAGGCTACATTTAAGTCTGGACTACATGCTTTTATATTGTTTTTATTCCATCAGCAGCTCAACATCATGAGCAGCTTTGACATAAAGACATCAAACTCAAGCTGACTTTAAACTACTTTTAATACAGGGGCTCAAAAACAACAACATCTTTATTATATATCAGGACACAAAGTCATTTCATCTCAAAGGGAAACAGCTTTATTTGGAATAACCAGCACTATCAACTGGTTTGGGATCTCCACCAGTTTCATGTCTTTGCAGCTTCTCCAACAAAGTTCCTGTAAAATCAGCATGTTTGTCTTTATTGGTTTGATAGTGATTGATTATTCAGTCCCAATCTGCTGTCATCTAAAGAACAAAATGATGTTTCTATGAGTCACAAAGCTCCAGATGTTGTCGGCTTCACAAAGAAAACAAAGAACTTAAACACAAAGTGTTTGGAGCCAAAATGTTCCCAAGCTGCTCTTTTTGAAATGGCAGAGGTACAGTGGTGTCTAACAGCACACTGTGGAAGGCAAACATGTTATTGTTGGATGAAACTTCATGAATCCTTTGTAGATTTGAGCTGTTGGAGCCTTTCTTTTCTCTTCAGGTGTACAGATGCTGAGGAGGCAGGTGAAGCAGGTGGAGCTGTTGTGATGCTGGCAGAGGGTGTGTCTTAGTAACTCTGTGAGGCAGAACTGGATCCAACATTGTGGATGTGTTGATGTTGGAGCCATTAAGAGTCTCTGGCCACACTGTAGGATTTCCCTTTGATCCACTGTGGGGGCATTTTGGAGTCTGTCAGTGAAACTCTTCATGTTTGTGTTTGACTCCAGTTTATAGAAACAGAGAAATGTGTCATGCTTTTGTTCGGCCTCCACAAATACACACATTTGTTCATTGGTTGGACTTTTTGGAAGGAGACACATTGAAAACCATGGTAATAAGATCTTGTTGTTTCCTGTGGATCCGACACAGAGAGTGGACTTCAGACAGAAAGCGTGGAAGAGATTTTAGAGGCCGTGTGTGGCAACAGGAAGTTTCTGTGTGTTTGCTGATCTTACATGTGGAAAACAACACGTGATGTTTGTGAAGTTCTACAATGATCATTGTTCTCACAGCATTTTGAATGGGAACAGTTCAAACTGGGAGTAGTGGGAGTTATTTACTGATTGAAACAAGCTGAATGTTTCTGTGACGATGAAGATCAGCAGCTCAGCTGATCAATGAACTGACATCTATCAGTCGTTTCATGAGATGAAGTCATCAGCAGACATTTGTTCTGACTGTGTGATGAATGTCAGAACATCAGGGCTCTGCTTTAGTCACTGCTTGATGATCATTGGCTCATTGTTGAATCCAGGGCCCAGTCTGACCTCTGACCTTTGCTGCAGGTCTTCTGTGTTATCTCCACTTTCATGTCTGATCTTCTGCTGTATCGTCCAAAATAAACATCTGGATCATTTCCAACACTTCAGCAGATCTTTAGTTTGGGCAGTGCAGCACAGAATAACACATATTGTACTATACTGCCCACTTCCTGATCTTATTGGATCTGTGTGTGAGGTTGGTGAAGGAAACACATGTTTACTGAGTGAGTCGCTGCCATTAGGAACTAGTTTTTATATCACAGCCTGGAAATCACACAGGACCATTTCTGCAAGTGAAAAGTCGTCATTGGAGGAAAATCATTGTGTAGTTTGTGCGACTGAAGAATTGTCCCAACTACATGTGCTGCTGACCCTTGACCTTTTCTTTAGGTGCACAGAGGAGTCTGTGGGAACATCCAGAACTGAGGCATCTTGTGTACAAACGTGTTCAGACCAGATGTCAAATGATGTCAGATGTCATCCGTGAATGGATGCAACTGTGGATCGTTCCAATAAAATGAGGCAGTTTTGTAAGTACAAGCCCACTACAACCCATCATCAACATTTTAAATTACATTATACATCTTCACTGATATAAAGCACCACTATTTTAACCTGATTCACTTTTTCCACCCTAACAGTTCATTCCTCAAATCAAACAAGATATTTGACCCTAAAAAAATGCATCAACAAATAATTTTGTAATAAAATATTTATTCTTCAACTTTTACAAGTGAAATCAAACAAGTGTGTTTAAGAGTGAAACCAGAGTGGAAGCTGCTCATATAGAGTCCAACCCAGGCTAAAGTAAGCTGAGTAGAGCAGCACCATCAAAGTGTCGGCTCTCTGAACACGGTGCAAGATCGCCATCTGCAGGACAAAACTAGTTTTTCTCGCCCTCCTCGTCAACATCAAGATGATGTCATCGTACAGCAACTGATTCCCTGTCCGTCTGGAACAAAGCATTTACATTAAAAAGACATTTACAGAAAATACAAACACCAACAACACATCTCATCATCACATGATATTTTATTATTTATTATATTATATATTTTTATTGTACCATCAACATCAACAAACACCAGCATATTTTCTTTGAGATTGAGTAGAGTGAACCTTTCCCTTGGTTCACTTCCTGCTCGCAGCATCAGCTGACCTCTGACTTCCTGGTTAAGGTCTCTCAGCGTTGACTGGAATATCAAATCGGACTCACACCATGTTCTTGTAATGTGGTCATGTCTGTCAGCTGTTTGAAGAGCATCTCTGGCCTAAACACAATAGGAAGAACAACAACACGGCTAAAAAACAACACATTTCCATATTAGATGAAGGGCACCGTAACTGGAAATGGTAACATTCATCTGATGCTGCTTTGGATTTATCTTCTGTTTTAGATCAACTTTGATCACTTCGAGCCATCTTAAGTCCGTTTGTTCTAACTTCTCACTAACGTCTCGTATGATTTCAGATCCCTGCTGTTCCCCAGCTGCCCTGTAGGTGGTCTCAGTGTGTCTCACACCATTTACAGATGATTACAGGTCGTTTACAGTTCAAACAGGTCCAACATAAGAAATATGCAGAAAATATCCTGCTATAACAGTTTGGGTCAAAGTGCAGATGTTCCAGATGTTCTGAGTCTGTCTGTGTTTCATGTTAACATGTAGATGTTGGACCAAAGTGAAGCTTTTTGATGTGACAGCAGGAATGTGAAGTGTAACTCTGAGCTGTAGGAAATGAAACTAAACGCACTTTTTCTCCTTTATTTATAGGAAAGTGTAGGAGAGCAACAGATGAACAAGCGTTACTGTAACAGGAAACATCAGAGGACCTGTATGTTCATCATCATCACTGTTTCCTTGTTCTGTCACAAACACACAACACTTCCTGCTCTCTCTCTGATGGATCTGATTGGCTGTTTCATTCACAGGAGGTCAGGGCGTCACACAAACAGCTTTAACTGCACAACGACACACTTTAAATCATCTGCAGACAAACCTGTGTGTTTGATTTATGAAGAAATAATAAAGACGTGTGTACAGCTGTCCATGAAGCAGCTTCTCACACAAACTCTGACACTTCAGCCACTTTAATTCCTGCAAATCTGCGTAATAAAGAGCTGTGACTGCTATGAGCTGCTGATGATGACTGCATGAAGCTCTCAGCTGAAGCTTCTTTCATTTATTTTAATGTTAATGTCGCCTTTTTAAGTCTGTGTGAGGATTTTAATGACACACATTAAAGGAGCTTCTTTGATTAGAACCAAATTCATGTTGATTTTCAGCCTGAAATGATAAAAACTTTAATAATTCTGTTTATAATCATCAACCTGGAGACTAATGAAAAGTATAATCGTGAAAGAAAACCTTTATTATTTGAGTAATGCCTGAATCTGCTCAGAGACGGAGACAACACAGAGGTGTTGATGACAGTTTGACATTAACTGAATTAAAAACTAGGGCTGTCAAATGATTAAAATTTTTAATCAGATTAATCACAGCCTAAAAATTAATTAATCATGATTAATTGCAACTCGAAATATGACCAAAATGTGTGCAAACACACGGACAGATAGCGGATTTTTACACACTTGTTAGTGTTATTTAATGCTAAGACCACGCTGAGTGGCCTGCGTTCACTCAGCGTGGTCTGACGTAGGCTGGGTGTTGTGCTGGAAGCGAATTAATCACAGCCTAAAAATTGATTAATCGCAACTCGAAATATATGTGTATATGTGTATATATGTGTAAAAATCGGGACAGATAGTGGTTTTTAACACACTTGTTTGTTTTATTTATTATTAATTGTGAGTACAAACAGTACAAGCAGAACAGGGCTTCAAATAATTGTGAGGGATTTTTACTGAATGTTTTCCACCCGTTTAAATCTAGCACATTGTTTTATCCATATACATCTTCAAGTTCACAGAACATAGGCCTAATTCAACAGGCAAAATAGAAAAAATCTCCAATCATCCTTTTGGGTAAGGTAGATTAGTGCAAAAAAATATGAACAACAGTGAAAAGTATTGTTTAAATCACATTCAACCATAGAACAAGCTCTAAACACACGGTCCTCTGGTCTACTCATCCTTCAGCCAGTTGCTGAGACAAACCAACTTGTCCACGTTCTCTGAGTGCAGAGCAGACCTCTTCTTGTTCACAATGTGCCCTGCTACAGAGAACAGCCTCTCACAGGGCACTGTGGAGGCAGGAGTGGCCAGGTATCTGCGAGCAAGGCGGGCCAGCTGGCTGTGGGCTCCTGCATGAGCTGCCCACCACTGTAAGGGACAGTCCTCTAAGGCAGTGCAGGGCTCTGCTCTGTAGCGCTGTATGGCTCTGTCCTGCTGTACCTCCTCCTCTGACTCAGAGTCAGAGTCCATCTGCAGCAGGCTCAGCCTCTTCTTGGCTGGACCTTCTTCTGCAGTGTGTGATCTTCTAGGAGAGTCTTCATGCAGCATGCCTGCCAGTGTGATCCACACTGCTTCTCTGTCAGTCTTGGGCACACTGCGTAGGTCTTTAAAACGTGGGTCCAGTGCAGTTGCGATCTGGAGCCATGCATAGTTGGTATGTTCCTGGCGGGAAGCAAGGTCTTCCTTAAACTTCTCTTTAAACCTCACCACATATGCAGGGTCCTCATCAGTTACTTCCATGACACGGCGCAGGTGGCAGAAGGCTGGTAGAACTACAGAGCAGGAGACGTAGGCCTCTCCTCCCAGCAGTTCATTCACATATCTGCAGTGGAATACACACACACACACACACACACACACACACACACACACACGCACGCACACACACACACACACACACACAGATAAGACAGCAAATTAAAAAAAGCTTTTTATTACTAGGTATTAAGACATTTTCATAATAACAAAACTGATTTAAGATGTATGTTTGATACATTTAATCTAAACCTACAATTATGGTCACAATGACAGGCTCACCTGCAGGGCTCTAGAAGTGTCTCCAGTCTCTGAAGTTTGTCCCACTCTGGAGGCGTCAGTTTGGTTGCGGATCAAGCGCTTCACCATCTCCAGCGTGGAGTTCCAGCGTGTAGGCACGTCCTGGGCCAACGGCTCCTGCTTGCGCCCCAGTGACACCTGCTCTGCGTTCAGCTCTGCTGTGTTTGCTGGGCTGTGCTTAAAATGGCCAACAATTTTGCGGCATTTGGCCAGCGCAGTGACAAAGCCACTGTCTGCGAGACTCACTGTGATGCATCTCTGTAGAATGTGCGCGGTACACGGCATGTGATTGAATGGCATGATGCGAGCCGCAGCGATCATATTGCGCGCACTGTCCGTGCCTACTGTTGTCACCTTCTCCTCAATTCTCCACCTGCGAGCAACAGTCTGGAACTGCTCTGCACAAGCCTCCGCAAAGTGCCGCTCTTCCGTTTTCATTATAGTCAGCGCAAAGGATGTCAGACCCCAGGCTTCAGTGATTAAATGCGCAGTAACTCCCAGGTAATTGTTATTACTCAATGATGTCCAGTGGTCTCCTGTCAGAGCCACGCATTCTGTGTGAACTAAAGCCTCTTCTTTTTTCTTTTTCTCCGTTTCATACAGTTCGTGGATTCGAATTGTTATTGTGCTTCTCGCTGGGGGCTTGTAGGACGCGTCCTGAGATGCAACCTTTAAAACATCCGCAAAGCCCTTGTCCTCCACAATGCTTAGTGGTCTACAGTCCTTTGCTATCCATTTGGCTATATTGTCGGTCAGTTTGTCCAAAGAAGACTTACCGAGTGGCCTGCGTTCACTAAGAGTGGTCTGACGCAGGCCGGGTGAAGCTGCTGCCCCGACAAACGCGTGTTTGGCATTAAGGTGGTATTTTAAGGTAGAATTTGAACGGTGAAATTGAAACTCTTTACTACAGTGAGTGCAAATTACAACGCGTTTGTTTATTGTCCCATCTATGTTCTTCTTGTATTTGAATTCCCCATCCGGAAGGCCATCCTGTTCCTGCTTCTCCATTTTCAGTGGCGCGGTAAACAAATCGAGTGGAATTATGGGAGCGACTTTTTTTTTTTTTTTATCTGCGTGTTGCGCTAAATAGTTAAATATTCTAACGTAATTAATTCCAAAATTTAATTATCGCAATTAACGCATTAATTTCGACAGCTATATTAAAAACAAAGTGCTCTTATTGTGAAAATCTGCCTCCTACTTCTTTAAATCATTTTTATGTATTTTTTAACGTCACAGTGAAACATTGAGGCATTAATCTGACACAGTTTGATCAGCAGCTGTGTTTTCACTGACGTTTCACTTTGATTTGTTCAGACTGAGCAGAGAGGATTGGTTCTCTGTGTGCGCACTGCTGAGAAACACAAGCTCATTTCTGCTGTTTCATGAAAAGTGTTATGGAGGAACAAGAAGTTCAGCCTCTAAACTCTCAGCGTGAGGACTGAGTGAAGAGTTTCAGAGCAGAGAGTTTTGGCTCACAGCTTTTAGCGTCTACACAAAGAGACGATTACGCACTTGATCTGAGAACATCTCCACCTCCTACAAACAAACTCTCCTACGAGCAGCTGTCACAACCACAACAGGCAGAAGACTGGATTTCTTCAGGTCAGATTTCATGCAGTTTGCATAAATTGTGTGTCACAGACATTGTAGTTCACATTTGTGTGACTCGTTTAAATCTTCTCCTCCTGAAAGTGAAACTCTTACAAACACATCAGGCCACAACCTGCTGCAGGTTGTGCAGCAGGTTGTGGACATCGATTCATTAATGTTGAATTCTCTGCAGCTGCTCTGTTGCCATGTTGTTGCAGTACCGTATTTTCACGACCATAAGGCGCACTTAAAAGTCTTAGATTTTCTTCAAAAAGTACGGCACGCCCTATAGCGCAGTGCGCCCTATGTGTTGTAAGGAGGACGTAGTAGAGAACACCATGAGAACGTTAAAGGGTGAAGTGTGGGCGTTGATCGTATATACCGGGACAATCGCACATACGTGTATAAAAGAACAGGTATGTGCGTTATGCAGGACATCGTTGTTTTAACAACCCTGAAAATGGCAAAGAGACACGCTTACGAAGCACAGTTTAAACTGAAGGCCATCAGCTACGCGGAGGAACATGGAAATCGAGCAGCGGCGAGAGAATTTAAGGTTAATTTAATGAATCGATGGTTCGCAAGTGGAGGAAGCTGGAAAACAAGCTCCGACAGGTCAAGAATACGCAGCTGAGTTTCCGCGGACATAAGGCGATTGATAGAGGCTTTTTATGAAATACAATATAATCAAGTGTGTTTTATTTTCTAGTGTTCATATATTTTCACATAACCAAGCCTATTGTTAAACAAAACACAATGCATTCCTTACTTCAGTGTTTGAGATGTTTGACAAGACAGGATATACATGCATTCTTTACTTCAGTGTCTGTGATGTCAGATAAGCATGAATACTGCTGTGTCGTTATTTTTCAGTTTGTGTGCAGAGGTTAGATAGCTAAGACAATGCCTGAGCTCTCCCCTTTCCGTTAAAAGAGGAAGTGCTATGTAATCCATTTTGAACTATAAATAAAGCAAGCAGCCTGTACTCGTTGTGTCTGTCTTCTCAGAGGCATTCACCCGTGTACACGTTCTTAAACTCTGAGTCGGTCTGCAGTGTCTTATTTCTCTTACTTGTGAACAGATGTCTAAACCCCTGACATTTAATTGGTCCTTCGTAGCCGGATAACTAACTGTTATTTTTAACGTCTAGTTGTCCACAGACGGTTTTCATCGGATTCTGACGTCGTGTTGCCTGCGCTGGAAAAAATCTGTGCACAGTAAAAAGGAAAATCCGGGAGCGTGAATTCGATCTCTGGTCAGCGAGGCCCCACGACGCCAGGACCAGATGTGCCGGATCCAAAACGCAGCGCCACAGTAAGGTGAATATGAAACACTGCATTCCATCTAGCGCTAAAATACGTTGATATTGAGATTTTCCTTTAAAATAGTGTGTAAACCTGGTTAGCGCCGACAGATCTCAATCCAGAAGGGATTTAAGAGACAACAGGCAAGAGCGAAATTCTAGAAATCGCTATTAAAAGTTCCGGTTGCTTTGGGAAAGCAGCTGTAACGGAACGAGTTCCGGTCGCTCTGGGAGTGGCTGCAACGGAACAGTTAGAAGGTTGCACAATAAAAATACGGAAAGTCTCAATAAAAATTATAAAAGCGCGCTCTGTTTGTGTTAACAAAGAGAAGTGAGTTGTCATTTACGACCCAATACGCGGTCGAACCCTTCTCAAGCTGTTTTCCTGTGTACACTCACGAACTGGCTGGAGTGGGAAACTAAGGTTGTGCGTCATCACGTAAAATCAATAACCGCTTTCTCAAATAGTGAGAAAGTAGAAGGCTGTTATTGATCACCTGCCCGCTCCTTTGTGCCAGAGAAGGTGTCACAGTTCTGACGTAATTAGTTTAAAATGGGTAACTCTAAAACTAAAGTAAAATTAACAGCAGATGAAGAGTGGTTAGAAAAAAACTGTTCAAATGCAGGAATAGTCAGTGCAAAAAGGTGGAGAAATACAAAATAAAATATATTGTCCAGCTTGGCAAGGCAAATGCACCCCTGATTTAATAAATGCTTTAAAAACCGCTTTGCAAAAAGAGCTATATGTGGAAAAAAGTCAGAAGAAAAAAGCAAAACGTCTAGCAGAATGGCATCTTTTCAAAGTGATGATGACAGACGTAGAAGACGTGGAGAGGAAGGAAGTGAAACAGATGAAGCGGAAGTTTACAATATAGAACAACTGCTGCTAGGGTCAGAAGCCAAACCAACAGTTGTAGTATATGTGAAAGGTGTGCCGTTAAAAAAAAATGTTTTGAGACACAGGAGCTTGTAAAACTGTTTTAACTGTAGAAGTCCCAAATGTAACATTTTCAAAAAACACTATAATTGTGAAATCAGCCTCAGGACATGTGACAAAACAGCATCTAACCGATCCCCTTTTTATGTCACATAGAGATAGTGGCCGTGGCTGCAAAAATCAGTGCATTTATGACCCATCATGCCCAGATTGTATGAAATAAATAAAAGGAAATCATTCATATGAAGACCTTTTCTTTTTTTTTTTTTTTTTTTTAAATGACATCAGAAACAGCAGTATGCGACATTACGTGATGGCAGAGCTTCCGTTCATCCTTTGTCATTTTTTTTTTTTTTTTTTTTTTTTAATAAATAGGACAGGGGGAATGAATGAGAGAAAGAGGGGGAGAGAAAGAAAGAAAACCAAAGGGGAGAAGAGACGGTGAGAAGGGGGGGGAAGAGAGAGAGAAAAAAAAAAAAAAGAACTCCTGGGTCACCTGTATGGAGAAAAAAAAAACAAACAAACAAAAAAAACAAACAGAGGAGACAGCAAACAACAAAGAGCAACATAATAATAGAGAAAACAAAGCACCATCACAATAAACTAGCTAGTCATAGATATCAATATTTACTAAATAATAAACGATATTGTGCAGCACGCAAGATAGACAGCGCACAGTGTGCTTTGAGGCAGCAGCCAAGAAAGCTGTAGTCCGCGTCTGTGAATACCCATGTGTGCATACCTGTGTGGATCAGCATGCTTGCATTCCAAAGGTTTCTCCATGTAATGATCTGCTAGGGAGTGTGGGGGGGCCACAGCCCCGTCCTCCAGGGTGTGAAGCAGGTATGGAGGAGATCAAAACTCCAGACATCCAGAGGCCCCCAGAACACAAGAGACCATGGAAGACCAACAGAGGGGCAGCCGCGCCACTGTCCCAGTAAGAGCTGAGGAGAGTCCCAGATGAGGGCTCGCCCAGCAGCCGCGGAGCAGAAGTCAGGGGGAGTTGCAGTGACGCGCCCGTGAGCTCCGCCGGCCCCCAGCTGTGCCTGAGTGACCGAGCCCTAGGCCGAGAGGCCGGGGGCACCCCACCTCCAAAGGGGCCCGAGCGAGCCCCAGGCCCCGACAAGCGGCCGCCAAGGAGTGAGCCGGTGTGTACCCGGACGCCCACCCCCAGACACAAAGAACCACCAACACACCGACACCTGAGGGAGTCCGCCACCGGCAGGGGAAGTGGTGGTGGGTGGAGATAGGCCTCCAAACCTTGGAGGGCCTGAGGTGTCCCCAGAGAGGTGGCGTCTGATACCCAACCTGACATATAGACACAGACATACAGGCACACACAGACACAAACATCCATTCCCACCCTCATGCTCTCATATGCACTCACTCCACACTCAACCAACGTGGAGACAGACATAAAGAAACGCTGTACACACAATCACACTCCCCAAGCGTACTCTACAAACCGGGTCTAGGTACCCTTGCCCCTGGAGGGGGGAATTGCACCCAGACCCAGGTGGTGTTACCCTTTTCCCTGCGGTGGGGAGAGGCAGACCACCCCGACTCCGCAGCAGCAGGGAGGCCCCACACCCCAGACCGCAGTCGGACGGCCAACTCCTCCTACTAGCCCTCCCGCTCCAGCAGGCCGCAGAGAATGGGGGTGGGAGAAGACTCCAAACCTCCCTCCACCCGCTCATTGTAGTGTTGATGCATATGTGTTCTAAGGTGCAATTAAAACCCAGGAGGGCATGGAGCTACCTGCCAAGGAGCAGCAGGTAAGCGCATAGTCCCTCCTGCTAGCCCTCAATGACTAAGTGTATTTAAAATTGAGAGGTGGGCAACGACGTCAGGGGTGAGGTATACACCCTGATGGTGATTTGGATGAAGACCTTTTCTAAAAAAAAAAAAAAGAGAGATGCATAAGGTAGATTAAGGCTGTATCATTGTACAGCCAAGGAAAGTGTGTGAAAAGATAAATGTTTCCATCCTGGAGGTGGGTGAGACTGCAGCTCATTCACGTCCTTGATGGATACAAAATAAAATATAATAATAAACTACTTGGTTCGACATGCAACAGAGAGAATGCATGTGACTGAAGGTTGGATCTGAGATGAGGCAAACAGAAGACCAGTCTAAAAGTGGGCACAAACCTGTTCAGAGATGAAGCAAATTGTACAGATTGGATGAACTATAAATTATCTGTTTGCTGAGTAAGATGATCCTAACTATTAAATTGTCTCAGTAGTAGTATAGTGATATACACTAGTAAAATATTGTAATATACTATTGTTACTATATAGAGAGAAAAAGATGATGATATTAATAATGATATAAAATTAATATTGACAAGAAGTATCCTAGTCAGTATGATGTGAGATGGACAATTGTTATGAAGTAGTCTGCACCAAGCTTAAGGTTTGCTCAAACTCAGTATAATGACATATGAGATGAAGAAAATAAAGGCAATATCTAAACCAATTAGGTGCATAGAGGCACTTAACCTGCTTGAAAACCTGTCATTTATCCTAGATAAATATTACTGAGATACAGAGCACATCTATAATAACAACTAATAAGCCAAACCCTGTAGATAATAACTAAACCTACAGGATTATGAAGCTGAATTAAATGTGTGGACACCGCTAAGTTGATGAGCATGTTACACATTTTCTTTTATTTTTTATTTATTGGTTTTTTAGAGCAGAGGCTGCATGCTATTAAAAGCCAACACATGCAGCTGTCTGTGAGCTCAGTTTCCCCTCACACTTCTGCTTTGTTTCTGGCAGCATTTTTCTTTGTCTTTTTGTGTCCTGACTCATGTATGTTTTTGTTTTTTGATTATTTTGTTGGTTTGGAAACAAATTTGTGCCGATACTTGAGGGATTGGGTGTGACGGGTACAAAATAATAAATAATAATAACACTATGAAAGTTGATAGTAGGGTGAGTGCAAGGCGGTGTGTGAAAAGAGGAAGTCTGAGAGAGAAGTGCGTGCGTAGGCAAACTGCAGAGTATGTGCGTCAAAAGAGGGTGTATTGTTTTTACATCAAGGTTTAGTAGAACTAAAGTAGAACGTCACAAACAAACAGATAAAAAAGTAAAATGAAGAGAAAAAATAACTGACAATTACATTAATGAATAGAAAACACACATACACAAAGTGCCATATGTGAAATTATTCTAGGAAAGAATCAGAAGTGGGATAGTTTAATATAAGATGCAATGAAGGAAGCAGCTTACACTCCTTTAATTTCCAGAGCCAGTGTGTTCCCTCCCCTGCCCACTTGGCCCCCGTATCAGGCGAGTATGGAAGGCTGGATAGCCCATGACGGGTAAGATCCCACCTCGAAACCCTGGGACAACCTAAGGCAGGCACAGTCACGATTACTCGGCCTCACTCAGTCCCTGTGAGCTCAGACTCACGGGTGAGATGAAGTGAAGAAGACGGGACCTCAAGGGTAAAGCCGCTGGGCTAAGGCGGAGGTGGAAAGTGGCAAGTGGAGCCCTAACTTCTGGCTGAGGACAAGGAATGCTGCTATTTAAGGTGGGAAATCAAAATTTGGGTTAGTAAATTTGGGAAGGAGAAAATTGACTGTTTAAAGGCAAAATTATGAAGGAGTCTGACACACTGGAAAAGCAACATATGCAAATTCACATACACAAACATAAAATACATTTGAGTTTGAAATTGAGGAACTCAAAGAAGCTATATGACAAAGTGAGTTATGAAAACAAAAAGTGATTAAAGTAGTTTTAAAAGAGTGACTTAGGAGTGCTCTGGGACTAAGTGATCAACAGTAGTGATCACTGTAGAAAGAAATAAAATAATTTAATGAGTTGGTAATGTTTAAACATATGTTTCTGTTGTTACAGCAACTCATTGAGAGATGACTCAGTATGCAAATTAGCTGAAGTGAGTGGTGACGGAGGAGCTTCCTGTGTGTGTGTGTGACTGAGGCTTTCAGAAGAGGAAGCATAGCAGACAAGAGAAGTGCAGAGTTGGGTAGGAAATTTATAGTTTAGTGATTATATGTTGTCGTAAAGGGGTTTTATGCTGAATTTAAGTATGTTAAAGGGGGTGATTTTTGTGTGCAAATTGTGTGGTTTTAATGAGACTTTCGGTGTATTGAGGGGGTGAAATTATGTGGTGGCAAAACTTGTGTGTTTAAGGTTGTTGTGGTGATGGGTTGATTCTGTCAGTAAGGTTTGGGTTGTTGTTGTTTTTGTTTTAATAGAGGGAGTTTTAGGAAACATGGACATGTCTAGGATTGGGCCCATTAGTTTGTAACAGTGCACTTAAAGGAAACCTGTCAGGTGATTTTGTTTTGTGTTTTGTGAGCTAATAATCAGCTCTATTTTTTCTCATTTCTGTTCTAAGCAGGCCTGCAACAGCGCTGACAAATTCTCGGGGAGAGCAAATAAAAGGGGGGCTTTCCAGATTACAATTGGCTGAGGAGAAAGCTACCTGTGGGGACTGATCAGGTCGTAAGTCCCTGTCCAAAATTGTAGGATTTTATGCGAGTCAATCCAGCCCAAAAGCATAAAGAAATATTTTCCTATGGAAAATAAAAAAAAATGAATGAGCTCATTTTGCTGAGGGTGGAGAATCTGATCGTGCGGGAAGCTCCACTATTAGCAAATATATGGTGTGACTGCATGTGAGTGAATGTGTGGCTGGGTGAGTGAGGATGCATAAATGTGGACAAACAATTGGCTTTTACCAGAGAAAATTTCTGTTTTGTTGACTGGGGTTAGATTATGGGATTATAGTATATTGTTGGGAGAATGCCAAATGTTAAAGGGGAAACATTTTTGATGTAACTCATGTTACCATTAATTGGAGGAACACATGACTGATAATTGTTCTGTTTCAAGTTTATTTTTATGACATAGATTGGATCATGAGTGGGAAAACTGAGCATTTTGAGTTTTGTATAGTATTGTGACACATTTCATGTGTCAAAATAAAAGGGGGAATTTAGGGTTTAATAATTTAATTGTTTAATAATTTAGGATCATTTTAGGACTTTTTTGGTTCTTATTATGCGTGATTATGTTTGGGGGTTTGTTGATCATTTGGATATGGTAAAACTGAAACTGTTATTTTTATGTTAAGGTTAAAGGATTAAAGAGGTTGTTTTCTTTTGGATCTTTTAGTAGAATAGGCGCTTATAATGATTTTCTGGTTAAAAAGGTGACTTAAGATTAGAGTAGAGGCACTTGCAGCAGCGACAATTCGTGTACAGGATGTTGATGATAGCGAGCAACCGGACGGGAAACCAGCGCTTAAAGAGTTTTAAAGGGATGAGTAACGTTGAAGAATATATATAAATACAAGTCAATAAGTTAAGAACATAATTAGGATCATGCTTTTGATTAAAGAGTCCCAAATAGGATAAGTTAGGGAGGTGCAGGAAAAGGTGTTTTGCTTCCTTTGCAGAAGATCCCGGCGAGGATCCTGGAGGCCCCGAGGCTTGATGAACCACATCAGACGAGACGCAAGAGGAGCACTAGAGACGTGCAACCTCACGACTCAATCTGGGGAACTGACGTACCAGACGAATTCAAACATGGACCAAAGGACAAAAAGTAATGCTTTCTCTATTCCCGTGGGCAGGAAATGCCAAAAACATGCTCAGGATAGAGACACTCGACTACCGTTTTGGACTGTTTCTGAATGCTTCAACAAAGATCAACAAGGCTCAGAATGAAGAAATCGATGCAGTGCGCATCACAATAATGCAACACCGAGTCGCATTGGACGTGATACTAGCCGAGAAAGGAGGCTTATGTGTGCTCTTCAACACGACTTGCTGCACATACATTCCTGATAATGTGCACTCCAACAATATGACTGACGCACTGGACGTGCTGCGACAACTGAGTCAAGCTCAACGACAGGACTACATCACTGGTGAAGAGGACTGGCTCACATGGCTTCTTAGTGGGTCATGGAAGACGTTGCTCATGAAAGGACTAGTACTCGTTGGAGTACTGCTCATACTCCTTTGCTTATTCTCAACATGCATATTGCCCTGTGTCCACAGAATGGTAAACAATATGTTCACCACAAAACTACTAGCATATGTCTCCCTACCCCAATACGAACCACAAGCAGAGATTGAACTTGAAGAAGATGAATTTTAACTGATGATCATGTATGTTTTCACCAAATGACATGCAAGTTGAAAATGTGACTAACAAGTGACTATGCATTGATTAAACCTGTGAGAAATATTAACAACAGGAGGGAATGATAGAGGATTTTTATGAAATACAATATAATCAAGTGTGTTTTATTTTCTAGTGTTCATATATTTTCACATAACCAAGCCTATTGTTAAACAAAACACAATGCATTCCTTACTTCAGTGTTTGAGATGTTTGACAAGACAGGATATACATGCATTCTTTACTTCAGTGTCTGTGATGTCAGATAAGCATGAATACTGCTGTGTCGTTATTTTTCAGTTTGTGTGCAGAGGTTAGATAGCTAAGACAATGCCTGAGCTCTCCCCTTTCCGTTAAAAGAGGAAGTGCTATGTAATCCATTTTGAACTATAAATAAAGCAAGCAGCCTGTACTCGTTGTGTCTGTCTTCTCAGAGGCATTCACCCGTGTACACGTTCTTAAACTCTGAGTCGGTCTGCAGTGTCTTATTTCTCTTACTTGTGAACAGATGTCTAAACCCCTGACAGCGATCATCGAGCAAAGAACGAGCGGGAGAAGCGTTTCGACGGTCACCATTCGGCTAAAAGCAGTTTCACTTTCACTTTTTATGAAACGGTGCCATTTTTCCATCCGGACCAGGACTACGGTAGCGCAGCAACTTCCAGCGGATTATAAGGAAAAGCTGGCCATCTTCCGCTCCTACTGCAGCAAACACATCGGCGACAAACACATCCAGCGATGGATGACCGATGGAGACCACAGTTTCACCAAGAGTGGAAGGCAGCGCCGGGAGAGTTACGCCACAATTTGCCAATGGATTGTAGATGCTTGGGCTAACATGTCTGCTGGCACTGTTGTTCGAGCTTTCGCAAAAGCCGGCATCATTTCTGAGGAGCCGCACGGCACGGAAAGTGACTCTGACGGTGAAGAAAGTGAACCTGGCATGTTTGATGGAGATTTAGCGCAGCTGTTCAATTCAGACACAGAGGATGAGGACTTCGATGGGTTTGATGATAAAAATGTGAGTACCAAACTTTGTTTTGCTCCTGCTTTAGTTTTAAATACGCACACTTGTATGCTTGTGTGTTGTTGATGATGACGATTACCGGCAATAGAAATGTGAGTAAGGTACCGAACTCAGGTTTGCTCCCGCTTTATTTTTAAATACTCATACGGTACTTGTATGCGCCCTATGGTCCAGTGCGCCTTATGTGTGTGTTAAATACAGTAAGGGCACACATAACTGAGACTGCGCCTTTTAGCACAGTGCGTCTTATGGTCGTGAAAATACGGTATATTAATAACTAACCTCGTGTTGTGGACAAATGATCTCAGTTGTTCTCGTATGGGCTCAAAATGTGGTCATAAATATTTTGTACTTGTAAAAAAGATTTGTGCGTGCGTAAAAAAGATTTGTGTGTGGACTTAGAAAAAAAAACCCTGCAAGTTACAAGTACGGATTTTGACCCTATTTTTCTTCCTTTCATCTGATTGGTCAATGTCATGTCAATCAACAATGTAACAATCCAATTAGAGAACAGATGGGTTTGGCTGTCGAGGGGCGCTTTTTTTTTAACTGCAGGTCTTTGCCTGCATACATGCACATATGTCCCTCTGTGGGGGGTCACTCCCACTAGGTTTATATCTGGGACTCTCCACCATTTGACCTTAGAACTGAAGAAGCTTCTCGGATGAGAGGTGAAACGTCTTCAAGTAACTTAAAGAAGTCCAGACGCTTTTCTTTGCAAGCTCCTTTGACATTTGACCACGAGCAATCTTTTCTGGTTTCTTTGTAGCCAGAAACCAGCTCTCTCCTCGGCTTCCTCCACTACACGCTTCCCCCACGCCAGTCTCCTCCGTCACTATAAAGGGGAGAGTCATGAGCTCCATCACCCTCACCTGTGCCGTCCAACGTCCCGCCACCAGCCTCCACTGCAGCAGGCCAGAGACCACACCCCTGCCACAATAAGTAAAAGTATATCCTTGCTGTACCCTTAATGCTAAATGTGCTAAATTAACCGCTGCCTTTGCCCCTTTGGGATTATTCTTATGTCACTGGGATGTTGACCTTTGACCTTCACATTAGAGAGATGGGCAGACATAATTAGTGTATGAATTTTAAAGTACCGTATTTTCACGACCATAAGGCGCACTTAAAAGTCTTAGATTTTCTTCAAAAAGTGCGGCGCGCCCTATAGCGCAGTGCGCCCTGTGTGTTGTAAGGAGGACGTAGTAGAGAACACCATGAGAACGTTAAAGGGTGAAGTGTGGGCGTTGATCGTATATACCGGGACAATCGCACATACCTGTATAAAAGAACAGGTATGTGCATTATGCAGAACATCGTTGTTTTAACAACCCTGAAAATGGCAAAGAGACACGCTTACGAAGCACAGTTTAAACTGAAGGCCATCAGCTACGCGGAGGAACATGGAAATCGAGCAGCGGCGAGAGAATTTAAGATTAACGAATCGATGGTTCGCAAATGGAGGAAGCTGGAAAACAAGCTCCGGCAGGTCAAGAAAACGCAGCTGAGTTTCCGCGGACATAAGGCGAGGTGGCTCGAGTTGGAGGAAAGACTCGAGCGGTGGATCATCGAGCAAAGAGCGAGCGGGAGAAGCGTTTCGACGGTCACCATTCGGCTAAAAGCAGTTTCACTAGCTGAAGAGATGAACATTGAACATTTCCAAGGAGGTCCGTCTTGGTGCTTTCGTTTTATGAAACGGTGCCATTTTTCCATCTGGACCAGGACTACGGTAGCGCAGCAACTTCCAGCGGATTACGGTATAAGGAAAAGCTGGCCATCTTCCGCTCCTACTGCAGCAAACACATCGGCGACAAAAACATCCAGCCCAGCCACATCACGAACATGGACGAGGTCCCGCTCACTTTTGACATCCCGGTGAGTCACACTGTGGAGAAGAAGGGGACCAGCACGGTAGCGATACGCACAACGGGGTATGAAAAGTCTTCTTTTACTGTTGTGCTTGGCTGCCATGCTAATGGACAGAAACTGCCGCCTATGGTGATTTTAAAGCGAAAGACTTTGCCTAAAGAGAAGTTTCCAGCAGAAATCATCATTAAGGCAAATGAAAAGGGCTGGATGGATGAGGAAATGATGAAAGACTGGCTGAGGGAGGTGTATGTAAGGAGACCAGGTGGTTTTTTCCACGCATCACCATCGCTGTTGATCTGTGACTCTATGTGTGCCCCATCTCACAGCCGATGTGAAAAAACTAGTGAAACAAATGAACTGTGAGCTTGCTGTCATTCCGGGAGGAGGCCTGACAAAGGAATTCCAACCGCTGGACATCGGTGTGAACCGCCCGTTCAAAGTAAGGCTGCGAGCGGCCTGGGAGCGATGGATGACCGATGGAGACCACAGTTTCACCAAGAGTGGAAGGCAGCGCCGGGCGAGTTACGCCACAATTTGCCAATGGATTGTAGATGCTTGGGCTAACATGTCTGCTGGCACTGTTGTTCGAGCTTTCGCAAAAGCTGGCATCGTTTCCGAGGAGCCGCACGGCACGGAAAGTGACTCTGACAGTGAAGAAAGTGAACCTGGCATGTTTGATGGAGATTTAGCGCAGCTGTTCAATTCAGACACAGAGGATGAGGACTTCGATGGGTTTGATTGATGATAAAAATGTGAGTACCAAACTCAGTTTTGCTCCTGCTTTATTTTTAAATATGCACACTTGTATGCTTGTGTGTTGTTGATGTGACGATTACCGGCAATAGAAATGTGAGTAAGGTACCGAATTCAGGTTTGCTCCCGCTTTATTTTTAAATACGCATACGGTACTTGTATGCGCCCTATAATCCAGTGCGCCTTATGTGTGTGTTAAATACAGTAAGGGCACACATAACTGAGACTGCGCCTTTTAGCACAGTGCGCCTTATGGTCGTGAAAATACGGTAACAGGTAATAAAGAGAGTGCAGCAAATGTAGTCAGGTTTATTACTCTGTATCACACATGAGTGCCCGAGGGAGGCGGGGCTGACTGGGGAGACACAGGAAACAGAGAGACAGGGCTGACTCGACATGAAACGATGAAACGTGGGACACGGGAACAGAAACTAAACACAGGCTGAAATGAACACTGAGGGAGGGAGAACTAAGATTACTGAGAGCCTGATAAATAAGAAGAACAAAAACCAAGAAAAACAAGAGTCAAAGAAAACCAAAAACACAAAGCATCGGGCCAGGACCCACTGCTGTGACATTTATATGTGATAAAAACATTAAAAACTGCTCAGATGTTGAAATCTTTCTACGTATACTTTAGGTTCAGCTCTCCAGCCTGGCATTTGGTTAAGCATGATTCAAACATTTGATTTTGTTTAACTGGTTTTAATTATAGTTACTTTTTGTGAACATTTGTTGCAGCATTTAAAAATACATCATTTATTTTCAAACTTTTATTTGATTTAGAGCATCATATTTGACCAACGTAAATGTTTTAATTTCATATAAAATAACTGAAACAGTGAACTAAATATCTGAAATCTTTCCTTCCTTAAAAGTTATAATCCTACTTAAGTTATAGTGCAAACGCTTAAGCAACAAATATACTTGATGCTAATTAATTAATATTTCCCTTTGATGTTGCAACTATGCGGTCACTTCTGTCTTTAAACAAAATAATATTTTCCAGTTACAGAAATCATAAAGTCCAAACTAAAGTGCTACTGTTGCTATATGCATTTTATATAAATCATGGATGATGGTCCTGACATGAAGGAAGAGAAAGTTACAGGTTGCATCCTTTGACTTTGTCTCCGTGCCTTTGGGCGATTTTCAGAAGGACAGATGTTTCTGTTCAATTCTTAAATCAATTTTTTCAAACACAAACACTATTTTAAAGCTTCTAGAGAGTAAAATATTAATGATAATTATAATAACAATAATAAAAACAAAAGCTCTCAGATCCATCAAACCAAGCAGCAGAAAGAACAATAACTGAAGAGAAAACTTTAACCTTGTAGACTTCATTATGTTCCAGCTGCTCTACAGACGCTGTGACCTCGAACTTAAGCAGGTCGTAACGTATGTGCAGCTCAATAACAGCTCAATACTCTCCGCAGGAGTAGTCCAGCAGTAGAAATCAGTCCAATAACAAGGTGTGTAACATCTAGCAGGGTGACAGAAAAACCCAGGCTAACTTCTAAGGACCTCAACGTCTCTCTCACATTGTGTTTTTTAAACATGCTTCCATTTGTCACTTCAGTCTTTACTCTGAAATACAGGAAGAGAAATCATGGCTGAAACAATTTCTCATGAAACCAGGGGTGTGGTCCAACAGTCAGTTTGGTGAGGAAGGTTCCTAACTGAGAGAAGTGACCCAGAAGTATCTGTGTAGCAGCCACAATGAATCCAGATCATGAGCTTTATTAACTGATCAAAGTCTCTTCTTTCATCTTCTGTATCATTCAGTTTGCATTGGTAATGCCCATTATTGTAATGCTTTTTTAAGACCAGCAAAACTTTATTTCACTTTGGGTTAGCTGGGATAAGTGATGGATGGAGGGAATTTTACTTCAGCCACAGAAATCCTAAACAGGAAGGAGGAGCAGAGTTACAGTGGATCACTATCCAGCAGGGAAACAAGGTTTATTTCAATTTCTTGGCCATGAGTGAGATTTACTGAGTGGGCAAATTAGGGAGACGACACCATCAGATCCCGAGCCCTCCATGTGTTAATCAAGAGACGGCTGCTGTGCTACATCCATAAATAATGAATAAATTAGGAGCTAAAGCTGAAAGGACAGTTTATTTGTACCATCTTCACGTGAACACATTCAAGAACATCACAGATGAAGAAACATTAAAAACTTCCACACTACATAAAGCAAGAAAAATAGTTTTTCTTTCAGGTGGTTTCAGAAAAACAGAAACATCAAACATCTCCAAGACTCTCTTTGAAAGAACTAAAAACCTTTGTTCTCATGGTCCAATCATGAGTGAACTCCCCGATGAAGCCTTGTGTGCTAAAACATGTCAGAGTTTTAAAGGTTAAACATGAGTTTCCAAAACGTTTTGCTGGAGAACAATGAACTATTTGACTGAGTTTCAATCATTTACAGACGAGCAAAACCAGGACAGAGAAAAAAGGACAAAACTGACTCAGTAAAACAACAGAAAAGAAGATCCCATGTAGATCTGTATTATGTAGAAGTTCAGCCCAGCAACCAGTTCAGTTCAACACAAGTTTAAATGATTCTATCTGAACTCTGTGGAGCCTGATCTCAAGCTTTTTGAGTCTGACACAGAAACCAGAGGATCTTTCTGTGTCTTCAGATTCACTGTGATCCAGTGATGGGAGTGATTTCAGCCCTGAGTGATCGCGCTGATGTTTGCACAGAGCAGACAATGAGGTGAATGTTTGGGCACATTGGTAACAGTGAAACAGTTTATTAGTAACGTGGGATCGTTTGTGTGCAGAGTATGAACTGAGATTCCTGAAGCTCTTGTCACACTGGTCACAGCTGTAGTTTCCTTCCATGTGTGCACGTTCATGAATGTTACGATTACCTGAATGTGAGAAGCTTCTCTCACAGTGTCTGCACTTGTGTGGTTTCTCTCCTGTGTGGACTCGTTTGTGTGTTTTAAGCTGACCTGCAGTGGTGAAGGATGACCCACACTGATCACAGAGGTGCTTTTTAACCCCACTGTGAATCAGTTCATGTCGTTTTAAGCGATGTGATGTGGTGAAGCTTCTCCCACATTCTTTGCAGTATTTCAGTTTGTCTCCAGTGTGTCTACGTTGATGTACTTTTAGGGTATTTTGCTGACTGAAGGTTTTTCCACAGAGGTCACAAAGAAAGTCTTTCCCACCACCACGGTGATGACAGGGTTGAGAACTGGATCCATCTGTGTCGCTCTGCTTCTAAACAAAGACACAAAGACAGTGTAAGTCAGTCCTTCAACATTTGTATCCTGAACGTCGCCTGAAATAAAGAGCATCTCTGCAGACGTCCAACTACATTTGACTGTTTCAGTTAACACACTCA
The DNA here is from genome assembly GCF_965226115.1 of Aulonocara stuartgranti. Lineage (NCBI taxonomy): Eukaryota > Metazoa > Chordata > Actinopteri > Cichliformes > Cichlidae > Aulonocara > Aulonocara stuartgranti. The sequence continues at coordinate 9,063,357 of NC_138941.1, forward strand.
GTTTACTGGGCTGCAATAACTACAATACTACCACCATAATACTACAGTAATACTAAAATCATAACTGAAAGGAAAATCTGAATAATCACTCAGAGCTGCTTTTCCATGCAGTAGAATTGCTAACATGCTAACACAGTTTAATGAGCAGAGTTGTTCCAAACAGTCAGGCTAAAATGACAAGATAACAATATAAATACATACCTCACAGTAGCTGCACTTGTAGAGTCTCTTTCTGGTGTGGATCTGTTGGTGTTCTCTCAGGTAACGTGGAGATTTAAAAGTCTTCTCACACAGGTCACATCGATAAGGTCTCTCCTCAGTGTGGGTAAACATGTGTTGTTGTAACTGTGCGTCTGTTGTAAACTCTTTGCCACACTGTTCACAGCAGTACACATCATGTCTAGTGTGAATGCGTAGGTGTGTATTTCGGTTCTCTCTCCGGCTGAAAGTTTTTCCACAGATGTCACAGCTGTATGGCTTAATTCCAGAGTGGGTAACTAGATGCCTCTGTAAGCTGCTACTGTGAGTAAAAGCTCTGCCACACTGATCACAGCTGTACGCTTTAACTCCACTGTGGATGAGTTGGTGTTTTTTTAGGTAACCCTTCAAGGAAAAAGACTTTCCACACAAGTCACAGCTGAACGGTCTCTCTCCAGTGTGGATGACCTGATGCCGTTTTAGTTTAGCCCTCACAGTAAAACCCATCCCACACTCGTCACAGGTGTGTTTTTTCTCTCCCTTTCTTCTGTGAGGTTTGTCGGCCTCCTGAGAGCGCTGACTTCTGGCTCCATGTTGGTCCTGCAGTGACAGAGATACAAACAGAGGCAGTGAGTGAAATGCAGTCGTGGAACAAACTCAACCTTCAAACTCCATTAACACTAGTTTTAAACCTGAAGGTGGAGCGTGGCACCAAACACCTTAAAGGTCTCTTATCCCCACCTGCTGGTAGTTCTAACACATTACATCCAACCTGCTGTTAAAGATAATTCATGCACACACACACACACACACACACACACACACACACACACACACATTATTTTATAATTTAGATTATTTTGTTGTTTCCTATTACATATTTCTATAATTTGTATAGATTTATACAGAATTATTCAGTGATAATAAATCCTATGTTTGTTTATTCTAAAGGAACCCCGTTAGCTTCCACAACAGATGTTGCTCGTCTTCCGTCAAATACTCACATAAAATATTACACAATAAAGTGGATTCAAGATATCCACATAATTTCACTCTTACATCCACAGTGAGGTTTCACAATTGTTCAAACATAAGCAATCAATAATAATAATAATAATAATAATAATAATAATATCAATAACATTGAGGCACATTACACAAATTTCAAAAACAAATCATGTCTTACAATATTTACAACAACTAAAAGCTCTGTAAATCGGCTTTTAAGTGTTCATTGAAGTTTTGAATAATTCTCTAATTTTTTAAGGCAACTTATTCCACTTAAAAGTTGCTCTAAATGTAACAGTTTTACAAAACGTTACTTTTAACTCGAGCATTTACTAAATTGCAGCTTGTTGAAAACTGTGTAATATGATGATGTATTTCATCTGGATACTGCAGCTGAGCAGAATAAATGTGGTGTGTTTAACAGAATTGCTTTCTTTAGAACTACAAGTAAGCCATAGAATATTTTAGCCTGTACAGGAAGCCAAGAAAGGTTATTATGCATTTTATCAATATTAGTATAGTATGAACATCTTCACACTAATCTGGACGCCTTATTCTGGACTAACTGAAGTCTGTTAAGATCTGTCTTATTAGCTGCTGACCAAATGATTGAACAATACTCCAGATGAGACATTACTAGTGCATTAATGACATCTTTCATAATGAAGAAGTGATACACAAAGAGCATTTTATAGCCATAGCTATGCCTTGTTGGCAGAGTTATGTGACATTAGTGATGTTTGTACTTTCAGCATTAACTTGGTTTTAAAGCCTTTAAAATATACGCCGTTCAATAGTCGACCTTAATCTGACAGAGAATGTGATGATTTTGTGGATAATTAAAGTCAGTCATATATCCACAAACACAACAAGCTGAAAGTCAGTGATGCTGCTCGGTTTGCAGTCCTGAACATCACGGCACAAGCAGGATTCACTGCACTGTTAATGTTAGCTGTGTTATATTGCTGCCTCTGTTCAGTGGTGTCGAGCCAAACGCACTTTAACGTGTGTTTGAACGAGCTGACGGTTCACTCGTTAAGCTGAAAGAAAGATGCTTTAATCACAGCAGTCACACATGTGTCCACTGCACCATCTGGAACTCTTCTTGTTTACACTCGTAATAACACAAACACTAAATCCTGCTTCTCTGGTGCTGTTGTGTAGCAGTGTGTACACCTGAGACTGTCACCTGTCTGTCTGTCCTGCACTCTCTCTCTGTTTCTTTCTCTCTGATTGTGGAATAAAAGTATGAACATGTGTTTATAAGTTACACTTGTGTTTGAATCCTGCAGCTTATCACACATTTGATTTCCATGTGTGACGACTGCAAGTGTCCAGAGTGAGGACAGACTGAGGGAGCCACTGCTGCACATCATCTGTGAGGCTTTGCAGCCCTGATGATCCACCAGGACAAACTCGGCAGTGTGTGAGGAAGAGGAGGAGGAAGAGCCAGCAGCAGCTGATAGATGGAGAGAATAGACAGACTGTTCCCTGTTTGTGAAGGACTGCTAGGAAAGTTTAACATAACTGTCTGTGCTGAATCAGTCTTATTAGGTAATGTTCAAATAATGTGATCATCCCAGTGTTTCCAGTGTGGGAGAAAGTACTCAGGGCCTTCAAGTTACACACTATGAAAGGCAGCAACAAGTTTAATGTTCAGAAACCTAAAGTCTGTATCAGCAGCAGGATGGAGCTAAAAATAAATGTTGGTTTCAGTTCTATGAAGCTTTGAGTATTTTGGATCAGTAGCTGCTGTGTTTGTTGCATCATATTGCTGTAACTGTTTATATGCTTTATATATTCTGAGCTAAGTTGATCTATAGTGTTACATCATATTCTATAAGGATGTTATATGTTTGTAGACTTTCTGCCCAGTTTGACCCATTTAGCAGAAGTCAGCCTGTTTAAGGCTCTGATATCTATTCTGTGTGACTTACAGCAGTTATGACATGGTCTGATTTTCTCACCCAATAAAGGAATATTTCATATATCAGTCTACTCTTCGTTCTATCAGACACAGTTATCACAGCTCCTACATTGGCTTTTTACACATATATGTAAGCATTGAGCCACATTTAGTACCAACATATTAAATGAACAATATTTGTCCCTTATATATGATACATCTGTATACACACTGTCACAGATACTTGTCTGTGAGTGAAGTGATTAAAATAATAACTATAATATTGGCCATATTATATTTACATTACCACAGTGAGATGACTTTAGTCTCATGAACAACATCAGCTAATTGTTATTTACAGCTAATCTTAAACGACTGTTCAGCACAGAAATGAAGCCCAACAATCATGTTTCACAGTCCTGTGGTCTCAGCCTCAGATACTCATCAAATCACACAGAGCTCATGTAGAAACAAATGAACTAAATATGTTCTCCTTCATTTCTGTCAAACAAAGCTGTATGAAACGTTTCCAGCTGTTAGTATCATGGTTGCTAGGCAACCTGGGCAGCGCGACGGAGGCTAGACGTCCCATTTCACGAGCCTACGAGCCTCGCACTTCGGCCTTAGCGGTCTTTGAGTACGCGGCCCTTGAGGACTTTAAAGCTGCAGAACCTGAATCGGGATACAGCCATGATGATCTCCAGCCTCGTGCTCGCCAACATTCTCACCTGAGTTAAGAAGACGATCACTGAAATGGTCTCAGCAGGTCCTTTGATGACAGCAATGAAATGCAGTGGTAAGGCTTTTTGGGGATTAAGTTCGTTTTCATGGCAAAGAAGGACGATGCAGTTCATCTGATCACTCCTCATAACATTCTGGAGTGCAGGCAAAATGCTATTATAAAAACTCAAGCAGCAACTTCTCCAGGTTCCAATATTTATGCAATTCTCAAACCTTTTGGCCACGACTGTATAACCTCTTCTGAAGTTTAGTGGATATTATACATGGTTATGCTCAGGATGTGTCGGCCAGTTTCCACTGGAAACGCCTTTTGGTTAAACTGTCAGCGAGGAATTTGCATTTGCACTGTTACATTTTTATATAACTTTAATGCACATAAACAACAGCTGCTTGTTTCAGTGAAAATACATTGATGGGTTTTTAATAAAGTTGTGCAGCTGTAAAGTATTTTGTCTGGTGTCAATTCTATCGTCAGCTACATCGTTATGGCAAATGTTCAAATGTATATGGTGATAAATATCTTTGGTCATATGGTCCTGCTCTGTCTGTCACCTTCTGTGTTGAGCTCATTGTTTCCTCTGTAGTGGCTGAGCTGAGTCCAAGTAGCTGAAAATGTTCCTCTGCTGCTCCGTCAGACTCTCCTCCTCCTGCTGATCAGCTGGGACACAAAACAGATCTTTGTTAGGCTCCACACTGCACTGAAGAGTCAAAGTGTCTCATATGTTCATCTGACAAGTAAAAGAACACATTTTTGTTTCCCGAGGTGGGCAACTTGTTGGAAACAAACACAAAAGGTTTGAGCACTGATACCAGGGACTGTGCAAAACGAGGGATTTAGGAAAAGGAAGAGAGAGAGCAAGAGAGAGAGATGGAAGAGCAGGAGAGAGAGATGGAAGAGCAAGAGAGAGAGATGGAAGAGCAAGAGAGAGAGATGGAAGAGCAAGAGAGAGAGATGGAAGAGCAAGAGAGAGAGAGCCAGGGCATCGATTACTTTGCTCGCCCTGAACCTGCCATATTACAGGCCTTCTTAGATTACCACCCACAGCAGAACAGTAGCAGTGCAGTTGTGATGAGGGTGTTCAGCTGTAAAGATGGCACCAACAGGAAGTGGCTTACTTATTGCAAAGAACGCCATTTATTGTTCTGCTTTGTGTGTCTGGCATTTGCAAGGCTGACTGACACCAGCACATTTATAACAGGCATGAGTGACTGGCGACATATACATCTGCGCACAGAGGAGCATGAAAAGAGCAATACACACCAGACCTGTGCTGAAGCTTTTTTCTTAAGGTGCTCAAAAGGCAACATCAGGAGCTTGTTTGCTGGCAGTCAGTTGTCAGCTCACAGAGCACAAGTGAAAAAGAGACGGCAAGTTTTAGAGCGTATGGTGGATGTGATCAAAGTACTTGGGAAGAGGGGACTCAGCTATAGGCATGTGGAGAATGAGGCTGCATACACTTTAGGTGATAACACCATCGATCATGGTAACTTTCTGGAACTGATTGTGTTATTAGGCAAGTATGATATGTGCCTTGGAGAACATTTGAATGACTGCATTGAAAAAAGCAAGAAGTTGCATCAGACCAGTGGATCAAGAGGTAGAGGATCTCTCATCACCCTACTCTCCAAAACAACTGTCAACTCAGTGATTGATGCACTTGGCCATCTCCTTCAAGAGAGCATCGCCAGTGATGTCCAGAAAGCTGGGATGTTTTCTGTTCAGCTAGACACAACCCAAGACATCACAGGTTATGATCAGTGTTCAGTAATCATCAGGTATGTTACTGAGTCTGTGCAGGAGAGGCTTGTCTCCATAGTGAGGTGCGAAGCATCCACGGGGCAGTACTTTGTAAACTTGCTTTCCGGAGTTTTAGAGCATCTGAATCTAGACAAGGCCATGTGCATTGGGAATGCAACAGATGGTGCTTCAAATATGCAGGGCCAGTACAAAGGCTTTTCAGCACTTATGACTGCCCAGTCTCCAACTCATGTGCATGTGTGGTGCTATGCACACATACTTAATCTTGTGATTGCTGACACAACACAAAGTGTCATTGAAAGTGGATCACTCTTTAATTTACTTAATGACATAGCTGTGTTCATCAAGGAGTCCCATCACAAGGTTAATCTGTGGGAGAAACAAACCAAAAACACAAGACACAGACGCCTCAGTCCAATAGGTGAGACACGGTGGTGGGCCAAGCATGATGCCCTCCAGAAAATCTTTGGACATTTTGGGAAACCAGATGATGGCCTCTTCGTTGATGTAGTGCTGACGATGGAAGCCATTGAAAAGAGGGAGAAAGAAAAGCCAGCTGTTTGTGCCAAAGCACGAGGCTTTAAAGAGTGTCTCTTGAAGCATGAAACTGTGTTAACAGCACAGATATTTCTTAGAGTGTTTGAGCAAACAACTCCTGGGTGTGTGTTAACACACACGAAACTCTGGCTGATTGGGTCCCACACCCAATTTCACACCTTGGCTCAGGTGATTAGAGGATCATCAGGGGGTCCTTTTGTCCCTCTGTGGGGGTCACGGGGTCACTCCCACTAGGTTTATATCTGGGACTCTCCACCATTTGACCTTAGAACTGAAGAAGCTTCTCGGATGAGAGGTGAAACGTCTTCAAGCAACTTAAAGAAGTCCAGACGCTTTTCTTTGCAAGCTCCTTTGACTACGATGACCTGGATGACTGAGAACCTTCACAGACATATGATAACTGGAGTGTGCAGCGTTTCCATGCGCAGTTTTCCTGCATCTTGACTCATGTGTGTGGAGTGTTCATAGCATCAGCATCATGTTTTTGTTTATTTGTTTTGTTGGGTTGAAAATAATTAAATAAACGTGTGATCATGCCTATGGATCACCATGGCACATATCTCCAGCCATATGATTTATTTATGCAGATGACAAAGTGAGTGTGAATGTGTCTGACATCACAGTGTTTTTGTGCACTGTGCAAAAGTAATTGCCTCTGATTGTGAGTGAGAGCAGTGATTTTGCGGATCACAAGCTATTGTAAAGGGAAAAAAAGAGTGAAAAAGAGACAAATTACATTGTAGACGAAGAAAAATAATCATAGGAAAAAGGTTTTGTGTTGATCAGCCGAAAAACAACTACAATGTCATTTTCTGCTTTTAAGAAAGGATTGTTCACACAAACACAGAGAGAGAGAGAGATGTGTTGATTAAGCAGTGATGATGATAATGAACATGTCTTAGTTTGTCACTTTCAGGTGAAAAGCAGACCTGAATCAATTTTCCACATGCAGCGGTCGGAAGAAAGTTATAGTTTAACATCATTGGAAACGTTCAGGCCAAGTTTCTGGCTGACTTATTTACAGCACCATGTGTTTCTCAACCTCACAAGCAAGCTCACACCTCCCTGAAGACAAGGAATGCAGCTCCAAAGCAATAACATGGCAGATAAAGAGACAGCAGCAAAGTCCTGAACAAAGAGTCCCAGCGAGCAGCAGCAATGTGGACAAACAGCACCAGAGAAGAAGAGCAAACCCATCATCCTGACTGATCGGATGAATGGCACTGTGTTTCCAACAAGCTGCAACTTCACTATGCATGTGAAGAAAACTTTTGAGGAGAACTGAGGAGACTGTTGGAGTTTGACATTTGCCACCTGTGGAGTAAAATGGCAAGAAGAGACAGTTGAACACAGGACAAAGCTGAAGGAGAACTGCCGGCTGTGAACTGTTGAAAGTGGGAGAGGACAAGAGAGTGAGATGACAAAAGAGTGAGAGAAAGTGGAAACACAGAGGAATGCTGTTATTAAATGTGGGAAATCAAAATTTGGGTTAGCAAACCTGGGGAAAAGAAAACTGACTGCTTAAGTTGGAAAATTGAGACGGAGTCTGAAACAAATAGAAACATACAAAATCACACAAACAAGCAGAACATGCATTAACCCTACTAACAATTCCAAACACAAAATAACTCATGAAGACTCATAGCACATTAGTTAAGAAATGATTAAATAATAGCAGAGAAGTGTGTAGGAAAGGCAGGTTTAAGAACATGCTCTGCTGGAGATGCAGCTCCACAGACATGCATTAGACCTGCCTAATAACACAAACACCCATGCAATGAAAATTAGCTTGTTATCTTTCATCAGTGTAAAATAGTGTCAATTTAGCAGACACTTGTTATCAAATACTGAATTTATCCTAAAGAAAAAAAAAATTGACTCTCTAGGTTGCAGGACAATTTAACCTTTGTGGGGGAAAAAAGATCCTGGTTTGACTAACCAGTGATCAGACAATAAATTTAGTGTTAAAATGGTAAATTGGGAGAAGCTTCCTGCTTGATTAATGCAGCAAGTAATTTACTGTATGAGGGAAATTCTATTTTTGTGATACTATTTTGAACATGCTTTCCTGTTGTCCTGTCAACTTAGTGGGTTAATAGCTGATATGCAAATTAGTTGATCGGTTTTAGATTAATGAAAGGTGACTGAATTCTAGCACGAGTGAATGAGATGTGTTGGAGTTGTTGTGTTGAGTGGAGACTCTAAAACACTGAGTTTCCTGCTTTGATGTGCGAGTGAATTCTGTATCTAGATACACAACTCTGAATACGTCAGAACAAACTTCTTTTATGAGGTGCATGACAGCATGTCACATGTTTTATGATGAAGGGAAAAGGAAAATTGAATAAAATAGATCTGTGGCCTAAATGAGTGAAGAGCACAGACCTGGTGATTAAACTCATAGCTAATAAGACACATTAGGCTTATGTGTGTGTTGTGCAGCTGATGGTTGGCTTGGAGTGAATCTAGCTGATGATTTTTCTTCTGTTGTGAAGTCGAGCCTGCCGATTAGTATGATGGTATGATGAACCATGCTAATGGTATGATTTACCCTCCTGAGATGAGGAGTTTGTGTCATGACTTAACAAGGCCTTTTTATTTTGATACTTTCACAGTGCACTGAAAGTTTTGTTTGATAATCTCTGTTATTTTTCATTTTATCTTTTGAACAGGCACTGATTTTGTTTGTCTATTTCTTTTCTTTAAGCAGATCTGCACGTCAGAAATTAAAAGTGCTATACGACCTGTCGAGAAAGCCTTACAAGTGAGTTTTCTCCACATTAAAATGGGCTCAGGAGAAAGCCACTTATTTGGGACAATTATTAAATGAATGTCCCAGCCTAAACCGGATTCAGCAAGGTAATCCGATCTAGAAGTTCTTTTTCTTTTTGAAATGACGTCATTTTGCTGGAAGTGGAAACTAAATGCGACGACAGGTTCCACTATCAGCAAAGAATGAATGAATGAATGGAAATAAAGAACAAACTGACTGACTGGTAAAAGCTGACAGGACATGACCACGACTCAAGGTTAACCTCCACCTAGACAGGACAAAAGGGTGGATGAATTTATGTGTTTTTTGTTACAGGAGCAGAAAGATGACAGCAACATTCGCGGTTGCATGACGATTTAATCTTTTAAATGCCATCTTTTCTGTCTGTGAATTTACTATGTGTGTGTCATCCACTAACTTGTGTTGCTCACAGACATTACTGTGAGAAAGTGTACACACCTGCGCAGCGCTAACATTTACATTTCTTTTTACAGCAGATGATTAATCATGTGTTTGATCATGTGATTTATAAGAGGATTAGTTAATGTTTTCCTACTACAGGATTTCTGGGTTTATATGTGACTGTCATTCTTTCCACAGCTAGGGTTGGCTACCTTTATGGTGTTTTTATGGCACCTCTGGAACCTGTTGACCTGTGTCTGACCTCCGTCTGACCACAGTCAATGTGTATTGCTAATGTTTGTTTCTTTGAGAATGCTGTGGAGGATTCGGCACAAGCGGTCAAGTGACATGAGTAAAACAAATAAGAGGTTACGGTGTTTATGGGAAAGTTGAATATGGGCTCTTAGCTGGCCACTTTGAGCCCATAGGGATATATGAGTGGAGTGAATTTGCTTAAGAGAAGTCACTGATTACATTAATGTTAACTGAGCACATGGGATGATCCATGTCTGAGGCAAATTAGGGAAATAATTGTAGTTTCCCGATTTGAGAAAACCTGCACATGACACTTGTCTTGCTGATGTTGAATGCTTATTACTCTTCTGATATATTGTTTATAAGAGTGAAGTTGATTTTATTGTATGCAGGCTCCTGGTGGAGCCAGTTTTTAAGACAGGGATCCTGGTTTGGTGAGTTGACGCATGGTTGTCCATGCGTCAAGAAGTGGGGTCCAGAATTAACATTAAACAATGTTTACTATTATTGTTGCAGTGATTTGTGTGATTAGCTGTTTATTTACAAGTATTAAATCTATGCAAGTGGTGCATCCATGTTCAGATGAGGCTTTGATGGCCTATTAGTGAAGTTCACTGAACTAAAGAATGTGGTTTGATGATTGTTGACATGCTCTCCAAATAGAAGTCTTTCTGAAATACAGGTGCAGCAGTGAGAAGCGAGAAACATTCCAGGCATAGCCCAGGCAGTGGTTGAGGTCAAAGGTCAAGCTGGTTGGGGCCCAGCATGAGATCAGACCTTGGAGCCACAGCAAGGACCATGAAACTGCCTGCAAAATAGCGGAGAGACCCTCCTGGATTTATCAGAGCCACTGCAAAGAGGTCGAGGTCCCAGGAAACCCCAGCACCCTCAAGACAGCACAATAGAGAAATCTCACACTTGGTTGTTTCGGTGGTGAGGGGGGAGTGCTGATTGAGCCCCCGTAGGGTAAGCTCGCACTTCAACCTCCAGCCTCTGATCAACTCTAGGGCAACCAAGTGCCAGGCGTGACAGCTGAATCAGCAGAACCAGGAGGAAGGCAGAGAAGCTGAGTGTTTTGAGACAGATCCAGCAGGCCCAAAATCAGGACTATCCATGACGAGAAGGAGTGCCTAAGAGGATCGTCCACAGGATGGGAGCTGAGGCCAGGAGAGAGACTTCAGGAGGATCAGAGATCATCTTCAGCAGCGTAGGGACAGGAAAACTCGAGGGATGACGGGAGCGTGCCAGGCTCCATCGACAGCGCAGAAGGAGTTCGAGGATGACATCATGATTCTGTGAAAAGCACAGGAACCAGAAGCTATGGTGGTGATGACAGCAGTTTCCTATGAACATCACCTAATGCTGTGCCACTGTACTGTGAATACGATGATACCCTGAAGACTGCTGGGATCACAACAGCAGTAAGATAACGGAACCCTGCACCCTTTCCACAGAGGTGTTTCTCTGCAGAGCGTGGACAATGAAGGAGTCATAAATATCCCCCTCACAGGACGAAGGCTTGAATGAGGTGGTGGGGGTTGGTAGAGGCCATAAAACTAGAGTGCTGAGAGGTCTGCAGCTTTGGAAATAGCTGAGACCCATGTTGACAAACAACAAAACTAACTAGTATGTTTGAATGTTTATTCTACATACATTCGGACTCTGGTCCTATGGACAGTGATGGAAACAACTGGAAGAGACATTCATGACGCCCTGCAGAACTCAAACCACTCTGCAGAGAGACATGTGATTTGCACACCCAGAGAAAACACCACCAAGCTGAGATGGTTTTGAAAATGTTACTTTCTTATTTTCACTATTAAATTAACAATTTCTTTGTTTGCTTGTAGGATGCAGTTTGCCATGAGATGAGATCACTGAATGGGATAACTAGGGATGGGTATCGTTTAGGTTTTATCCGATACCGGTGCCAAATCGGTACTTTTGAAACTGTGCCGGTGCTCAAACGGTGCTCGAACCGGTGCTTAAAGAATGGAGAACACAAAATTGGTCCAAAAACCTCTCATATTCAGCTGTTTTTTTGTAAAAAGATAACAATGTTAGCCTTTTCTGCAGCTATGGGGTATATATGGTATCACTCTTAGCTGGAAGCAGTGCTTAAACAATGGAAAAAATACAAACTTTGTCCAAAAACCTCTCATATTTAGCTGTTTTCCACTTTTTCTTTGGTCGTTTTAGCTTTTTTGGCCAGGGTGAAGGGAGTATCTGTCATCAAACAAGAAGACAGCCGCATGTAGCTATGATGATGTTTGCTAGTTCACCTTACATGCATTAATGTAATAACGTGGTTAGCCTACTCAATGTAAATTACACACGAACAACATTAAGCTACTCACGCAGAGAAGAACGGCTGCTGCTGCCATCCAATACGGCGCATTTCTCGGCTTTTAAAAAAAAAAAAACGCTATGCGTCGCCAGGTGTTTCATCGGATTCGAGGTGTTACTTCCTTTGACAGTATCACAGTATCAGCTTAAAGCACTTGTTGCTGCTGAGTTTGCATATTTTGCTGTGAAGTACAGCCAGATTTTTGACCGCTTTGCCTTGGGCATTTTTAATCTGTAGCTCTGCATAAAAGAACGTACGTACCTGGACCCGCCTACTATCCTCGGAAACGTAAAATGATTGGCTAGAAGTGTATCACAGCTCAGGAAAAAAAAGCACCGAAATAAAGCACCGAAATGTGCGCTGCTTTTCGGTCTGGTTACTACCGTTTATGTCAGAACCGGTGCAATCATGGCACCGGACACCGGTACTCATCCCTAGGGATAACCGCTAATACATTTGTTAAACTGTGTATTTTTTCAGTAATTTAGGGTGATTTGACATATGCTGAATATAACAATGTTTGCATTGAAACTGTCAGACATTAGGTATTCGTAACTGGGGACTTTTCAAGCATAAACGTCAAAAAGGGGGGAATGTTAGATTTTGTATTGTTGATTGTCATTTATGCTTAGAAACATTTACTCATATATGCTTAGAAGTATATAATCATTGGTAGATTGAAAGGATGTCTCATCCTAAAAGAGGTCTGTATTAACTCTGTGTAGAGGGGGGTGCATACATTCCTCTGCACAGTGTCCTGGCATGGATCACACTCCCTAGGAGAGTTTATCTTTGATTTATGGTATAGCAAGCACACGTATATCTGTTTAAGTATAAGAGCCTTTTGTTAGATGGACCCAGACGTCCTGGCACCAGCTAGCACCAGAGTCTACACAGGGTCACACCCACATACACACACACACCCACATACACAGGCAAGGTACTCTTTGTTTGTATGTAGACGTCATATGTTAATGAACTTATGCATATTCATGTAACCTCAATAAAAGAACAGTGGTACGGGAGAACGGACGAGAGCAACTGGGGTTAAGCGAAGGGACGGCGCTTTGTCCGGTTTTCTCCCGTGCACGAGAAACATGAAGAAGCTTGCCTACTTGTGTCTTGCTTTGCAGTGTAATTATATTGTCTCCAACGTTCCAGCGGATGGGTTCAAGCTACAAACCTATCATAGGTAACGAGGTAAGTTCCATGTCTGAGTCAGAGTCGTCTGGGCAGTGTGCCATTGCGATTTCAAAAAAATTAAGCCGCTCCAGGGCACAGCGCAGTTATTGATATAGCAGTAAAAGAGTCAGTTAGGTCAGACTAGAAAGACAAAACTGCAAAAATGCGTTCAAGATTAAATTTAGAAAAACCACATATAAAATTTCGCCCAACAACTGAAATTAGACTGGAGTGATCAGAACCATGTTATTACAATAGCATGTCTGCAACACTAGAGCTCAATGCAAGATTAGTTTTAAGTCGTTTCGTTATACTGAGCCGAAGACCAGCACCAACGGTTGTAGTCGGCCAAGCTATCACTTACATGTGCTACAGTCAGTCTCAGCAGAGGGAAAGGGGAATGAAAAGCCAGCAGAAATGTTCATGTCCAGGCTCTCCACAGAAGAATTAATCCTTAGAAGACGAAACCAACAACAAATAACAAATCCACGGAGTCCATTCGCGTCGCGGAGTCAGCTTCTCTCTTTTTCTTTCTCCTAAGCGGAGCAGCGGCACACCACGGTATCCAGAAATTAGTCGGGTCCCACCTGAGCTGAGGCTGCGGCCATGGCTGGAGAAAACGTCTGAGCGTCCGCAAAACTGGGGGGATTTCCGAGACAGTTCACGTCCTAGAAGAGAAGAATCCTCGGCGGGATGCAAAAATCGTCTGAAGTCCAAGGGGAAAAAGTTCGGGCGCCAGTTGTAACGTGCAGTGGAGATGAAGCCAGCCGCGGAGGTGTGCAGGTGGATAGCGAATGAGCAACAGCTTCTGACTTTCCAAAAAGTACTCATTTATTTACAATATCAAAAATAAAAGTGCTACCTCTACCACACATTACTAAAGAGCACACTAGTCCGCGTACACACGGGAGCATCCATTACAGGAGGAGTGCGAAGAAGAACAAAAAGGGGGTGACACCAGTCGTGAGACAGGAGGCGCCGCCATGTGGTGATACACTGCATTACAATAGCAACTGTTACAATATAAATATTGTTCTGAGAGGCTTTTTGTTGGTTGAGTCTGAAATTGATTGTATGTACAATTCATATCCTTATAAAACGGCAGAAATATGGTGTTTTATTAATAAACTTACATTTATGGCAGTGGCGTGTCTAGAAAATTTTTGTTGGGGGGGCCAGGTAGGGGCACAGATTTGGAGAAGGGTGGCAGATGTAATTGGCAGATAATGTTTAAAAAAAAATTCTACCAACCATTAACCATAATTCAATAATCCTGTAAACCTAATAACCGAATGCGCTTTTAACTCTTATTAGAATGAGATTTTAACCACTCCGGTGCAAAGTTTTTAGATACTGCGTTGATAAAGTACAAGAGATACAATCAGTGCTTTGTCAGTGTTTACTCAGCATTCAAGGACAGCAATATTTGCATAGTGTTTTTACTGACATATAGTGCACATATGTTTTGGGCAAAAACATTTTTTAATATTAAAATACGAACATTTGTAGCAAACAATTGACAAATTAGCCAATGCCAATGCAAAACTTTATCTGCCTATTAAAAAAAGAAGATAATCTTCTCACAAACTGGTGTTTGATTTTGAAACAGGGAAAAAGTGGGGAAACAACTGAAAAGACTAATATTTGAATAAAACCTGAAAGCAAGTAAATACTTTCTATGCTGCCTTATGGTAAACTTTGGTAATATTGATAAAGAACAACACTGGCTGATGATGAAATACAGTCAGCTGGCATGGTGACACTGCCAGTATTAACCTGCAGGACTGGACCGGTACAGAAAATCGGGCATTTTGACTAGAGACCGGCCCACCAGGTATTAAAGCCATAAAGCCTTTGAATGAAAACAAATGCTGTTGTGACAGTGATGTACAGTTTTGTTGGTATATGTATGATTTCTATACATTTTACGTCAGATAAAAACTTTGGTTGTAAGATTCAGATAATTATTTAATAAAAGCTAGATATTTTAAATGAGAATAAGAAAGAAAAGTATTTCTTTGTGCCCCCTTTCCCTGTTAATGCCCTACCTGCCCCCTGGCAAAAATTTGCTAGATCCACCCCTGCACAGTTACCAGCTGTCAGCTACATAGAAAAGGATCCTGGTGTTATTTGTCTCTCAGAAACAGTTCATAACTTCCCTTCAACTCATTCATGTGACCTAAAAGGTAAACCTGTTTCTCCATCACCTGTTCAGCTCTGATGGTTCAGTAAGGGCATCTCCTGGTTTCATCTTCATGTTTCCCTCTCACCACATATACAAACCGACATCACCCAGCAAAGTGGGCGATAAATAAATGAGAGAGAAAAGCCGATCAGCTGATCATTGATCAGTTTCATGATTGAAGTAGCAGCAGGAGAGAGAGGGTGAGAGAATGAGAGAAGAAGAGGCAGCTGTGCAGCGTAACGACAGAATAACTCCAGCTTTGTGTCTTTTTCCATTCTAGCTAAAGTCCGGGACAAACTGCGTCTCTTCTCAGCTCAATACGAAACGTGTAATATTTTCTCTGAATGAGGGACCATTCCATTTTTTTAAGGAGCCGTTGGCATGAATAAAATAAAGTTCACTATCAGTAACATCATAGCACCCACCCAGCTGTATAAAAACTCCATCAAGCTGGCTAGAACGCAGTACGAGTTATTGCAACTGAGGGTAAAAAGTCAGCACAACGAAAATAAACTCCACCTAAACTTAGTTTATATCTGACCCAGATAGACTGCAGGTCATAACTTCTTACCTGAAGTTCAGTTCACCTGACACTCGGACTGGCGGCTGCCTCGGGTCTCTCCTCCTGCCTCCCCTTCCCTCATCCACCTGCTGGCCTTTGTGGAAGCCCCGCCATAGCCACCACCAAACAACTGAGTTATTTTTACACATCGACCTGCATCTTATAACTCATAACTCTTATGTTAGCTGCCCTCAGTAGCATACTGTCTGAAATATTCGACGGCTGCAAAAATTCTTTAAGTGTTATTTTTTCCTTGGGATTCTAATTTCACCGAAGTTTACTAAACTCAACAAACTTAATATTACTTACCGGGACATTTATTCTGTCCTCATTTTCTTTCACCGAAAAATTGTTTCCTGCAGTGTTGTCCTTCGTGCTTGGCTCGCCTACCTTTGCTAACGTGATGCGCATAGCGCAGAAGCCGATGCTGCATTCACTTAGACTCGGATATCTGAGCTTCACCGTGAAAACATAATCGGACATTTGATATTTGATTGAATTTTATTGTTTTACCTTTGGGGTGGCACCTGGGGTGGCCAGTCTGGTTGGGGGGGTGGCCTGGACACCCCGCTGGACACGCCATTGATTTATGGATATAAAATAGCTAAAAGTATTAACATGCCTCAGAGAAATCACTAATAACACTAAGGGCTGGACGGATTTGATTTGCATTCTTCAAGAAGAGTGTGGTGTCATCAGCTAGCTGGCTGATGATGAGCTCCTTATCAGCTGTGCTGATTCCTTGTATAACAGGTCAAATCTCGGGGTGGAGTCTTAATCATTTTAATTGAGCTATTGCCATTCGTGTACAAGGTTTTGATAGCTTTACAGAAAAATGCCAAATTTTTCCAAAGAGTGGAAAATAAATTGATGTTCAATTGTATCAAAAGCCTTTTAAAAATCCAGGAAGAGAATGAAGCTATAGTCAGATACCAAATCAGAGTAATCAAGTAGATCTAAAACCAATCTCATGTTCTTAGAAAGGTGTCTGTTTCTCATAAAGCCTGATTGTGTCTCATCGATAATTGTGTCCAAGAACTCTTTCATTCTGTTAGCAAGTACTAAAGCCATAATCTCATAGTCATCATTGAGCAGACAGATGGGTCTCCAATTATCAATAAGAAGTAAGTCTTTGTTTGGCTTTGGAATAAGTGTTATGAGACCCTGAGTAAGAGTAGGAGGGAGGATGTTATTCTCTACACTTCCTATGAAAAGCTGCAGTAAGAACGGAGCCAGGAGATTAGAAAATGATTCATAAAACTCTGCAGTTAAACCATCTGTGCCGGGAGATTTGTTGGCCTTAAGTGCAGAAATAGGATTACAAACGTCCTCCACAGTCAGAGGGCTGTCACAGTGACTTCTATCTTCCACAACAATAGTTTTTAGGTTTTTAATATTATTGAGAAACAGCGTTGAGACATATATATATATATATATTCTACTTTTCTAAATGATTGACTATTTCAATGGAGAACCTAAATGACACGGACCCGTGTTTGTTATTACATATCTCTATTTTGAATGTGACAAGTCTATCATTGCCTGTTATTCATAGGTATTCACAGAGTTTTTGGCCTTTTTTTCCTCTATAACAGTTAATTGACTCTTTACAGTGGCCTGCTATGGTTAATAATAACATGTTCAGTCATGAGTGAAATCAAAGCTTTTCTTCACTTTAGCATTTAACATTCCCAACAATATAATGTGATACCTTAATTAAAACACAGCTAATAAAACACAATTTTCTTAATGCAAACATCAGTGACTCAACATTAGCAACCAAAGGGTTCAGTCTGCAGCTCACACTCATGTGAAGCTACAGCCTCCCCCTTTAGTCTCTGTCATCCTTCTGCTCCTGCACAAACAAAGCAAGACAAAACCTCCACCCTTCTTCTACAGGCTGGGTGAATTGTTGTGGACATTCACTAATCCTAAAGTCGGCACCGTTTTTGTCTCAGTATCAAGTCAGTTAAACTTTTAGTCGTCAGTCCGTCACAGTCCAGTCACATGCATACATCCACACACATTCATACCAGATATTGCTGATAATGGAGTCTCACGCGCAGCCTATTCGAGCCTCCATCACCAGCAAGATGATGTCATCATTTTAAAGGAAAACAGCTCCTTGTTTTTGGACTGGATTGACTCGCTGCAATCCTTTTAGGCTCAGGACTTCTCATGTGATCAATGTCACATATAAGTGAATTTCTCCCAAGCCCATTATAATCATGGAGAAAAACACTTTGCCACTGTTTCCAGTAAGAATATTTTATAGCGCTTTAAAGTTCAACCTCTCAGGTCTGGATTAAAGAGCTGATTTGTTAAATCGGGAACTCACAAAATACCAAAATATCACCACCGGTGGATCACACCTCTCAGATGTTCTTATCTCAGTGCACTGTAACAAAAGCACAAACAAACGCAACCAATAAAATACTAATAAAGTAACAAATACTGGGGCCCATTGCAAACATGTCCAAGCATAAAACCATCTTTCTCTCTCTTAGAGAAAGAAAACAATCCAAACCTCACTGATAAAATCAACCTAGTGTCAAGCAAAACCCAAAAATCAACCAAAACTTCACCAGAAAGTTTTCCTCCCTCCCGGGACAATATTGTGCAGGAATACAGGCACCGTAACTCCTTTTGCACTGACAAAAACATGTTGGATTTACTTGATTCAATAGTGGACACTGGTTGCACACAAAGGTTTTGCTTTGGCAGAAACTTAAACAACTGAGTTAAATCAACACAACCTTTTCATATTCAGTAAAGCTGCATGTTGTGTTCATAAAACACGATTGAAACATGTTCAGATGGAGTAAGTTGAGCTCCTGGAACATTTTAATCCTTCAATTGAAATTGAATGGGTCTACAACAACTACCATCCTCCTATCTCTATCCTGGTTGCAGCAGGGCTGGGAAATAACCCTGAAGTGATAGGTTACCAGGCAGGGTACACCCTGGACAGCTCACCAGTCTATCAGATAGAAACACACAGCCGTTTACATTCATGGATAATTTAGCCCAGGACCTTCTTACTGTGGAGCAACAGCACTAACCAGCATGCCAACAATGGAGGAAATACAGGAAAGCTATGATTTCCTGTATTTGAGGCAGAATTATTTTGTTCTTGCCCTTGACAGGTTAATCCACAATAAATAGCAACAGCATGCATGTGGTGTGTGTGTCGTTGTCTGCCTCTTATAACTCCAGTGATTTTCCTGTAGTTTGAAATCTTATGCGGTGTTGACACAATAATTTGTTGTAAACCAGGAAATTCCCAACTGTGGTAGAAAGCACAGCTTAGCCTTAGCAAATGTTCAAAGAAAAGTCGTCACTTCCTGATTTCTGCTTCACTGATAAATATTGTCACACTGGGGTTTTTGCAAATGATATCAGTGAGCACTGTGTGGCAGCTGGAGTCAGACAACTGAAGCTCCCACAATCAAGACCACAAACAGCTTTCAAAGGAGATTTGAAGCTTTTCTGGCAGCAAACTTCATGATTTATGGGACTGGAACTGGAACAGAAACTACCTGATCACCAATGGTGAGCTGGCATGGAATTATTTTTATGACATTTTATCAAAGTTATAAATAAGCATGCCCATTAACACATAGTGAGCGAGCATGTTGTCTTCCCACACAGTGAACAGCGGATGCTAATGTTTTTGTCACTTTTTACAGAGTCAAACTCAAAGTAAGGTCAGTGCTTCCACGCTTTAAACGCTGCACGCTCACACTCTCTCCACACTCGATAGATTATCCATTGTTCATCTGCACACAGCTGCGGTTTTAGTAACGCAGTAACGCAGCGTGCTTACGGGAAAGTAACAGTAATCTAATTACCTTTTTTGCAATAGTAATCCCTCACTTTACTCGTTTCTTGAAAAAAGTAATCGGATTACTTCCCATCTCTGGTCGGAGCTGTGCACTTGTGGGTTCCACCTTGTGTACACGTTTATCTTTGCTGTGTGTACTTGTACCTCTGAGTGGAAGCTGAACTCTTGAGTTCGAGTATCGAAGCATCAGCTGTGACGTTAAAGTCCAAACAGCTCGTTCATTTGACGTGCAAATGAACGAAGGTAACGCCGTTTTCATGTGGATGTGTCACTGAGACACTTTCCACATCCACAGCTCACAAAATGGGAAAACTATAGAAGTATAACAATGAAGAAGTTACTATGTTACGGGTCCCAAGGATGAAGACCTCGATGACAAATATGTTACCTGTAAAAGCAGGTGAAGAGCAGAGTAAGGAAGACACGATGCGTCTCTGCTTTCCTCCAGAACGTGTCTGAGTCTGATTTATTTCACACAAATAAATGCTATAAAACACTAAACATGAGCTTTCAATATACTGTTCAGCTGGTTCCTCATTCACATCAATTACATTTACTTATTTCACAACATCAGTGAAATATACTCTTTTTAACTGGTTCAGTTTCTCAAGTTCACACTTCTTTCCATAACAGCTACATCCTTTTATCATATCAATAAACACATCACATTGTCTTCTGCAGTGTCTTACTGGCTAAACAGTTCTATTCAATAACAGCATTGGTAAATACATTACATTTGTTCCCTCCAGTAATTTACTGGCAAAATCACTATTTAGTGCATCATGAAACACAGCTTGTTGAATCAACCCATGAATGCCTCTGTTAGCTACACAGAGTTGCTCAGAGTGCTTGTGTTACACTAGCTAATCTACTCAGTCACTTTAACAGAACTATTAACATTCACATCTCACAGAACTGATTTGATTGGAGCATTACAACACGTTTGCACAGAGCATAGGAGCGCACTGACTCTGCTTCACGAGCGCTCCACCTAACGAGCGGGCTCGCGGTGCGGTCGCGCGGGACACTCCTCTGGTTTTCTCCCGTGTTTACATATAAATAACTTTGGCGGACCGCCTTAACTCTCCCATTCACATTAACGTGGGTAACCATGGTGACAATAAACAACATTTTCGGTGCGAGCACCGTGTACCGACCTGTAAAAGCAGGTGAAGAGCAGAGTAAGGAAGACACGATGCGTCTCTGCTTTCCTCCAGAACGTGTCTGAGGAAGCAGCGGAAGGTGGGCTCCACTTACTGCTCCCCGAAACCCCGGAGCAAGCACCAAAGTTCCGCCCTCACTGCTTTCTAACATAAAATGAATCCCTGTTACATGGATTTTCTATCCTCTTAAAGAAACTGAAAATAAATACATATAGCAATGAAAAATGTCCCGTTACATGAGTGTTTTACACAAAATAATATTCATGTGGTCATTCCCTCACAGGGGTGCCACAACTACACTGCTGTTTTGACAGAGACACAGTGTGTTTATCTAACTTGGCTGAAGCCAAAGTTCTCCAGACAAATTCAGTCTGTTTCTGCCAAGTGTGAACTCACTGGATGAGCGCCAGATACACAGAATCAAAAAGGGATAAATTACTTTTCTTATGTCATGTTCCCGTCACAAACTGGCTCAAGGAGAGGGGAAGCAGGAGTCCACAGATGAAATGTTCCTATAAATAAAGTGGAATTTATTCAAACTTTACCAAAACTTCAACACATCAAATACAAGCAGTTCAGCAGGGAGTGGATGTGTGTTGCATGTGCCAGGTGGATGCAGAGAGAGGCCAGGGCCACGTTCAAACCTGAACACGCTGCACAGTGTTTTCTTCCATTTGTTAGGGATGAATGAAATGCTTCCTTGAAAGGATGTGTGCAGTCACCAGTGGGCGTGGAAGCATGTGCGCCCTCATTTGGTGGGTGTGCAAGAAAAGTCATCCTGTCACACAGCAATGCCTACATAAATCACACCACTCTGCTTAAAATAATAATGTTTAGTGAAGCAGGTGAAGCAAAGGGCTGCTTTTAATAGGCTGGGAGACCCAGGTGTGCTGCTTTAGCTGCTGAGCCTCTTATGACAGAACAGCGGAGAGTGGTAAGAAGGGAGGAGGGGGTCTGGCTGTGTTTGTGAACGATAGATGGTGTAACTCTGGGCATTTCTCTATCAAAGAGACGCTATGCTGTAAGGACATTGAGCTGCTAGCGGTTAGCATGAGACCGTACTATCTACCACGAGAGTTTACACACGTGATTATGATAGCTGTGTATGTCCCGCCCTCTGCTAACGCTGCAGCAGCCTGTGAGGTCCTGCACACTGTAACCAGCAGACTCCAAACACAGCACCCTCAGGCCCTTTTCCTGATCTCTGGGGACTTTAAAGATGATGTAACCATTTAATTATGGTTACATAATTAATTATGTAATTAATTATGCAAAATGCAAAACGCTCAGCTGTGTCTCCAATCAAAGCTCTGTAACTTCAGAGGTGATGTTCATATGTTGACTAATGGTTTTCTTTCATTTTTGATGTACTGCAGAATATTTGTATAAAATCCAGGCCAGGAAAATCTCCTTCATGTGTTTCTGTGTTTTGTCTTCAGCTACGTTGACACAAAGGCCTCTGCTGTGACGCTCACACCTTTGATAAAGTCTGGAGAGTGTCAGCTTCCTGTTTATAGATACAAAAATATGTAATGTTGTGAACTCTGGCCGCAGCGGCGCAAGAAAAAGGAGAATTACGGGAAGCACTCACAACAGGTAAAATCAAAATAACAAAGTAAAGTAGGATAAAATAAAAACAACAAAAGAACAACACAATATACTTCCCCGTACTGTTACTGCTAACCTCTGTTAACCTAGTAACTCTTACCTTCTAACTGACAGCTGGTCAATAAACGAGCTCCATAAACGCTCCATATTCACCTTTACATGGAATATAAAGGGAAAAGAAGAAACACAGTGCTGTGTCAGCGTTAGACATATAGATATATCCTTGCTTTTAATACATTTGAAGGTGGGTGGGAGAGGTGCTTCTCCGCGTAGTCTACGGTCTCTTTGGGATCGCTAAAGCTTTTCCTCACATCACCATGGGTCACTAACAGCTTTGCAGGGTATAGCAGTCTGTACCTGACGCCGGTCATCCCACGTAGTCTTCCTCTCATATTTGCAAATGCGGCTCTGCGTTTCCAACAGAGGGAGGGAAATCTGGGAGGATGTTTATTTTAAAAACCCTTATACATCAGGTTCTTGTTCTCTGCAGCTTTCAGCAGAATCTCCTCACCAATGTGGTAGTAGTGCAATCTCAAGATGATGGGCCGAGGAAGATGACTTTGTTTGGGACGCTGGCGATTCACTCTATGTGCTCGATCGATGAGTGGCTTCTCCTCGAGAGATAGCGCCTCCGCCAACAGGTGTGAACCAACTCAGTCATCTTGGGTCCCTCTGTGCCTTCTGGTATTCCTGCAGTTCTTAAATTATTCCTCCTGGAGTGCCTCAAGAGCTCCACATCTCTCATCTAACTTCTTTACCTCCGCAGACAAACGCTCCACAGTGGCCTGGAGAGTGGCGATGGTGTCAGAGTGGTTCGAGGCACAGTCCTGCAGTTCAGTCAAAGTGTTATCATGCCTGGCCACGTCGCTTTTTATGTCCGAAATTGAGGGCTGGATGCTCTGGTTCAAGGATGATATCTCGCCTCCTATGGTGGTAGAAATCTCTAATATGCAAGTGTCCAGTGCTAGTTAGTTAGTTCTAGTTCTAGTGGTTAGTGGGGCTTTATTTGATGATTCTAGTGTGTGTTACATTGTTGTCATATTGTTGAGTCGCAGAGCTGCACAGTGTTACAGTTTCTGTAGAGTCTGGTATAAGGAACTCAGATCCCTCTGTGAATAATGTTCACTGAAACTGATCTGTAGTTAATGAACTAGTCAGGATTTACACTAGAGAATGTTTCTGCCATTACATGGCCTGTATTTGTAGAGCGCTTTACTCGTCCCTAAGGACCCCAAAGTGCTTTTTTGCCCAAGGACACAACATGTCCAAGCCGGGGCTCGAACCGGCAACCTTCCGATTACAAGACGAGCTGCCAACTCTTGAGCCACGATCGGCCCACATGTTGTTGTCTTTTGTTGCAGACACCAAGTGTTGAGATCCTGTCTCAACCTCCTACATTCTTCCAGCAGGTAGAGAGTGAATAATAAGGGCGATAGGACGCAGCCTTGAGGAGAACCTGTGGAGGAGAACACTGGGTCAGACAGAACCCCATTTATTCTCACTCTTTGTGACCTGTCAGTTAGAAAATCTAAAATCCAGCCCAGCAGGTTTTTCCTGATTTCAAACTGTTCTAAAAGTCTTTTAATTAAAATATGGGGCTGTGTTGTATTAAAAGCCGAAGAAAAATCAATGAAAAGAAGTCTTGCAAAAGTCCCTTTACTCTCTACATGTTTAAGAATCAGATTTAGTAAAGTCAAAAGTGCGTCCTCCACTCCTCTGTTGGGCCTGTATGCAAACTGCATTGGATCCAGCTGACCTTCAGTCTCTTCATAATCACATTTCTGAGGATTTTTTCAAAGACTTTCATTACAACTGAAGTGAGGCAACAGGCCTGAAGTCGTTTAGATTTAGGGACAGGAACCACGACTGCTTCTTTGCAAAGAGAGGGCACATGTTGTGTTTGCAAGGATTTGTTAAAAATAACCTGAAATATAGGCCTGAGTTCATCAGCACAAGATTTAATTAGGCGGCCACTAATATTATCAGGACCTGGCTCTTGTTCACATTGACTGTATGAAAGGCCTTTTTAACATCGCTGAGTTCAATGATAAAGTGCTGAGTATCTCTCAGTTTCTGTTTCAGTTCCCAAATATCCTCGCTGAAATCAGAAGAACTAAAACGAGCATAAAACATGTTTAAAGCATTTGAAAATCTCTGTCTGAATTAAAACATCTAAAATGACCTGACTGCTGCTCTGGGGATTTTGAAACCCTGCTATGGTTTTCATACAAGTCCAGGCAGACCCAAAAGTTTTTGCAGCAAATTTGCTTTCAAGAAGGTTTTTGTCTGTTTTGCTTTCAAGATCTCGATTTTCATTTCCTTGGTAGCTGTCTGAAAATCGGTAACAGCCCCTCTTTAAAGGCCTGTCTCTTTTTCCTTAAACAGGATTTGACACTTTTAGTGACCCATGGCTTATTGTTAGCGTAAATTTTAACGCGCTTACGGGGTATAATCATGTCTTTACAAAATACTGCACAGGAGCTAGTAACATCCACCAAAGCGTCGAGATCATCTCCACAAGACTGAAGACGGGGCTGTACGAAGTCACTTTATCTCTACAGGACTGTAAGCTGTCGTCTGTGAGGCGTGAGCGTGTTTGTTTGAACACAGTTCACGGTGGAGAACAGCTGCTGACATAATGTGGATCCCAAGATCCATAACTGGCCTACCTGGGGCTGAAAGTCTCCATAAATGCAGGCGTTTCGGCGTGCATTTATGGAGTGTGACGCTTATTTTGAGAAAATAATAGAATATAAATGTATTTTTATATTTCAATATCACAATAATCTTCCAATGTAGAACTACAAGTTAAAAAAGAAGTAACATAAATCAAATCCACTTCAGCTAAATACTTCTCATTTATTTCCATCTTACATGCTGTGACTGCAGCCATTCCCACATCTCTGTGAATGGGACTCATGGACATGGATCAGTGGTTGTTGATCAATGGTCCTGAGAATCTGCATAATTAAGATGAAGGAACGGAGCTCCCAGCCCATCGTTCCTGCAGCTGCTTTCAGTCTTTATGCAAATGTCCTGTTTGTAAGACTGAAACCTGCAGCTGAGACTGAAGACGTCACCTGATGATGACGACACGTTTCTCCCACAAAACGCTGCGTCCAGATGAACAGAAGCAACAGACTCACTTTCCTGGATGATTGAGATGCATCAAGACTTCATTGTGTGTTACTTCTCATTCAGCACAGACACATTATTCCTGTTAGGTCATGTCAGCTGTCACTCAGTACAAGCACAACTGTGAACAACACAAACTTCTCTTCAATGTGTCACAGAAACACTAAGTGTGAGAGCCTGTATGACACACAGGACAGACTGTAAGCTCTGCTGGCTGCACAGCACTTTGTAGCAGTTTTCCAACATGTCCTCCACCCGTGATGTCAGTGGTGGGACCCCAGTCACAGCACTCAGCACCACCTCCTTTAAATGTATTTTATAGCAGTTCCTCCCGTTACTCGGTGCAACGCTTCTTAAATGTGTTTTTGCAGGATAAAACACAGCAGGTGGTGTAGAGAGGACGTCAGCTGACGGAGCAGAGGGAGGCAGACTGTGGATAAATGACAGAGTGAGAGGAGAGCAACCATGACAGAAGCACAGGTGTGGCAGATAGAAGTGGCTTTATAGACACTTATTGTCAGTCCTCGTGCATGCTGTGGAAATAAGTGTCTGTGTCATGAGGTGACATGTGAGCTTATCTTTGGTCAATAAAGCTGAACGACCAGTTTTCACTTTGCTTGTTACGCTTGTTTAGTGACGTCTGGGTTTCTGTGGAGCCCGAATTTTGATGAGTTCTGGTGAAATCATCTGAGATCATCTGAGCATCGGTGAAGAGTCAGCAGAGAAAGTGTGGGACAGAAGTTTGCTTTGGACACATGGACTGAAATCAAAAAGTAACAAACAGGATTTCCAATGGACAGTATGGAGAAGTGAAAGTACACAAAGGCTGTGCTGGAACACGTGTGTTACACTTTTTGACAGCTGAGAACAAAACACAATATTTTGCATCATCTCTGCAGTGTCTCTTCTTTCCTCTGCTGTTGTGCTTTTAGCTCCAAACTGTTTCAAATGGTTTGTCAGCAAGCTGACCTCTGACCTCTGCAGTACTAACTCCTGACCCGTACAAAGAGCGGGCGTTTCTGACCTTTGACCTGCAGCTATATGTGTTGGGTCTGTGTTTCCACAAACCCCACTAATTCTAGAGACTTATTCATCATGAAGAAAACAAGACAGTCGATTGATCGATTACTTGTGCAAGGGAGGCCTCGTCTGTGTCCAGCACCACAAATGACCCCATGATGGCCTCCTCTCGCTGCCTTTTATTGACAAACTTCAAACAATAGTTTACTAAACACCTCCCCTTGCAACCCCCTTTGGTTACAAAGACAAGGCACTGTATGTAAATGTATACACTGTGTGTGTGTGTGTGTGTGTGTGTGTGTGTGTGTGTGTGTGTGTGTGTGTGTGTGTGTGTGTGAGTGTGTGTGTGTGTGTGTGAGTGTCAGACCTCCTGCTGACCAAAGGGTCATAAACCCAGGAAGCTTACATCAATAGAAACAGATCTTTCAGATAGGATGTATCTACAATAAAACCTCCCCCAGCACAGAGTGGCTGGAGAGGTGGTCAGGATCAAAGGAATGGCTTTGATCCTACTGCTTGAACTAAGACTGTACAAATTTAAGAAACACAATGGCAACATTCAACAATTAGACTTAACAAGACTTTTTCAAAAATCTCAGTTTTCAGTGAAAACGCCGTTTACGTGTGGATGAAAGGCGCAAACGCTCAGAAAAATCTGCGTTTTCAAAAATCCCGGTGTAAGTGTGGGCGTGGCCTTACTCAGCTTTGATGCTGCCAACGTGGTCACTGGATAAAATGAGGTAACCGGTCAAGGCAGCAGTGGCAGAGCAACCCTTATATTCGGTTTCTCATGTTTAAAAAATACTCAGTTACAGCGCACGTTTAAACAGATGATCTTTGTAGGTGGGATCAACCTGCTCTCAGCAAGAAGGTCCTGGGTTTGAATCCATGTCTGATTCTCTCCTGGTACCCTGACATCCTCCCACAGTTTAACTGCTTCTTGCCTAATAACAGCTGGGATAGGGTTACACACACACAGTCCTGTTTTCATATCTCCGTGGGAACATTGATGTAATGCTTTACCTAACCCTAAAAACTGAATGCCTAACCCTAACCTTCAGCCCTAAACCTAACCACAACCTAATCGTACCTCTGACACTAAAACACCATGTTTAGTCTCAAAAACGCCTTCAAACTCTTGGCGACGCTCATTTTGTCCACAAGTGGAGTCACGTTCCAGTTTCTGTAAACATGGTGCAAACACACACACGACCCTGAGCTGAAAAGATGGATGGATGTGTAAAATCCATATTGCTGCTGTTCACAGCAGGACTTTGTTTAGCTTCTGTTCCAGTATTCCTGAACTGGCTTCTTCAAACCGGCAGCCTGCTGTTACGATCAGCTGTGGGAAATCTACAAACTCATTACAAAATATCAGAACTAAGACTTTTATTTTGACGGGTGGCGTCTCAGCTTCAGCGTGTTGATGGGCACAGCCATGGTTATGTTAAGGTTCAAATATTATCAAATATAAACCTTTGAAATTCCTTTCACAATAAATCCATAAATAAACAAAATAAAACATAGAAAAGTGTTTAAACCCACTTTTCCATAAAGCTGTCAATAGGAAATGTTCCAGTAAACATGTCTGTGTTTCTGCTGTTTTCCTTTCATGCGTCCACAGCTGACAGGTAACCCTATTGGAGTCGCCAGAGTGACGGGTGGCGTCTCAGCTTCAGCGTGTTGATGGGCACAGCCATGGTTACCACAGCTGGAGTTGGTGTACGGCGAGCTGTGAGGGGACAGAGATGGAGAACGCACATTTAACTCTTTAACAGGAGATACGTTACGACTAACAGACGACTGCTGTCTACATGATGTCTTTGCAGCCCTTATGCTACATGTTACACAACTTTTCTTCATGCCAACAAGACTGAGGTGCCACATAGTCGACACATACAGCTGATTATGATGCATGTTTTACTATTGCTATGTTCACATCATCTGCTTGGCTTTATTACTGAAAGCCTGGAGATCCTCTGACGTGTGCATGGCTGATGTGAAGTATGATTAGTCCTACATGACATCAACAGCAGAGGCAATGAAAGCTTTGTTGTTAACAGGTTGTAGGTAAAGTCAAATGTCTACTTCTACACTTGTGTTGGGTAAAGTTCTTCTCACTGCAGCAGATTTATATCTGTGCTTTCACAGGGCGTGATGTGGAGCTCAGCGCTGAGGTGCAGGTCTCCTTGGAGACGGCATCCTGGCTGAAAATATTATCATGCTTCCAAAACATTTCAGCTTTTATTTTGAAAGAAACAAGACTTGAAAACGAATCCCCTTCTTCCTCTTTGTCTTTGTTCTTCAGAGGAGTGTCACCTGGACAAACTCAGGGCTGTTCTAGAGCCTTTCTTATTATTTGACTCCATAGAAATAAAACTGAATCGAATCAAACAAAAACTCCCAAACAGCTAAAACACTTTGCTTTATTCTCTTTTTTAACAAATACGTTGAAGTCCATCCACAACAACACAGCTGAGATCTCCTTTGTAATCAAGTGTTTACATCCTTTGTACAGATCTGCATACAAAACAATCATTTACGTCCCACAGAAGTCTAGTTACACGTAACTATACAAGAACTGGTGAATGACAGAAACATGAGACACATGATCACAGGTGATAACAAAAAGAGAAAGAATTCATGTGTTAGTGATGTTTTTCAGCCCTGATGGCTCATGTTGGAGAAACAAGCTGAGGTACGTGGAAAGTTCACACACACAAGTGGGCGTGAGCGCACACACAGAGAGAAACACAACTGAAGCATCTGTTTGCTGTTTCTGCTTTCATCATCTCTGCTGCTGTGTCAGGCTGGGGTCTCTCAGTGACGTGGTTGAGGTGAAGTATGACGAGTATCCCTGATTCAGTCCATCGAGACAAAGGGCAAAGAAAGCTGTTGTTAACAAACTCTATGGTGATGTGGCATTTAGCTCTGACTCTACGCTCTGCTGAATCCTTTGAACCTGCTGATCAGTAAAGCTCTACGTGCTGCAGCAGATTGACCTCATCTGTGTTCACAGGTGTGGACCTCAGCGCTGAGGTGCAGGAGACTTTCATTCAGTTCTCCCTGCAAACAGCATCCAGCCTGGAAATACTGTCATCTTTCCCACAAATGCTGCTCTTATCTCAGAGAAGAAGTCTGATGTAAATAACTGCAATCAACAGTGATGTTCTGCACAGATCACTTTTCCATTTTGCTCTCTAGATGAGTCCCAGCTGCCTGACCTTGTGTCCAGGTGATCGTCTCACTGAGGAGCTTTTGTTCTGAAAATCTCACGTCCATCACCTGTTTCCTTTTTACTATCTCTGCTCTTTCTTTATTCACAATGCTCATAATATCACACAATTATATTCATCACCTGCATGTTTTTATCCAGCTGCTGTTAGAACCAAACAAATAAAAAGGATGAAAAGCCTGAAATCCTTTGATTTATTACATTTGAAACAAATATGAGAGCATCCCTAACAGCACAGCTGAGACCTTTGTTTTAATCAAGCCTTTGTATCGACACACTTGTAAAGATTCATATACAAAACATAATAGAATAAATCAATATAAAATACACATAATCACAAAAATGCAGCCATGTTGTGAGTTTGCATCTAAAACATGCATGTTTCCCTTTGTACAGGCAGATTTACAGCAGACAAAGCAACACGCTGATCGACTTTGACCGCTGCAAAAACAAAACACCCACCAAGTCTGAAG
Source organism: Aulonocara stuartgranti (assembly GCF_965226115.1). Lineage (NCBI taxonomy): Eukaryota > Metazoa > Chordata > Actinopteri > Cichliformes > Cichlidae > Aulonocara > Aulonocara stuartgranti. Next base: position 9,093,711 of record NC_138941.1, read on the forward strand.
TCGATCAGAGGAACTGTTGACAGACTGACAGACAAACAGATGCTTGATTCATTAGTGCGATTAAATGTTCTTCTTTAGCAGCATCACTTCATGTGTTTGTGTTCCAGGAATAAAGGTCTGTTTAAACTGGACGTCTCCTCAGCATCACTCGTGCTGTCATGGTTTCAAAGCTGTGCAGAAAGAATCTGAGGGATGATACAGAGGTGACCAAAGTTACAAACATCCAGCTGTGCTGCAAATGTTTGCAGAGCTCCAAACTCTTTGGCTTTCTGCAGAGCAAGTATGGAAGAAGCACCTGAGCTAACTTCAGTTTAGACGATATGAGGAAAAATGCTGCTTCCCAAAGTTTCCTACAAGTATCCAGTTTATATTTAGAGAAGCGAAGGCTCTTTATCCTGACAACTACTCCCTGGTGGATCCCTGTCCTGTGACAGCAGCAAAGACTGTGTATCAGTATCATCAAAGCCACTTCAATAACCAGTGTTTAAAGCTCTCTAGCAGATGGACTTCAGTGGCAGCAGCCTCTGTCTGCTGTGTACAGAAGGTTCTCTGATGAAGCACACAGCAGATGCTGCACTACAACAGCAGCAGCAGCTCAGCTTCAGTTTGCTTCGACGCCCTTTTTGACCTGTGAAACAGCAGAAAATGAAACATTTCAACACCCGTTTGTTAGCGTGAGCTATTCTGCTGTTTTTCATCATTTCACAGGTGAAATAAAATCACATTTACTTCCTGTAGGAGTGATCGTGTCCAGCCTGACTGAGACCATGTGCTCCATCCTGCACAGGTAATAAACCTCTGACATGAAGGGCTGTCAAGTAGTTTTAGACAAATGGGGGTAAAAGAGACGTTAAAAGCTTAAAGAGAAACTACATTTTCTAAGAACTGTCTGACGTTCACCTCTCACACAGTGGATACGATTCTGCCGCTGCAGGAATAATCTTTGTGCTTATGAAACTGTCCATGTGTTTGCAGAAAATGTCACATGTTCAAAGCCATCCCAGCACCTGGGGTTTGTATAAGTGCAGCTGCTGGTGGGGAGATAGTCTCACTCTTCTATATAAAGAGTCAGCAGGCAGCAGATCTTCATCTGTGATCTCCTCCATCATCACGTCTTCACTCTTCAGCAGCTATGGCTTCACTTCGTGCCCTTCTGGGAGTGGTGCTGTGCTCCTCATGGTTTCTGCTTCTGCCTCAGGCCGACTTTGATTTACAGAGTCATCCATAATATTTTTTATTTTTTATTTTACTGCCCATCTATTTTCATACAAATGTCTCCGTCTTATGGAAAAGGGGTGGAGCTTATCCAACGAGGACAGGCAGGCCCCCCCAGACAGTTTAGCAGTCTATACAGGAGGCTGACCTTTGCAACATGTACTTCTATAATGACTTCACCATTTAGGTTATTTGGTTATGTTTCACCCTGGATTTTGTGTGATAATATTTATTTTGTCCACTGATTTAAAAACAACAAACTATATGAATATAAAACAGAGTGAACAACAAAACATCAGCTTTGGAAACTTTGATGTAAAATTCTGCAGTTGTTTTCTCAGATATAGCAAAAATCAAACTAACATACATCAGTGTACTATTAACGTGCACACACACACACACACACACACACACACACACACACACACACACACACACACACACACACGTGTTACAATAAATAGCTCTTATGCTTCTGTATGATTCTCAGTGCTTTCCATTTGCGTGTCCACAGGTTGCTGTAAGTGGTGCTTGACTGCAGTTTGCTCTCATTTCAAGTGGTTTGCTGTCACAAAGCCAACAGGAAGTCCGGCCATGGTTGAGCCAACTGAAGATGGGTTGAAGGTGGCGTCCTCGTTTCCTCTGTGAGCGCGAGAGGACAGACAAAGCAAACACCGTTTGGACAGCATTAAAATATTTACACTGATGATTAATGTTGTGTCTTTGCACCTGTAGCGATACATGTTGGAAAATGGAGACTTTAGCCACCAAGACTGACGTGCCTGGAAACTTCCCTGTGAGTACGCCCACAAAGACAGGAAACAGTTTAGCCACCGCGGTTAATCCTCCATCATCATCATCCAGTATTTTTCACATCTTTTCTTCTGCTGTTTCCCTTGTTGTCAGTCACGGGGTTTGTGACTGAAATGCGTGTGGTCGACGGGAAGCCTGACGAGTACGGCCTGAATCATTCCATCAACACCGGACGGAGTGAAACCTTTGTTGAAAACAGATTATATGGTAACGTTGCATTTAGCTTCAGTAAACTGTGAAGTTACAGCAGCAGATTTACATCACGTGGCTTCACAGGAAGTAGTCTGGACCTCAGCGCTGAGGTTCAAGCAGCTCTGCTTGCAGACGGCATCCTTCCTGAAAATGTTCTTCATCTTCCTAAAACCAGAACTTTTACATTGGTGCTGAAGTTCTATATAAAAACAGCCTGAAATACAAAGTGATGTTGTGCACTGATTACCTCACACTTTCCATGTTTCCTTCTACAGAGGAGTGTCCGCCTGAGTGTTTTGTCTGATCTGTTGTTGATCGTCTCATTGACACTGCATGCAGATCTGACACCAGGGCTGGACTGGGACAAAAAATGGTCCCGGGCATTTTGACTGGAGACCGGCCCCCCAGGTATTAAAGGAAAAACCATGAAGCCTTTGAATGAAAACAAACGCTGTTGTCACAGTGATGGACGCTGTCTTGTTGGTATACATGCATCAGTCTAATAAACTTAAACCTGCACCATCCTCCCTGTCCTGGTATTCTAAACAGGAAGTAGACTGTTGGTCGAGTTAACCTCCTGAACATCTACAACACACGGTGGAAACCTGACATTAAGACAGAGACTAGAGGTGAGACATGATCATTGCTGATTACTGATGACAGATTTAGATATGTTTTCATAAACCTTTCATTTGCCACATCAATAAACAGCACGGCAGGGCAAAATATGTTTTCTAACATGGCAACCTTTAAAAAGTGAAAGGAGACAGAAAGACAGCTGAGAAAGAATCAAACGGACTTTTTGATGCATTTTACACACAGTACTGGTGCAGAATCTAGAAAATGTGGGAAACACTGGCATCATATGCAGTACTTACTTCTGAAGAAATTATGATGGGACCCTAAAAAATGACTATGTACAATAATGGATTTCTATACATTTTACATCAGATGAAAACGTTTGTTGTAAGATTCAGATAATTATTTATTAAAAGTGAGACATTTTAAATGAGAACAAGAAAGAAAAGTATTTCTTTGTGCCCCCCTCTCCCTGTTAATGCCCTACCTGCCCCCCTGGCAACACTTTGCTAGACCCCCCCCTGCACAGTTACCAGCTGTCAGCTACACAAAAAGGATCCTGGTGTTATTTGTCTCTCAGAAACAGTTCATAACTTCAACTCATTTTTGTTTTGTCATGTTTTGTTCTTTACATTGTCTTTCTTCTATATAATTGTTAAACATTTAATAAATATGTCTACAAAAAGATTTTAAAAATCAGACATTTCACACAGACACCCAAATGATTTCTGACTGATGAAGGGGGCTGAAGGTGCCCTGCTCTTGCCCAGCTTCTGCTGCTCTCTCCCTGCTCACTGTCAGCAGCTGGCAGCCTCGGTCCTGCCTGAGACTCTTCATCTATCAGTGCCAAAGAATATGGGAAATAGCAACGCACAACATGCACATTACAAAACAAGCACATGAATCAGCATTACATTCATTAGTGAAGTGCTGACGTTCGTTCCTAAACTTTGGGCCTTAATTAACATCACTGTGAACTAATGTTTGCTTTGCTTCTTAACCAGTGAAGCAGCGAGGGGCTTTCTGAGGTTCCTGCTCGTAAATGCCCAAAATGAGTCGAGTATTTCTGCAACTACAAACTCTGCTTTCATCAGAGGTGTAAATATTACAGCACTGTGTCAGAGTCACTGAGGCTGGAACACAGAAAAAGGAAGTAGATGTATTTATTTTTAGACTTTATTGCCTGGAACCACTTTAAAAATACGCTTTGGGTCACAATTAACTGCAGAAACCAGGAATCCACATATGAACATTATCTGTGCAGAGATTTATGCTTCTGAAGGTAAACAGTGAAAACTTGCAGCACTAAATGCACAGATAGCCAGGCGTTTCACATTTTGGGACCATCTGCCAGTTTTCATTTCTTAGGTATTGAAGAGCAGAAATGATTGAATTTTATTTACATGCTTAAAAATGTTTGCTTTTGAATATTATTTGAAGAATTACCCACACACTCAGGCACTGTGGGCCTGTTTCCCTTTGCACAACCGAGTGTTGGAAACGGGCCTTTTCTCTTTAAACTCTGAGGGGCTGTAACTTTGGCTTCTATTGGCAGATTTGCATGATTGACCCTCTTTTTAAAATAGTTTTAGCCCAGAGAATCAAGCTAACATCACTGTTTTTACGTCAGCTCACGTCACACGAGCTGTTTCAAGAAAAGTCCTCCTGTCACACAGCAATGCCTACATGAATCACACCACTCTGCTTAAATAATAATAATAATGTTTAGTGAAGCAGGTGAAGCAAAGGGCTGCTTTTAATAGGCTGGGAGACCCAGGTGTGCTGCTTTAGCTGGTGAGCCTCTCATGCTAGCCTCCATCTATAAGCTGGGATCACAGGAGCACTGCAGTCCTGACTAGATCAAGGATTGTTATTCATGCAGGTGACAAAAGTTTACATTCACAGAGTCATAGGATTGAGCCTGGTTTGAAAAGCAGCTGTTTAATGCAGCTGCTTAGAGTTCACACACAGTAGAAGAATCAGACTTGAGTCACATTTCAAACACTGGAAAAATACTCAGCAAGTAACAATGAAAACAGCACAGACTCAGTATATCCTGTTCAGTCCTGTGTTTGATATGAATGTGCTGTTCAGAGAGGATCTCATGTCCTCTTTTACAAAGCCTTTGTTTCATGATGTTTGTGTATAAATGAATGTAGGTGTGTTTCTAAGTGTGAAGGAGCCCTGGGAGAAAAGACTGAAGCTTGTGCCAAAGAACAAACAGGAAAGAAAGATCAGCATTAATGAAGACGAGCACAGAAGGAGCCCAAGCACGTGTTGCTTTTTCAGATTTCTCTAAAAGTGTGTGTTCATTTGTTCCATCCTTCACAACAAACAACAGCTGACAGACACACATGCACTCTGTGTCACTTCACAGGGGCTGATGAAAGTGGACACAGTAAAGGGAGAGCTGGACCTGCTCTACACATCCTGCACTCTGTTAACAGACTTTATTCTGCAGCATCAACAGATAAAAATATATGAAGATATAGAAACGTTTAACATTGTGACTGTTCACATTAGTGAAGCTGTTACTTTGCTGCCAGGTGGGAAAAGAAGCCTAAAGCTGAGTCTGATTAAACATCTGCTGCACCAGAGAGTTTCATGGCCCTGCTTTATCCTGTGCTTGCTGACCACCTCGTCCTGAAACCTCTTCATCATCCTCACAGTTGTGTGAAGAAAGAGGGAAGCAGGTGGAAACCATCTGTGCTGCTGTGTTCACTTGTGTGTGTGCGTCTATGGTCATATCTAATGTGTACCTACAGACAAACACAAACACCTGGCATTGCACAAGAGTCTCTATGGAGCAACCTGCAGATGTCAGAGATGTGATTAGAGGGTAAAGTGGACTAGTGAGAGCATCTATGTTGTTGTTGTCTGCTGGGGGACAGCATCAGCTGCAGAGATGCATCAGGATCAGCAAACTAATCTGCAAGGCTGCAAGTGTCACTGAAGGAGTTTGAGTCAGTGAGGGACTCAAACTCACACAGCTGGTCAAGAAGGCTCAGCAGCTGCTGTATTTCCTGAGGAGGCTGAGGAAATTTGGTATGTTGGCCAAGATCCTCAGCAGGTTCTACAGCTGCACTGTGGAGAGCAGCCTGACAGCTGCATCACTGCATGGTACGGCAGCACTACTGCAAACCGCAAACGCCTGCAGAGAGTGATAACAACTGTGGAGAAGATCATCAGGACCCCGCTGCCCTCTCTGCAGAGCAGCTACCATCACAGAGTCCAGAGGAGAGACACACCTCTGCCCTCGAGACGAAGGTTCAGAAGTGTGAAATGTAGAACATCCAGACTCAACAACTCCATCTTCCCCACTGCTATCAGACTCCTGAACAGCTGACCGACCTCAAACTGCAGTTTGCACATCAGGTCACTTTGCACACTAAGTTCATTTTGCACATTAAACTCCATGTACATCCATGTACATCGACATCTGCAGACCACACGTGTCTTCAGTTACTTATTTGTACTTATTTGCAGTTATTTATCTTTTTATTTTATTTTTTAAAGTTATTTTTTATCCTTATTTTATCTTTTGATTTATTCTTATCTTGTTCTTTTAACCATTATCTAACTTGGCATTGTGCACGGTGTGTTTAGATTCAGTTTAAATTCAGGGACACGGAGCCCCTGTTGATCCTCTACCTAATCAAACGAGCTACGGTGTGAGAACGGGTGTGGGTCTCAATCAGCCAAGGTTTTGGGTGAACCCATTGTGAGATCTAGCCCCACGCTATCATGTGATTTCCTGTGATCAAATGTCCCAGGATGTAAGTGGGCGTTAAGACGTCCATGTCCCTCTTCAAGCAACTTAAAGAAGTCCAGACGCTTTTCTTTCCAAGCTCCTTCAACAACATCATTCATAGAACAGCTTCCAGCTTCTTTTGCTCGGCTACAGTTTGGATGGATTTGCAGATGCAACAAGACTAAAATGGTTAGGGTCAGGAGGTCAAAGGTCAGAGCTCCTGTGGGTCTGAGGGCGGCCTCACGCTGGAGAAGGATGAAGGAGTCTGACCTGAGCCAGTGTTTGACATGAACACATCAGCACTGCTGTCAGTGAGCCTAACGACAGCCGTTAGCATCATTTCAGTGTTTCAGTCATAAAAACACTTCCTGTCTCTGTGGTGGTTACAGTGATCATCATGCAGTTTGTGCTTTGACCTCCAGAGGGCGACAAATCAGCACAGACAGAGAGCTCCATTCAAACTTTGCTGCCATCAGGAATAATTCTTCAAATATAATCATCAGTGTTTGAGCAGTTATGATATCAGGGACAATCTAGACATGTGTGACAATACTGAACATGTCACATGACACACCTCAAACATCATGTGATCCACTCTCAGTCTGCACTTTCATTCATGACTTCAACAGGTTGAAATGAGCTTTGAAGAAACATTCAGTGAAATAAATCTTTCATGGATTCATGTGAGCAGCAGATGAACTTTGTACCAACAACATCTTCAATAACAGAGTCTGAATGAAGCTCAGGTGTTGATGCTGCTCACTGATTGGACGCTTGCTTTCAGCTCTGCTCTCAGTCTTTACTGCACAGGTGAAGGTAGAAAGTGTGACTGGATCTATAGACTGGAAACAGAGAAACATGCTGAACATTTGAAGCTTTGCAGCAGAAATGTTCATGTTACAAATACAGCAGAGCTGATCTGGGATCAGTGTGTTCACACCTGCAGCTACAACAAGGTTTCATGTCTCCACACGTCAGCATGTGAACTTTACTCTGACTCAGTCTGAGCAGTCAGACGGCATATTTTTAAAGTTAACACATCAGCACACACAGAGCTGAGCCCCTCCCACCTGTGCTGAGTTTCAGGTGGAGCCCCGCCTCCTTCCAGGAAGCAGCTCACCTGTGTGTCCGTGTTTAGTGTCCAGGTGTGGAGTGGAGCTTGTTGTTGGTGTGTGAAGAAACTGTAAGTTTGCTTTGTTTCCTCCTTTAACAGTTTGTCTTTAGGAACTTTACTGTTTGTTCAGCTCGTGTTTGATTTCTTCACACAACAAACTGTGTGTGTTTGTATTTCCGGTCTCTCCATTAAAGTCAGTGTGTAATGTTTCCTGGCTAACATCAGCTGTGTGCAGCTTAGTTCAGCACAAATCTGCCGCTCCATAGTTCACGGTAACGGACTCACAGCTGGACCAACGAGGCCGAGTGTGTCCGCCACTCTGAGCTACGTTCGTGTTTGTGTACTTGTAGTTTGTACTTTGAGTTCACTCAGAGCCCACAGAGGACGCAGCGTACGTGATGACGTCACAGCCCTTTACCTCCTTTACTGTCACTGTGATTAATATTTACACACGAGACACCTGCAGAGCTCTGACGCTAAGCTAGCACACAGCATGCTAACGCTAAGCTAACGCTAAGCTAACCTAGAACCCAGAGTGAGGTTAAAGCTGAGTAAACACTGACCCCAGACCAGCACCGTGATAAAGTGAGCTGCTGCTGCTGAACTTGAACAGGTAACAAAGTGATGAGCAGTCAGGCTGCAGGTTTCTACCTGTTCATGTTTCTACAGTAGAATCACTTTGAAGTGTCTTTGTGCTGTTTCATCTTTGATTTGTGTTCATAAACACTCAGAGAAACATCACGTGACCTCATCAGGATCTGTGTTGGTGTGTGGGGCTGTACCTCAGCTTTATGTTGTTACATGCTCATTTGTTCATTTTAACATCAAAGTAATGTTATGAGGAGTAATGAAGTAACGTACTCCATTACTTTTAATTAAAGTGTTCTGTGTAATATGTGTAATAATGACTGTTTTGAGTAATGACCAACACTGATCACAACAAAGAGGAAATGCCTCCAACATGCACAAACATTTGAGCCACAACATGCAGTTAATGTGCACAAATGTCTTTGATATGCTGCTCAGTGATGGTGGTGACTGTCAGAGCAGAGCTACTGAGAATCAATAAGTAATATCAATGATGGGATCAGAATCACTAAATTCTTCTCATCCCTGTCAGTATCATACATGTGCTGTATAATGTGATAAATGTAGAGGTGCTGGCTGTTCTCTCACTCTGCTGTTTAGCTGTAAAGGACGCCTCCCTGCCTTTGTCTCATTCATGACCTTTAATAGTCTCTTCTAACATGCAGAGATCTGTATGATCTGTTTCATAGAGTCTAACCAGCCTGTACAGGTAACAACAACAGTCACTGCATCACTGACACACAAACGTCATCTCTGTCAATAACAACATTCATACATGGAATAAAAACACATCAGTGGATCATTGCTGGAGCTGATGTTTGTGCTCCTGGTGCAAAGGCTCTCAGTTTCCTCCTTGAAATAACATCAGTGGTGGGTCAGCGACATGCTTTCTTTCCCTCTCAGGTTTAAATATCTGGGACTCTCCACCGTTTGGTTTTAGAGCTGAAGAAGCTTCTCAGATGAAACGTCTTCCAGAAACTTAAAGACGTCTCTTTTCTCTCCAAGCTCCTTAGATCACATGACCTGGATGACTGAACCTACAGACATATTGACCTGGTTTCATGGTCACATGACAGGTCAGAGGTCAGCGACTGTAACTCAGTTCCTCCTGTTAATGTGAACTCACTGAGTGTTTGTGGTTTACCTCTCAGACTGACTGAAGATGATGATGGAGGAAGAGGAGGACAGAGCAGAGTCTGCAGGGTCCAGCTGTCCGTCTGTGAGGAGTGACCGGTCCAAAGGTTATAATCCAGAGTTCAGTGGTGAACCTGGAGCAACGAGGTCAGAGAGCTGAACTCACTGAGTAACAGAAATAATTCTGCACTGACATTATAATCAGTGTTGACTCTGGTTGATTGTCTGACTGTGTTTGTGAGCTGAGAGGAAATGAAAATGAGTTTGTAACAAAAATCAGTTTTGTCCAGTTTTCCTGTAAAAAGCTGAACTCTAATCTAAGAGGATGTTACTGACAGGAAACAGCTGCATTATCTGCAGTCTGTGTGATCACAGCTGCTTCAATCATGTTTGTGTCTGCAGAGGTCAGAGGTCACAGTCTGCAGGGTCCAGCTGTCCGTCTGTGAGGAGTGACTGGTCCAAAGGTCAAAATCCACACTTCAGTGGTGAACCTGGAGCAACGAGGTCAGAGAGCTGTGATGACTCCTTTACATGTTTGTGTTTCCTGGATAAATATGACCTGAAACATCCTCAGATTGTTACAAAGATTCATTAAAAAGAAAACAATGAAAGAGAAAAGATCCAAATGTTCGACTTGGTCATTTGCTGTTTGAGGACAGTGATGCTCATATCTGTGGGGAAAGTGTGACCTGAGTGGGTTCATGTTTGTCTTTAAAGAACAGAGCTGCTCTGATTCTCTTTGTGTCTGATCTGTTAAACAGTCTGAGAGGTCACACAGAGACCCAGCAGCTAAAGCCTGGATCATACTGGCTGCTGTTACTCCATCAGGACAACACTGAACCACAGTGGTGTGGATGTAGTGGATAAATCCCACCATACTGATGCTCAGAGTTAACCACAGGGAACAAAACCAGATGTTACCTTCAGATTGTGACCTTTGGAGTGGACGATGCAGATTTCAATAGAGAATAAATGTTGTTGTTTTTCAGCTGTGAAGAAAGAATCTAATTTTCTGAACTTAAGAATTTATGATGCTGGAAACAACATGGAGACTATAACACAACATTTCCACTGTGTTCATAGAATGAATGTAAAACTGTCAGACATTCATTAAATATGCAAAATGTCTACAGAAGCATCAGAGGGTCAGACGTGAAGCACTCAGTGATTTTGATCAAATGACTCATCAGTTATTGATCTGTACTACACTGATCTACCACGTTAGTAAAGCTGGTGTTCTGGTGGTGGAGGGAGACTCGGATCATGTTCTGGTTTTGGAGCAGTGATCTGCTGATGGTTCAGTTTGATGAGCTTCTTCAAAATCATCCCTGACATCACCACTGAAAGGACGTCCATGAAAACAGACTGAAAATTACTGATATGTTCACAATCTGAGAGTTTAAAACTTGACAGACTTGATTCAGATGAAGTTATTTGAGCAGAAACTCCTGGATCTTTATCCTGTGTTGATCTAATCCTTCATGGTTCCTCCACAGAGTGGACCAGCAGAGCTCAGAGGTTCCCAGTGGTCAGTCTGCCCAGCAGCATCAAACACAGCTGGACTCCATATTTATGGTCTGTACATGTACAACAACTACTTTAATATTAATAATAATGCATTTATTTATAGGTCCCTTTCAGAACACCAAGGACTCTGTGGACTAAATGACCAAAAGAAACAAACTTTGAAATCAGACGGTGCAAATGTGATCACAGGGAAACGTTTTAAACATCGAGGCTTTAAACAGAAACCAAAGTGAAACAGTTTGTAGTCGAGATCAGTGGGAATGAAGCTGAATAACTGTTTCTTCAATAACTTTGAGCAATAAATGACAAATATGATGGAAATTAGCAGCATTAGCACTTACTAATGATGTGAGCTGACACTCGGCTGTATTGAGACGACCACATTAGGTGGTCCTCAACTGTAATGGAAACCAGTGGATCCAGTCCAGTCGTGGTGACCTGTGGTGAGTCGATCTGAGCAGCTACTAATGGAAACAGGGCCATAGATGTGTTTGTGCTTAATAACAGTGAATCACATGAGTTTTACATTACAGTTAAAATCTCATGTTGTTTGTTAAAGTGTGCAGTTCAGGGTGTGTTACTAAAACACTTTCCAAAGACCCAGCCCCCATAAAAAGCAGCCAATCAGCTTCTAAGAGTTACACACCCACGCATATCTATCAGGTTAACTCTGGTCTAACACACTTGGATTTAGCTTGAAGAGTGTTCCTGTACGAGGACTGAAAATGATTTAAAAAGCAGCCAATGTCCAAAGAACAACTTTGACACACCTTCATAAAACCTGCAGAGCAAAGAAAAACCAGCTGAAAGTCTGGCTGCTCTTATGAAAAGTACAGAGAAATTATGGGTCGCTCAACACTTGTGCACAATACAAGAGTTTAAATAAATCTAAAGAATAACTCAAAGTCCTACAATCATACTGATAAAGTCATCTACAGCTAACTATCCAAGTGGATTTGTTTAAGACAGCTCCATCTGCTGGTGGCCCTCTGCAGGTGCATGAAAGGGGCGTGTTTATAGTGAAAGTAGTAGAGAAAGTAAACCCCACGGGAAGGAGGAGGACTCTCAGCAGCTTCCAGCTCATATTCACACTAGGGCTGCCACGATTAGTCAACTAGTCACGATTACGTCGACTATCAAAATCGTCGACGACTGATTTAATAGTCGACGCGTCGTTTGAAGCTTTGTAAGATCCCAAAAGCAGGAATAAGTAGCAGGATTTAAGAGTGTAATAACGGACTGAAACAGAAGATGGCAGCACTGCATGTACAAGGATGCCAGCTGCCGTTAAACCCCGAAGAAGAAGAAACTGTGTCCCAGAATTCATAGCGCGGCCCAGCGCAGTTGTCAACAATGGCGGCAGCTAGTTAGTTTTAATATTACTCTTATTATTCTTTCTGGGTCACAAAATAAACGTTTAACATATTTTCAGGCGAGAATGTAGCTGTGTAAACCTCAAATATCTGCTCTGTTTATCAAGACACCACATATTTTCAAAAGCGCTCCGACGTTTTCGGAGACGTCTCTGTTACCCACTAGCTCGATAGCTAGCCGGGGGCCATGAGAGCACCGGACTCCCGGCAGATCGTTTTCAAACCCACCGCCCTACTCAGGTTAAACATATACAAGTCACTTAGATAACTTAAAAAGATTATTGTTTGGCTTTTTTCAGTATTTTATTTGTTCCTGAGTAAATCGGCTGAGTTTATTAAACTCCACCGAAACAATCTGCACATTTCATTAAAATGTAATAAACTATCATCTTGTCTTTATTTTTAGTTAGCACAGACCTTAAACACTTAAAGCTGTAAGCTAATGATAGTTATATAAGAGCAGATGCTGCTGGTGCAATAAGCTGTACTTTTACGTTCAATGGATGATGATCTGATTAGTCGACTAATCGCAAAAATAATCGGTGACTAGTCGACTATCAAAATAATCGTTTGTGGCAGCCCTAATTCAGACATTTGACTTCTCACTGAAAGCAGCAAGTTTGAGTGTCTGTACCTTAGTTAGAAGAGATAACATGTCAGTAGTAATTAGAGTTGATTGAGCAATGCTGTCCTTGTAATGTAGTTTATGGTTTTTATGGACAAGTCCAGTTTTTCTGTAGAGCCTCTCAAGTTGGTGACAGCAGCAGTGGAAGTTCACGTGTAAACCAGAGCAGCAAATCAGGTCCAAATGTGTTGTTCACAGTGAGTGGGATCATCATTGGCTGCTATGTTAACCTCCTGCAGCAGGATGTCTTTGGTCAGAGAATGGATAGATCACTAAGTCATTGTTGAGTTTAGGGAGACAGTAGACAGTTGGAGGAGGTTCAGCCAGTTGACACACAGTAGATAAAATAACTGAAGGCAGGAGCAGACACCTGTATGACTTTCCACCTCTCACATAGATTATTTCCCTGGGCAGCGCCACAGGGCTGGTAGATGTAAACAAAGCTGGAGGAGAGGATTGATTCATCTGAGAAAAGTCACAGAGTTGTGTCTTGATGCTCAATCATCCAGGTACGTAAATCCCAAAAAGCTTGATTCTGTTCATCTGGATGTTTTCAGTGGGAGAAACGTTTCATCATCATCAGGTGACTTCTTCAGTCTCAGCTGACTGCAGGTTTCAATCTCATAAACAGGACATTTGTATGACTGAAACCAGCCCACTGAAGGAACAATGGGCTGGGAGGTCAGTTCATTGATCATTGGTACGCATATTGTCAGGACCATTGATCAATGGTTGTTGATCAATGGTCATGAGTCCAGTTCACAGAGAGCTGGGGAATGGCTGCAATCACAGCATGTAAGATGGTGACAGTTGTACCCTTAGGCCCCTCCTCCATTCAGAGATGGTCTTTCCTTTTCACATAAATGGCCTCCTTGACTCCGCCCTCAAACCAGCGTTCACATTTACTCAGGACCTTCTTGATGTGAAGTTCTTCTGCTTCGCTGGCTGCTGTGTCTGTGGGGATGGTGTTTGTTCTGTGTTGTTGTGTCCTGATGACGCCCAGTTTGTGCTCCAGTGGATGATGAGAGTCAAACCTTAAATACTGATCTGTATGTGTAAACAGAGTGAACCTTTAAGACCAGTTGTCTGTACGATCAACTCAGTCACCTGAAACATCTCCAAGTTTCTGGCTTTGATCATCAACCTGTTGGTAGTTCAGCTCTGAACACCAGTGAAATGTTTCTCCCACTGAAATCGCTGCATTCATATGAACAGCATCAACGTTTTGGGATCATGGAGTTGTGGACAAAGTCTCAGTTAATCAGATAAAGTCAAACCTATAATTGGTAAAGAGTTCGTGGATGATATGCCCCTTGATCGTAAAGAAGTGGATGTTGTGTGGACTAAAGTTCAGAGTGGTGGGTCATTCATAAATATTCTGTTCCAGCTGCTGGAGGACAACATCATCACTTTTGTGAAGAACGAGCTGAAGAAGATCCAGAAGGCTCTGAATCCAAATAAGCCCCAGTGCTTGGAGTTTCAGAGGGAGGATGATGAGCAGAGGAGAAACAGCAGAGAGGCATTTGTGAAGATCACAGTGGACTTCCTGAGGAGAATGAAGCAGGAGGAGCTGGCTGACCGTCTGCAGAGACGTAAGAGGATTTATCTAAAGATTTAAGCTGCTGGATAAATGAGAGACTTGTGACACCAGTGTGTTCAGTCATTTCTCAGTGGGTCAGAAATTGTCATCAGCATTTTGTAAAATATGATTGTTAAAGTTGTATTTTTATTATTATTATTCAGAACTTCCAGCTGCTGTTTGTCATCGTAACCTTAAGTCTAAGCTGAAGAAGAAGTTCCAGTGTGTGTTTGAGGGCATCGCTAAAGCAGGAAACCCAACCCTCCTGAATCAGATCTACACAGAGCTCTACATCACAGAGGGAGGGACTGCAGAGGTCAATGATGAACATGAGGTCAGACAGATTGAAACAGCATCCAGGAAACCAGACAGACCAGAAACAACCATCAGACAAGAAGACATCTTTAAAGCCTCACCTGGAAGAGATGAACCAATCAGAACAGTGCTGACAAAGGGAGTGGCTGGCATTGGGAAAACAGTCTTAACACAGAAATACAGCCTGGACTGGGCTGAAGACAAAGCCAACCAGGACATCCAGTTCATATTTCCATTCACTTTCAGAGAGCTGAATGTGCTGAAAGAGGAAAAGTTCAGCTTGGTGGGACTTGTTCATCACTTCTTTACTGAAACCAAAGAAGCAGGAATCTGCAGCTTTGAAGACTTCCAGGTTGTGTTCATCTTTGATGGTCTGGATGAGTGTCGACTTCCTCTGGACTTCCACAAAACTACAGTCCTAACTGACCCTAGAAAGTCCACCTCAGTGGATGTGCTGCTGATAAACCTCATCAGGGGGAAACTGCTTCCCTCTGCTCGCCTCTGGATAACCACACGACCTGCAGCAGCCAATCAGATCCCTCCTGACTGTGTTGGCAGGGTGACAGAGGTCAGAGGGTTCACTGACCCACAGAAGGAGGAGTACTTCAGGAAGAGATTCAGAGATGAGGAGCAGGCCAGCAGCATCATCTCCCACATCAAGAAAGCTCGAAGCCTCCACATCATGTGCCACATCCCAGTCTTCTGCTGGATCACTGCTACAGTTCTGGAGGATGTGCTGGAAACCAGAGAGGGAGGACAGCTGCCCAAGACCCTGACTGAGATGTACATCCACTTCCTGGTGGTTCAGGCCAAAGTGAAGAAGGTCAAGTTTGATGGAGGAGCTGAGACAGATCCACACTGGAGTCCAGAGAGCAGGAAGATGATGGAGTCTCTGGGAAAACTGGCTTTTGATCAGCTGCAGAAAGGAAACCTGATCTTCTATGAATCAGACCTGACAGAGTGTGGCATCGATATCAGAGCAGCCTCAGTGTACTCAGGAGTGTTCACACAGATCTTTAAAGAGGAGAGAGGACTGTACCAGGACAAGGTGTTCTGCTTCATCCATCTGAGTGTTCAGGAGTTTCTGGCTGCTCTTCATGTCCATCTGACCTTCATCAACTCTGGACTCAATCTGCTGGAACAACAACAAACAACCTCCCAGAAGTCTGAAACAGGAGATTCTGCAGAGAAACACTTCTACCAGAGTGCTGTGAACAAGGCCTTACAGAGTCCAAATGGACACCTGGACTTGTTCCTCCGCTTCCTCCTGGGTCTTTCACTGCAGACCAATCAGACTCTCCTACGAGGTCTGCTGACACAGACAGGAAGTAACTCACAGACCAATAAGAAAACAGTCCAGTACATCAAGAAGAAGCTCAATGAGAATCTGTCTGCAGAGAAAAGCATCAATCTGATCCACTGTCTGAATGAACTGAATGATCGTTCTCTAGTGGAGGAGATCCAACAGTCCCTGAGATCAGGACGTCTCTCCACAGATAAACTGTCTCCTGCTCAGTGGTCAGCTCTGGTCTTCATCTTACTGTCATCAGAAGAAGATCTGGATGTGTTTGACCTGAAGAAATACTCTGCTTCAGAGGAGGCTCTTCTGAGGCTGCTGCCAGTGGTCAAAGCCTCCAACAAAGCTCTGTGAGTACATTTGTACTCATGTCTTTACTTTTAACATCCAACTGTGTCAGTAATTTATTTCACCAGGCTTTCTGTCTCTGTATGAAATTGTATCCTAAAGTTTTGGGATTTCTCCAATACAACTGTGACCTCTTTGATGCCTCCAGAACTCGAGACGCTGGATTCACCATAAACTCTGATCATCACTGCTGCTGTTATGTTATCAGTCTTTGTTTAAACACTTAGGCTGCATGTGCCTGATGTTGTGATACTTTATATTCACATGCATGCTCCTAGATACATTTCTACTGCAGGTCTATTTTAGTCACAAATGTTGGTGAAACACTTGCTTTTACATGCATGGTGGGTCCTGCATTAAAGAAAGCATTTGAATTACTCAGTGAATCCTGGCAGCCAGAGAAACATCCTTAGTTCCACTTTAAACTAAACTCTGCTTCGGTCTTCCACAGTGTGTTTGTTGTTTCTTTGTTGTTGTTGGCCTGCTCTCTCCTCTCACTCCAATCTGGTTGCAGCAGATGTTTGTCCCTCCCTGAACCTGCAGACTTGGGTGCAGCACCTCAGTTCATCTTCAGTCTGAAACCAGCTGTTGTAGCTATATCCCTTCAAACACACCTTCCCTGGTCATCTCTGCTGTGGTTGCTATAAAATTTAATCTTGATTTTAAAAAAAAAGAACAAAAAACCTCAAGTCAGACTTGATGCCATTTGTTGGCAGCATGGTGCCTGTTTGTCTTTGATGATAAACTGCAGCACAGTCTAAAGCAAACCTTCTGACTTTATTGACTTTATGCATGTATATATTCTTCCTGTTCACCTTGGACACACAACAGCTCTGTTTGTTGTGATTGGATCTAGAACAGCCAACATATCCTAATCTAGATGATTTCTAAGGTGTCTGGGACGAAAAGTTAAAATCAGCTTGGATGGCCTGTACTGTATGATGGCCTTGGTTGCACCACATTGATAGCCATGCAGGGTGGTTCACTCCTTGTGCAAGAAGACCGAGGAGTGAGCCACACTTGGTCAAAGCTTGGCCATTCAAGCTCACTGTTTTCCCCTTGTTGGTTGATGATAGTATTTTTTTTTACCTGACTTATAGTCATCATTGTCTTCAAATTAACTCACACACTGCTGACTGCTGTAGCTTACCTGGCTGAGCAGGTGACCCATGCACTGAAGGTTAGAGTCGTGACTCCAGGGCCTGGTTTGAGTCTGCCCAACACCATTTCCTGTGTTATTCTCCTCACTTCTCCCTCCCTTCCTGTCTTCTTTGTCCTATACAGTGAAAACAAAAGGCCTCAAGTTGTGAAAACTCTTCCCCTTCATCATCTTCCATCTCTCTCATCTAAAATCTCCAGTATTCTCTGAGTAGAGAATCTCTTCACAATCTTGAATGATAAGGATCCAAGTGGGTAAAGTTATTTATTTGTTGTGTTCCTATTTGCAGCTGGGATAGATTAAGAAAAACTATCGGCTGCCCAAATTACATCCAGTTTAGAAGACAAACATTGAGTGAAGTGTTTGTTTCATCATCCTTTACAACTCATCAACCAGGTGTCACAAACTGCAGCAGGACAGTACAAAGCATGTCATACTGGATGGCTGCAACAACCAGAGTTTTACCTACCTTTGGTATTTCGTGACAGCATGAGCGTAATATTTACTGAACAGAGTCGTCTTCTGTAATCTTTTCAGATTCAGATTCAGAACACTGTATTTATTTTCAAAGGGCAATTAGGATACTGAGCTTTCCAACCGTACATACAATACACAAACATCACATTGGGGAGACGGGTCAGGCTAGGTAGCTGGCCGGTCAGCCGCTAGAGCAGCGACCTGGAACCGAACAGCAGAAAATGCACAACATCAGGAAAGATGAGGAGAAAAAAGAACTCCCCCCAGACTGAGCTCCAACAGGGAGATCAGTTTGAGAACAGACAAAAAAAATGACCTTAGCGCAGAGCACATGAAAACTCTTAATGCGCCATAGAAACACATGACAAGCAACAGGGATGGGTAAAAGGTGAAAGACAGCCGGTGTAGACAGCGCATCCGGGCCTGCAGCATTTGCGCTGGTCCCCTCGACCCACCGTCTGCACCGGGAGGGGATAAGCATGCTTAGGATGGGAAGGAACAGTCTAAACACCGTCTGTTATCAGGGTGAGATTTGTTATGTTCAGCTCCAGCCTTGAGACCACAGCTGGCGCCGGTATGTTAGCCGCATAAAATGATGGTGGCTTTCTTTGGTGCGAACAACTGCATGTCAATTTCACAGCTGATCTAACAGTCCGTCACTCGTCTCTCAATCTCCCGTTGGAGAGCCACGAGCTTCTCCGAGAGGTTATCGGTTTTGCGCTCAAAGAGCAAAGTCTGAGAACTCACGACCACCATGAGCTTCTTCAAGATCTTATCCGTGCTGCGTTCAATGAGCCCATTTTGAGAAGTCACGACCCGTCCCATTGTTTCAGTCACAGCGGGCAGCCTTGTGGGGGTTTGAACAGCTGGTTCTGCTTTCTTTAATCTTCAATAAGCCAGGGCCAAGCCAGCTCAGATCAGCAAGAACCCTTTGCTGCTGTGAATGTCCGTGCTGCTATATTTCAGGATCAGGCTCTAAATGTACAAATGGATCTGAGAAGATTTCCAATCATGGTTCTACTAGATTTACAGTTTGTTTTCATGTCGTCTGACTCAGAAGGTGGAGCAGGTGGAGCTTACAAGGAGTAAGTGCTGCTATAAAAGAAGAAGAGTTGTGTTTTAATGAAGCTATTTAGTTAACCAATAATTGTAAAATCATTTGGTTCATGACCCCCTTGGCGGACTCTCCCACAGGGCTTAAATCTGGGACCATTTGACCCTAGAAATAAAGAAGCTTCTTGGATGAGAGGTGAAAGGCGAAACGTCTTCAAGAAACTTAAAGAAGTCCAGATGCCTTTTTTTTTAGATGACTGCGAACCTTCACAAACACTTCAGCAGTGTCACTTTCAGAGCTACCAGTCCTTTGCTACAATCACAAAGCTCTTCATTGAAATCAATGATATCAAAGCTGGAATCAAATGAGTCCAAGTCTTCTGCTGATTCAGCATCACATTCATCTTTGGTCCTTGCTCTGCATCCCCACCATGGACTTCATTCCTTTCAAAGCCAGCCTTGAGTGTCCTTTATTCAACCTATGCTCTGCTTTACTTTTAGACCTGATTTTAGCTGCTTTATCTTTCTTTCAACAAGTTTCTGTGCCTCAATCTTTTTCTTCTCTCCCTCATAACAAGACAGCTTCTTCTGACTGAGAACATGTTGGAGTGATTTACTAATCCAGGGCTGATTTTTGGGGAAAATACTTCCTGTTTCCAAAGTAATCCCCATTTTTCCCAGAATGAAATGTAAGTAGAAATAAATGATCTAAGTGAGAACATGAGCGTTTAAAAAGGCTCTTCTGAGGCTGCTGCCAGTGGTCAAAGCCTCCAACAAAGCTCTGTAAGTACATATGTGATCATAGCTTTAGCTTTTAAATGTTTATTCTAGTTAACACAGATCAGGTGGAACAACTGAAATAAAATATCAAAAATATTAAGTGGTCATCGGTACTCAGTTTGTTCAATACTGAATACAATGGAGCACAAATTGTCCACGTTTCTGAAATATTTCTGGGTGTAACTGTCACCAAAGTGCAATTTAGACCTGGCCTGTGGTTGTTATCTAAGTGATAATCATCAATTCTACTAAAACAAATACAAAATAAAGAAGTTTGACACATTTTGTTGATATCAAAAGCACACTGAACAATTCAGTGTTGTTTTACTGCTGTTCTCTCTTCACTTCTTCTCCTCTGATTCTCTCCACATGTTGCTCTGCATCAGTGCTCAGTTTCCTGACAAAACAAGATGAAATATTGCTAAATATAATAGTATCTCATTACACTTCGACATAAGTGTTTTATTTTTGTAATTGTTTATCTGTTATTTTTCAGACTGAGTCACTGTGACCTGTCAGAGAGAAGCTGTGAAGCTCTGGCCTCAGGTCTCAGCTCTCAGACCTCTAATCTGAGACAGCTGGACCTGAGTAACATCAACCTGAAGGATTCAGGCGTGAAGCTTCTGTCTGAAGGACTGAAGAGTCCACACTGTACACTGGAAACTCTCAGGTGAGATCAAGCATTTTTCTTTCATCAACTGACAGAATTAGCAGATTAATAATAAGGCAGTCCTCTAATAAGAGGACAAGTGGAGGTGTTTTGAAGGGCAACATACTCTTATGTTAACAAGACAGGAAGTAGTTCCTGGGAACTGCTTCCTTTGTTATTTTCTAAGTAGAAACATGATGGTGAAACAGTGATGAGTTTGCAGAGGTGGATCCACACAACACAACAATGCTGTTGCGTGCTGAAAGCAGACTTCTCACAGATTCTGAGGCTGCAGGTTTCATCACTGTCCAACCAAAATTCACTGAACCAGCAGTAAATGAACGTCCAAAACTACACTTCATGTTTAAAAAACAGATGATCAGGGGGATTTGTGTTTAGATCTTTTTTGTGTGATCTGTTCACCTGCTGTTTCAGCTGTTTGGTGGTTGTTGAGATGGTTTTGTGAACTTTTAGCTGAGATCCTGACGTTTCTGTTGATACCACACATGTCTAATTACTTTGTATAGCATGAATGGCCATAACGAGGTTTTTAACAGTAAGAAAAGTTGTAAAACTTCAGAAAATATAGTTAAAAGTCCAAAACCTTCTACGTCTGGTGGCTTGTGGTAAGGAGCAGATCAAACGAGTAAAGAAGTACGTTATAATTATAAATGGCTTCAACAGCACATTCAGGTCTGTGAGACTCATTCAGACACTGAGCTGTGGCTCTGTGCTACATGCACATAGTTCTGCATCTCTGCCATTCAGACACACTTTATATATAGTTTATTTTATGTAGTATTCAATACTGAACTGTACATTTAGTCTTTTTAAAGGCAGCAAGTTTTATTCAGTGTTTTCATAAAAGCCTTATTTCTATCCATTTACTGCTATTAGGAAGAACACGTGAGGTTTAAGACCTGGACCAGTTTGAAACCTTTTGTCCTCCACAGTGGAAAATGGGTGGAAATAAAAATGGGTCTCACTTTAGCCAGCTCCTAATTTTATCAGTTCTGCTCTCAGCGTCTCCTGTATATCTCCTGTATAAATGTTGCACTCAGCTTTGTGGTCTCCAATATCACTGAAATGCAGCCAGATGCTGCTCATTTTGCCTTTTCACTCTTTCCTGACACGCTTGCATTTCAGTACAGCTCCCATTTCTCTGTGTACTGGTCTCTACCACTACCCTTGCTGTCTATGGGACATGTCCTCTTTCACATAATGGTATGATCCCAGTCTGTCTCTGAAAGTGTTTGGCCACATGGTTTGCTCATCAGAATAAAACCTCAGCCGTGCTCACATTGATTATCAGCAAGCCTGAAAATTCATCAATATTTGACATATGAAATTATGTCAAGGGCTGGATTTGGCCCACGGGCCATATGTTTGACACCCCTGGTTTACACAGTTTGGTATTCAATGTACAAGTGAGTTAGCTCTCAGCTAACTAGCAGACAAGCTAACTGCTGGGACTGCGTCTTTCTAACAAGAGCGTCAGACA
The DNA here is from genome assembly GCF_965226115.1 of Aulonocara stuartgranti. Taxonomy (NCBI): domain Eukaryota; kingdom Metazoa; phylum Chordata; class Actinopteri; order Cichliformes; family Cichlidae; genus Aulonocara; species Aulonocara stuartgranti. The sequence continues at coordinate 9,115,780 of NC_138941.1, forward strand.
CTCAGACTGGTTTCCTTTGTGGATGATGATGTGTTCTCACACTGATCCTTCATGCTGATGCTGCCATCCACCCACTGCTCCTGGATTCCTCATCATCATCTCCATCAGCCCTCACAATACTCCACCTTCTTCAGCTTCATGTTCAGGAGCCTGGATGGACAGTAATTCTTTCCATGGGTTATGGTGGGACATTGAGAGCTGAAGTCAAACAGCAGTGAGAATGAAAGACTGATTCATTTCTATTTAGTCTTGTGCTGTGCAGCTTTGTTCAGAGCATTAAGGCCCAGCAAAGATTACTGAGGTCATAGAGTCCTGATGAAACCTGTGTGCTTATAGAAACTGAGACCAGATGAACCAGAATAGAAGGACATTAAAATGAAGTGTCAGCTACACAAAGGCAAAGCTATTCAGTTGTTGCTGTGAGTTATTTAAATGGAGGATGGAGTCAGACTTTAAGCTGCTGGACTCAGTCACTATATCCTGTTGTCCTCATAGAACCTGGACGCACAGACTCACCTGTGACACAGTGACACACAGTGTGGGCTACACACACATTAGAAAGTGGATCAGTCACACTTGTGCAATCATTTGTTGTGCTGGGAAACCATGAACACTTTGAATCACATTAATGGCTTTGTTACAGCAACATTCAGTCATGAGTTCAAAAGTAGTGCATTGTGTACTTATTTTAATAGTACTGCAGTATGAGAAGTGCAACATTCAGTGTGCAGAAACAGATCAGGTGCTTTCTAACAGCAGTGTTCCCTTTAACACAGCAGCAGTTCAAATATTTCTGTCAGTCTGAGCTGAAACATGAATCTAATCAAATATCAAATCAAAGTTCTTTGCCTCTGCCAGGACGTTAACATTTGATCTAGTTTTTTACAAAGTTCCCTCAGCGTCCAGAGCCACCAACATACCTTTGATCAACAGCAAGTGAACATTTATAAATGTGTGTTTGCAGAACAGGAAGCAGCAGAACTATTGTTCTGTTATCAGGCAGCAGCACAAACGCTCATCAGCTCATTTACTGTGCAGGACTTTGAGTGTGTGAAGTGTGTGTTTGTGCTGGATTTCCTTTGGAGAATCTCAGTCAGAAACAAGACAAAGAAAAACTCTTTCAACAGTCCAGGTTGAGTTGACAACATGAACTGCATTTATCTTCCTCTGACTGACATGTTCTTCCTCCTCTGCACCGAGCCAGCTGCTAAGACTCACAAGCTCATTGACATTTTCTGATGATAAAGAAACTCTCTTCTTCTGCACAATATGAGCAGCAACAGAGAAGAAGCTTTCACAGGTACAGATGTTGCAGCTGTGGCCAAGTACATGTGCTGCATGTTGGAGCAGCACTCTGATGGACAGGCCTCTGTACTGATGGTGGGCTCTGCTCTGTATCCACCACACTGTTCTCAGCTGAGTCTTCCTCCTGTTCACACTCTGATGAAGCACCAACAGGGCCAACTTCTTCTCTGGTGGCTCGGATGTTGTTGCTTCCACAGGTTTCCCTCCAACAACCCTCTGTTCCTGCAGTAAGTTCAGTAAGATCTGGGTAAACACTTGAGCTCCTTGAATCTGGCTCCAGCAGCAGTTTTCACATATACAATGTTGGCATTTTGCTTGCGTGTCTCCAGGTCTGTTCTGAATGTAGACTTGAATTTGACCACGTAGGCGGGGTCATCATCTGAGCTCTCCATCACCTGAGAGAGATGACAAAACACAGAATCACAGAGCATGAAACCAACGTTTCTCCTCCCAGAAGTTCAGTCACAGACCTGCAACAGAAACAAGAAGATTCAAATGACGCAGAGCTTTCATTTACTTATATCCACAAACATGTCCTCTACATATTCATGCTGTATTTACACACACATACAGAGGCTGTTTGTCTCTCACACACAGACAGGACACTGAGAAATACATCATGTTAAATATACCTGCAGGCTTCCAGCTGTGCACTTTGTCCCTGTCAGCTGTGATTGCCATGGCAACCTTGGTGTTGTGCGCGATGCAGGGACGTGTTCAAAGGCAGACGTCTGGCAGCAGCATCATATTTGATGCACTATCTGTACTGAGTGTGCTGACTGTATTTCAAATGTCCCACTGCTGTGCAACATGAATCACATGTTCTGCACGTTTCTGTAACTCCCAGGTAACCATGGTTACCCAGCCACGCCCAGTAGTCTCCAGAGAGACCAACAGCTGGTTCATGTTGTAACGCCGTGGCTTTCGTAGTCTCTCCTTTTTCTACAGCTCATGTGTTCTTCTTGTGACGCTGCGTCTTGAGGCTCATACATGCCGTCATTTGTTGATCCTAAGAACGTTCCTCAGACCGACTTCTTCAACAACAGATAACTTTAGTTGTATCAACACTGCCTCCTGGAACAGTTAAAATGAACATGTCAAAGATCTGTACCTGTCTCCATGTTTCTGTCCCCGCCCCTTTCTTTCTGTCCTGGGTCATGTGAGCGCTGCAGTAGTATTAGGCCCACCCTCAATGCTCCCATTGGCTGAGACGCATAATGACGCCCATTTCAAGCCAGCACTGATCAACATCCCTCCTGTGACCCATGGCTGTTATATTCAGAGCCAGTGAGCACTTTCACAATAATCATGATTTTAAAAACTGTGATTAAAATAATTGCTGACGTTAATCAGTTAATGAGTTAACGAGATTATAACAGGTTAAGTTGCCCTAATAATTAGACTTTGGTGACAAACTGATGTGATCTCCATGTTTCCTTTGTTGGACTGTGGGCGAGTGTCAGAACTGAATGTACTGAGTAACATGTAGAGTTTAAACATGTGTCAGTTCCAGTTTTAGAGCTCTAAAGTGCAGCTATCATGTTAGGAATATGTTAGGAATAGACAGGAACACTGAGCACACTGAGGTCAAATCTTTATTTTACCACTCGCTGCATTCTTGATGTTCATGAATTCAGCAGCTTCATGATTGTCTGCAGCATTAATCTCATATTTCCATTAAAGTGTTGAATTTGACTGTTTGATGTTCTTTATGATCTCTGGCACCAGTTCATCTGTAGGCTGAGCTCAGTCCATCCATTTAGTGAAATGATGTTTAAAGGTCTCCTTGTTCTGTGAGCGTGCACAGATCCTGAAGCAGAAAGCCTGGGTTACAGAGAAATGATCATCACTGTGGTGATGCTCATCATCTCTGACTGGGATTTGAGGTTTTGTCAAAGCAGCAAAGAAAGCCTGGCTATGTTGGACTGGGTGTGGCAGCAGTTCCCAGTTTGAGTTCAGGAGACAGACACCCTCTCTACTTTGAAGATCAGCTTCAAACTTTCCTTTTTAATAAAGCTTATAGTTCGAGCTGGATCAGGTGACCCTGAACCATCCCTTAGTTATGCTGCTATAGGCTCAGGCTGTTGGTGGACTTCCCATGATGCTCTGCTTTCTTCTCCCCTCTTTTCACTCCTGATGCTTTTATATGTCACTACTGCATGTCCTTAACTTTTGTCTCTCTGTTTTGTTCTTGTCTCTCTGAGCTCATCTCTTCTCTTTCCCCTCACCCTGCAACCAGTCATGGTAGATGCTCCTCCTGGAGCCTGTTTTCACTGGGAGGATCTTTGTGTCAAAGGGAGCTCTTCTTCCCACCATCACCAAGTGCTGCTCACAGTGGAGGCGGTTACCTTACACTGTTAAACAGCTTCAGATGACTGTTGTTGTCTGTTGGGTATTGTCACTTATAAATAAAGTTACAATGGATGGATAGATGTTATTGTGACAAAGAGAAAACGATTGTTGACAGATTGATTGTTGTTTTGTGTGTCTGCAGTCTGTCAGGCTGTCTGATCACAGAGGAAGGTTGTACTTCTCTGGCCTCAGCTCTGAGCTCCAACCCCTCCCATCTGAGAGAGCTGGACCTGAGCTACAATCATCCAGGTGATTCAGGAATTAAGCTGCTGTCGGCTGGACTGAAGGATCCAGGCTGGAGACTGGACACTCTCAGGTATGGAGAGAAAATCTGATAGAGGAGGAAGAGCTGGAAACATTTCCTGTGTCCTTCACTCACTTCCTGTTTGTTTCCTGCAGATGAGACATGAACAATCACACATGCAGGAATATTTTCAGGGACAGACACACTAGTCTAGCTGGATAGTTCATGGATATTTATTTAGGGGTCCCCAAGGAGTCTGTTTGCAGGAACATTTAGGTCACAGGTGTACCTGATATAGATACCAGTGTACCTAATAAAGTGTCAGCTAACATTTGGAAATGGAAGCTTAAATAATGACAAACTGTACATTCACAGCTGAATTCACAATAAATTTGTTCTCAAGTGCACATTTTTCTGTTATTGTTCTCAAACAACAGAATGAGAATGAAATATTGATTCTAACAGGGCCCATAAACAGCATTAGCTTAGCAGCATTAGCTTATCAGAGTTTCTATCATGGTCACAGAAATCTTTAGCAGAGAAAAGTGGCCTACTTAGCAATAACTGCTCAAGTTGTATAAAGAAAGGGAAATAGTGTTAGCATTAGTGCATAATGCTAATTCATGTCAAATTAGCATTAGTTAATAACGGCAGCCTATTTAGCATTAGCAGATAATGTTGACCTTGGCCCACTGGAAAAGTTCAGAACTAAAGATTTAGGAGTGTTTCTCGATAGCTCTTTCTCATTTGAGAAACAAATAAATTCTGTTATTAAAACCAGCTGTAAGGTTTATATTGTTGATTGTCATTTATGCTTAAAAATATTTACTCATATATGCTTAGAGTTGTATAATCGATTGCATAATGATAGAGGTTTGATCCTTAGTAGTCTGTAAAGACTCTGTGTGCCTTCCAGAGTGCTCTGGCATGCACACACCACTTGGGGCCATGAGAGAGGTCGTACCCTCTCTTACTGATGGTGTAGGACAGGGGTCTCAAACTCAATTTAGCTGGGGGCCGCTGCAGGCAGAGTCTGGGTGAGGCTGGGCCGCATTAGGTTTTCCACAAGAAAGGCATGGTTAAAAAATTCCAATCTTCTCAAATCTCTTTATTTTTATTTTTTAACACAAAATATGAAAAATAAATAAACAAATTAAGAATTAATAAGAAAATAAATCAATCTGTAATACATAAATAAAATAATAATAAGATATTTTTAGTCAGTGAACTTGTGTGTTTCTTTCAGTCTTCTATATCTGCTGTATTTAGATTGAAATGTCTGTATTAACAGTTCTATAACCTTCTTCTGAACATGAATGGAACACTGGAGAAAATGAACTGTTCTTCTGAACATGGCTTCTCTTGCCTACTCCTTGCTGCTAGAGACCTGGCAGCGTTTCCTCTCGCATAGCCGAGCCAGATTTGGCCTGAGGGAGGAAGCAGTTGCGACCCTCAGTATGTCTTGAAGATGATCATCCGTAAGTCTGGACCTGTACTTGGACTTATTGAAGTTCAAAGTGGAGAAGAGCTTTTGGCACAAGTATGTGCTACCAAAAAGGCACATGGTCCACTTGAACATTCGGGAAAGCCGAGGGAAACTAGGGCTCAATCCTCTCAAAAATTGTCCAAGCTTGTCTGCTTTTCCACTCACCTCCCTGAACTTTGCTTTGAGTTCAGAGTTGCACTGCAGCTCAATGAGCTCCATTTGAAGCACAGAAGGGGCATCTTGCACATCAAAGGAGAAGGGGTCCGCAAAAATGTGAAAGGTGGCTCTGTGTGTCTTGAAGTCAGCAAATCTGTGATCAAATTCCTCCTGTAGCCTCAAAATGACATCAACATACTCGTCAGCACTGAATGGTGTGCCTGCATCCACGAGTGCCTTGCATGCTGGGAAATGGCAAAGGTTTGTCTGAGAGAGCTGAGCTTTCCAGAGCGCCAGTTTTGTGGAGAATGCTCTCACGTTGTCATAGGCAGCACTGACAAGTTGCCCCTGGCCTTGTAACGTCTTGTTCAGTACATTAAGCTCATGTGTCATATCAACAAGAAAAGCTGAGTCCATGAGCCATTTGGGATCAGTTAGCACAGGAACACTAACTCCATCCTTCTCCATGAAGGCTTCACTTCTGCTCTCAACTCAAAAAGTCTCTTTAATACATTTCCCCTGCTGAGCCAACGTACCTCAGTGAAGTCGAGCACATCCCCATATTCTGACTCCATTTCCTCTAAAAAAGCACAGAACCTTCGGTGCTTTAAGCCCCTGGATCTGATTTGGTTGATGCATTTCACAACAATAGACATCACATTGTCAAACTTCAGGCATTTGCTGCAAAGGACCTGCTGATGGATGATGCAGTGCAGAGCAATGGCCTCCTCCACGCCTTCCTCTTCCAGTTTGTTTTGTGCCACCAGTCCATGTTTCCTCCCTGTCATTGATGGCGCTCCATCTGTTGTTATTCCAACAAACCTCTTCCATGGCAAACCAACATTCTCAATGGCATCACACAGCTTGTAAATATCTGCTGAGCGGTGGTCTGGCCATGCATTGGAATTACTGTGAGCAGCTCCTCCATCACTTCAAAACTGTCATCAACACCACGGACATACATTGGGAGCTGGGCAGTGTCGGTGATGTCTGTGGTCTCATCAAGAGCGACTGAGTATACACTGAAACATTTGGCTTTCTCACACAGTTGGTCATAAATGTCACTTGACAGGTCAGAAATGCGATCTGCTGCGGTGTTGGCAGAAAGGCTGATGTTGCTAAACTGACCTTTCTTTCCCGGACAGACTATATTTGCAGCCTGCAATATGCACTTTTAGACAAATGCACCTTCTGTGAATGGCTTCCCTGCTTTAGCAATCATCTCACTAACCACGTGGCTGCGACTGCTGCATTATTCTCTTTGGTTGCTTTCTTGGAGAAATCTTGCTGCCTCAGTAGATCTGTTTTAAGACTGGCAACCCGGTTCGCTCTCTCGTCTCCCTGGTATTTTGCATCCACCTCAGCATGTCTAGTTGTGTAATGACGTTTCAAATTGTATTCCTTGTGCAGCGCAACTTTTTCTGTGCAAATAAGACAGGTCGGGGTGCCCCTGTGCTCAACAAAGAAATATTGCATTTCCCACTTTTCCTGAAATTGTCGGTGCTCATCACCAACCTTTCTCTTCACCGCAGGCTTTGAAAAAGACATGTTTGGGGCTATGTGACATTTATAATTCTACTTGGTGTCACTGTCGCATTGAAGTTTCAATCAAGCGTTTAGCCGACGGACGGGGAACGTCTCAACGCGTAGAGAACGTCATTTCTGCTTCTTTTCTTGCAACCGTAGCACGGCGATCGGCAGATAAAAAGCCGGTAGCAGTCTCCTTTGTTTTTACGCTCGATGTTCATGTCTTTCATGACGACACGAACACCGTGGCGTTTGCAGATGGTAGAAAGTGCAGGGATAGCGAGCGCAAAAAAGGCGACTGCTCACGGCGCCGGGCTGTTGTTACAGGAGAAAGAAGCGGAAATGACACCGTGACATATAACAAATAACATCAGCTGTTTCTGATGTTAGTTGTTTTGACTGCTTTTACATTATATTGAAATATATGTAATGTTCATGTTTGCTGCAATGCAAACGGAGTGATGCAAATAAAAACATGGAGCCACAAATTACGGTGCGACCCTATAATTAGTCCGGGTTACCGGGGACTGTTGTTGCCGATGAACAGGTGTCGCTATGTGACTGCAGACTAAATTGGGCTGCATTGAGTTCATGACTTTTCTTTTATCCCGCCGCCTACGCATCACTGTGAGAGTTAATATGAGATCTCTCTCTGTGGAAAAATAACTTTAAATCCCACTGACGTGTGTATAAATCTATATACGTATAATGTCCCGCTGGGCAGCAACTTAAAAAAACAACTTTTTTTGAAGTGTTGTGAACGCAGCGCGCTGGGGCGAATGTCGGCGTTTGCCCAATAGAAAGGAGGAAGCCAGCCAGGCACAGAAAGAAAGAAACACTCCAGGGCAACGCTGCTGGAACTTTGACTCATTGAGAAATGTTTCCCTGCTTGCATCAAGCCCGGCTGGTGTCCCCTGAGATCCATATCCCACCCTGATTGGTGGGTTAATTCAGCTCCGCCCACAACACTGTAAAGTGTCATACATTATCAAACTAACATTACATTTTCATATTAAGGTTGGGCCAAAAACTATCGTCCTGCGGGCCGCAACTGGCCCGCGGGCCGCGAGTTTGAGACCCCTGGTGTAGGAGGACACCTACTCTGTGTCTGGTTAAGTATAAGAGCCCTTTGTTAGGGGGACCGCTGGACTCTTAGCACCAGCTTTGGGGTCACAGGGTCACATCTGGAACACACACACACACACACACACACACACACAGACACACACACACACACACACACACAGACACACACACACACACACAGACACACACACAGACACACACACACACACACACACACACAGACACACACACACACAGACACACACACACACACACACACACTATGCACAGACTGGTACTCTTTGTTCATACCTGTGTAAGACGTCATAATGAACTTGTGCATATTCATGTAAGCTCAATAAAGAGCAGTGTTACGAGGGTGCAGACGAGAGCGACTGAGGTCAAGTGAAGGAACGGCGCTGTCACAGTTCTCTTCCTCATCAATTGTCTGGTTCCAGCGGTGGGTCTGTGCTAGACGACCCATCACCAGCTTTTTCCACTGGTTACCAGTACGTGGTAGAATCCACTTCCAGATCTGGTTGTCTTTAAATCTGTGAATGGATTGGCTCCATCTTATCTCTCTTTAACAAAAGAATCCAAGTGGAGCCCTCAGGTCTGCAGATAAGCAGCTTCTGACCAGAACTAGACGTAAAAACAGAGGTGAGCTTTATCGATGGCTGCAGCCAAACTCTGGAACAGTCGCCCTTCACATCAGGTCGTCACCAACACTGGACATTTTTAAAAGCCGGTTGGAAACACATTTGTACTCTGTAGCTTTCAATCCTGACCAGTCTTTATAGTCATTACTGTGTATGTTTCCTATTTTCTCTCTACTCTGTGCAGCACTTTGGCTCAAGCTGTTTTTAAATGTGCTGATAAATAAATGTAGATTTCTTTGAATAAAACAGTGGAGCCGAGCTTTGAGCTCAGTGTGTAACAGTGTGTGTGTGAGAGCCATGTAATGTCCATGTGTGCATGCTGACTGTGCTGCTCTGACCCCCCTCCTCCTTTCAGGGTGGAGCCTGCTGGAGTCCGATGGTTGAGACCAGGTCTGAGGAAGTGTAAGTGTGTTTTTAATGGGATTCATGAAAACAAAGCAGCACACATTCAACCATCTTCATCATGTCAGGAGTCATCATCAAAGTGTCAATCAATGAACAGATGATGGATCAATAACTGCAGCTGGATTGTGTTTGTTCTCTCCATCAGATTCCTGTCAACTCACAATCGACACAAACACAGTGAACACAAAGCTCCAACTGTCTGACAACAACAGGAAGGTGACACGTGTGGAGGAGGTTCAGTCATATCCTGATCATCCAGACAGATTTGATTATTATCTTCAGCTGCTGTGTAGAAATGGTCTGACTGGTCGCTGTTACTGGGAGGTCGAGTGGAGAGGAGACGTTTATATATCAGTGAGTTACAGAAGCATCAGAAGGAAAGGAATCAGTGATGACTGTGTGTTTGGAGACAATGATCAGTCCTGGAGTCTGATCTGCTATAATGATGGTCCTCAGTCTGTCAGGCACAATAACAGCTACACATCCATCTCCTCCTCCTCCTCCTCCTCCTCTGTCTCTAACAGAGCAGCAGTGTATGTGGACTGTCCTGCTGGCACTCTGTCCTTCTACAGAGTCTCCTCTGACACTCTGATCCACCTCCACACCTTCAACACCACATTCACTCAAACTCTTTATCCTGGGTTTATGTTTCTCTGGCCTCCTGGTTCCTCAGTGTCCCTGTGCTGAGTGGAGTGTAAAGAGTGTCTCCTGTTACAGAAACACTCTGACTGTTGAACAGATAGTTCAGTCTGTACATGTCTGTCTCTTTCACTCACAAACACGTTTTCAGATTCATGGATTCAATCAGTTGATGTTTGAAACTCTTCTAAATGATTCCTTGTAAACTTCTTCCTCTTCAGTCACAAACAAACAGGAAGTGATGTCACATGTGTTCCTGTCCACACAGCAGAATGAGTCTATTGCTGACAGTGATGTACAAACAGAGTGAGCATTTCTGAGGCCCAAAATAAACTGAGTAGTTCACTGAATGAACAATGGACTGTGAGCTCAGTTCCTTCATCATTAGTATGGATTATATATGTATATGTATTATATTAGTATCATATATATCAGGTGCTGCTGCTTTCAGTCATTGTGCAAATGTGCTGTTTGTAAGCTTGTAAAGCTGCAGTCAGCTGAGACTGAAGAAGTCACCTGATCAGTGAGCAAACGTTTCTGAAAACGTCCAGATGAACAGAATCAACCTTTTGGGATCAGCCAGCAATGCAGCATCATTGTTGTTCAGCTTCAGAGGTTTGCAGGAATGAACTGATGACCAGAAACAGCTGCAAAGTCCAAGAAAATACCAGCTGGAGTTCAGCTGCACTTATCTAACAACATGTAGCAGAGCTGATCTATGTTAGAGGATCTATCACAGCAGCTGAAGCCAAAGTCCAACACTGGATACCAGCTGAGCCTGTGCTGAGTGTAGTGTTACAGGAAAAGGGCAGAAACACTGGTAGCTCCCAGTGATGCTGACTGGGGCACAGAGCTGAATGATGCAGCATCAGGACACTGTTTCAGTCTGACTGACAGAGAAACCTGTAGCTGTATCTACATGTGAGGCAGAGGCCACACAAGCAGCTTTCTATGTTTCACAGTGACTGAGATCTTCAGTGGGGGTGGACATGCTCCTGTACAGACCTCTGAGGAGAACCAAGGTGCAGTCAAAGAGTCCAGTCTGTCCTCACAGATGTGAACATGTGCTTTCATCAGGTCTGCTGTCAGCTAGCAGGCTCACATCAGAATCACTGTTCCTGAAAAACACAGTCTGTGTGACATCATCAGTCAGCTGATGGTCCCAGATCTGAATGGTTTCTGTCTCTACTGAGGAAGTCAGAGAATATCACGGAGGTGTGGATCAGGTCTGAGTGAGCTGTGGAGGGACAGCTTTAAACAGTCCACAGGTCTCACGTCCTGCTCAGTCTGGTAGCAGATACCTCGTATTGTTCCAGATGTGCTGACATCAGCAGCAGCACAGCTGTGTGATACCATGAATCTCAGTTATTGATCCAACACACAGTAAATACAAAGATCAGGATTTCTGAGAGTAATCATTATGAGTCTGAACACATGATCACTGAATGTTAGTCTCCACAATAATAAGCTAACACAAGCAAACACAGCTTTCAGCTCTTATTTTGAAACTGGCTTATTTAGAGAGCTGTGATGTGAGCGTGCCTGGCTCTGAGGCACTTGGGTCAGCCTCTGTTGTTTAGAAGTGTTACAGACTGTGAATGACACAGACCTGTCAGTTTCCATGTTTGTCTGTAACACAGCTCAGGGCTCCATGCTGAACGCATCCATCCAGTGTTATTGATCCAGGACTGATACCAGCATTGGGATCAATACTACAACACACAATCACATGTGTCCACGTGATGCAGTTTGAAGAGCAATCAGATGTCTCTGTATGAGGAGGCGGGGTCACAGGAGGTTCACAGAAACTCTGCAGCAGCATCATCAGCTCACATGGAAACTTTGATGATTCACTTCTGTGGTGTTTTTACAGAAACACGTCACAAAATTAGCTCCACCTGTTTTGTGAGCTTTGAGTTTCTTGTCTTCATCCTGGATTCTTGTGTTGCTGTTTTTACACACAGCAGATATTTCCTGGTTGCTTCCTTGATGACCACATGAAGCTTTCTGAAGCTTGGATTGAAAACGCTTCATTACTCAAAGCTTTCCAACACAGGCCTCTGTGCTGCCATCTGGTGGACAAACATGTGAAGTGCAGCGTGAAGCTACAAATGAAACTGCTTCAGCTACGTTTATATATAACATACTATAACCTATATAATGTGGAGATCAGGGAAATTATTTTGTTGCTACTGTTAATAATCATCATCATTACCATTGCATTAATAATATAATCTACAGCATTGATATTGCATTCAGATATTTAAACATTTTGGTACCCAATTAGCCTTTACTACAGGTGCAGTTATAACCACTTTAAACTGTTGAGTTGAATCTATGATCTTAAATGCTTTTGAATGCTTGTTATAATCTTAAGTGTGTATGGGCTGATTCTGTTGATTCTGAGTCCACTCTGTGCAAAGTCTTGACAGGAAACTGCAGGTTTGCAGAGCGTGCTTTTGCAAAAGTGAAACTAAAAGCAGAGTGTAAGTGCAGCTTATTCTGAGGAGCTGTTTGGATGATGCTATTTGAATAACCAGGTTGTTCATTATTATCTTTTATACTTTTATATTCTTTTATTAAGCTTCTAGTAGAGGTTCTTGATTAAAACATTTATTCAATATACTACATATATAGTTTTAGTAAACTGCTGACACATGTGAGAGTGGCCTCTGTTTGACTGCGAGCTTTAGTAGGTGAGAGGTGACACAGAGTGCCAAGTGAGGTCGTGACACACACACACATAGTAGATACATTCAGTTATAGGTGAGAGGTTAATCATGTTTGCTTGCAACTGCGGGCGTGCAGAAGTGGTATCTTACTGCAGAGCATGGTCTGTGGTTTTGGAGAAGCGGCAGTCAAAAGGTTGACAGGAAACATCTGCCATGAAGATAATGTTCTTTTCAAACTGTGTTAAAAGTCATTGTGGTTTTGATTTGACGTATGTATGTATGTATCTGTGTGACGTTGAAGGGGCGTCATTAAATTCAAACCCCGATGGTATAAAATATCTGTTTATGCTTTGATTAGTCGGAGATCAGCGCTGTCTGCGTACGGCGCTGGTCCCCCCACGCGTGTGTTCATTAAAATCAATTGTTTGACCAAGCTCTTCTGGACCTGGTTGTTTGTACTCTCCTTCCTCAATATTTGAACCTTAACAATAACTATATGTATAGTGTGTTATGTAGGTGTTAGAGCTGGGGGTAGAACTGCTGATGGCCTGGTTGTTATTTATGTTCCCCATGGTTCACCAGCTCTCACACAACATCAGCACCAATGATCCACGTCCTCATAAACCTCTGAATCAGGTCCTGAAGCAGTGACGTCCTGAGTGAAGACCTCACTGATCACATGACTCTGGTCACCTGGACTCAGTGTTTCTGAAGCAGTGTGCTGGGTTTTTAAAAATACGTGGCTGCTGCCTGATGTTGGGCCCACAGAGGAAGACGACTCACTCGCTCTTCTTCACTTCCTCCTTAAACATGTGGAAGGAGAGCAAAGTGCTGCCAGACTCTTATTTCTGACAGGAACAGAAGAAACCACAGCAAACTGGTCCAGTTCTTCATCTTCATCACAATCTGTTTATTTCTGATGGTGTCTTCAGTCTGAGGTTTGAAGTTTCCATGTCTGTGTGATGTGTGGTGTGAAGGCTGCTGGTTAAACTGGGACTCACTGTTTAAAGCACTGAGTGCTCATAGAGAGATGCTCCATGAGTCCCAGTACAGACTACAAACATGGTGGAAACTTAGCTTTGATATCCACACACTCTGCACGTCTGTGAGTAACTGTGATGAAGATGTGCAGAGATCTGTGTCCAAACAGGAGAAAGACTGTAAAGACTGTAAGACAGCCTCTGTTAACATATGTGAGGCTGTTTGTTGTTGTTGCCATGGAGCTTTGCACTGTTTGGGTCAGCAGGTCATGTGATCAGGTTTGTTCTGCTGGACGATGGTTCAGTGTCAGGTTTGTTTGCATTCATCAATAAATATCTAAATAAATCAAAGACTCCATGTTTGTTCTTTCATCATGTGACCTCTGCTCATCCATCTCTGTGAGTATCAGGATACATTTGGTTCATAATACACAGAAAAATCAGAGTTATTACCTGTAATAAATGTGAAAGATTCCTGCAGTGATAACCAGGCAGGACTGAAACACATCCAAGCTGTCACCACGGTAACAGCACCGCCCATCCACAGGTGAGGGGAGGAGCAAAAAGAGGGACTTTGACCATTTTATACTAAAAACACTCAACTAATGTTTCTAATATGAAACAAATAAGCCCACATTAATGTGAGCGTTTATTAAATAATAATAATGATGATTTCCTCCTGATCTCATTTCCACAGCAGAGAAAACTGTGGTGTATATTGAGGTGGAGGGTGTGGTCTGTGGCTCAGGTGTAGAGTGAGGGTGGGGTGCACCACAGCAGCATGCTGGGACTGCTGAGGGTGGAGGAGGGAGTGATGATGACATCAGAGCTGCAGCACAGAGACCAGTGAACACACAGTCTGTTCATCTTTGCATAGATACAATATACAGCACAATATTGAATGACAGACACGCTGTGGGAGCTTCCACAGATACACTGACGTCAGCATCCAGAGTCCTCCTGCTGCTCCCCCCTCAGAGCCCCGTGATCAGCACCAACACATTCAGTTAGACGACAGAGTCCAGCTGCAGCTAGAATCAGCTCCCCTCTGTGAACAACAGCACAGCGTCAGTGTTTCACACTCAGTGAAAGGAGGAAACAGCAGAAGAACACCATGTGTGCTACGTTTCCCAGGACACACTACAAACTGCACAAATACAGAGCAGCACGTGGAAGGACCTGGAGCTGCATTTACAGAGCTGCAGACAGCGTGATGTCCTGTATGGACAGGTGGAAGGAAGCAAGTCCTCAGCTGGAACACTCGTGTTTGTCCACAGACAGGAAACACAGCAGGAAACTTCCTCACAGAAGTGCAGCTCATGGATAACACACTTCCTGTCAGTCAGAATGAGGCTGCAGCCAAACACAGAAAGGTGTTTTTGTCCAGATGAGCCCAGAGAAGAAACACGAGTGTTCACAGACATCAGAAGCTCAGAGAGGTGAAACATGAGGTTGGAGTCCTCGTCAGCATCCAGAAGAGCTGCTGTGAAACCCTGAGTACTCATGACAGACTCTGATGGCACAAACACATCATGATTCAAACAGAAAGACAAACATGGAGCTCCTGATCCTCCTGCATGAGAACAAGCTGACATGAGCACTGTGTCTGAGAGTGTCTCCCTGTCACAGTGACAATAACACAGCTGCTGCTCACAGTCATTAAACTGACCTGAGGTCAGCTGTGCTCCTTACATATGAACCATGTGACCTCACATCAGTGCTGTGGATGACTGTAGTCATAGAAGAGTAGAGCTGTAGCAGGTGGTGTGAGGAGGAGGTGGTGTATTCTAGTTAACGCAGTACTGAAACACTCCAGCAGAGGGCGCTGTTAAGTCCTTATTGTAACACAGTTACTGTGTGCAGTTAGACTTCATACATAATCTGCACTTATTTCCATCAGACATGCTGTCAGTAAATGATTGGTTTCTATTGATTCTACTTCCTGTTGACTCGTTTGATGACAGTGAAACAATCACAGCTGATTGTGTGATGATGTAAACTGTCACTGTTACATTCAGTGTGTGTGACATAATGTTAGTGCAGGCTGATAACAGCCTGGTTCTGTTAGAAACACATGAACGTGTCCATAGATCAGTGTGTGTTTAACATGAGAGCTTCAGCCCTGCTGATGTGTTAAATAAAGACATGCAGGAAAACTGATGAGACTCTGAAATAACTCTTTATATTTATAATGTAACTCTGCATCAAAAGAACAACAAAGGATCCCAGACAGGTTTCTGTGAACAAAGACCATTCTGATGTTTCTGTGTTTCTAACACTTTGACATTATTAGTAAACAGACTGCAGTGAGCAGCATTTATAAAGAGCTTCTATATAAAGATATGACAGCTGTTTGACAAGTTTATCACTCTGTGTTTGGACCTGATCAGTCCAGCTGTTTACTTGAAACATGTTCATTTACCTGTTCTGTTATATTCATGTTCTTGTCTCTGTTGAAAACACATTTTAATGTCCCTCAGATTTTTCTCCCAGATGAATAAATATAAAAATGACACAAACTGACTGCAGCTACTTTTTGTCCTTTCTGTCAAAAACCTTCATGTGACTCATGAGAGACACGTTTCAGCTGTTTGTGACAGATCAGAGGCCAACAAGTCATTTATAACACTTTCCATCATTGTTTAAAGTTCTCAGTGTTTCTGTGTTGCTGCGTATAGGATCTCCCAGCATCATCACTGTGCTGTCCAATCATTGTGTGCGAGGTTACCCTTATAGTGCGATGTGTGTTTGCACAAAGAGAAGCATGTGTGTCAAATATAAATAAGCACAGAACAGAAACAGCTGCTCGTTTCTTCTGTTTAGAGTCAAGTTAGTGTTTTGTGTCTTTGTTTGAGGCCTGATGTCGAGCAGAGGTGTGTGTAACTGCACTGCTCTGTTATATGTGTGAAGTGTGTGCTTCTCTTCAGCATCATCTTTGTCACTGCTGATTCCTTTGTGTCATCATGTGTTGAGAAGAGAGAACAGTTATAACGGAGGAGCAAAAGGAAGCCCTGAAATCTGCATCAACAAGGAAGTGTTGGCTCACCAGTGATCCCAGCAGAGCCACTGGTTTGGCTCCAGTTGTTCTAGATTCAATGATGTTGTTGCTACAGATACATGTCAGCATCTTTATTGAATTTAATATGAAGCAGAAATGGTGTCATTAGGAGAAGAAGAGGAGAACAAGTCCGGCGAGGAGGCAGCAGCTCTTAAAGATGAAACAGCAGCTCAGCCCTGAGCTCAGAGAGCTGCACATGAAAAAGCTCCTCAAGCAGATCCTGTCAGAGGTTTGTCATCAACAGGAGGAACTGTTCACATCATAGGATGAAGATGCTGTCAGCTGGATGAAGAAGGTTATTTAATGCAAACGTTCACACTGAAGTCAAATTGTTGTCGTGTTGAACAGATTCATGTACTGATCGTCTCCAGAATGTTAGAAGAGCTTCAATGAATCATTAGAAACAACTTACAGCTGCACAGCTGTGTCAAACACATCTGTGTGTCATTGTGGGATTGTTGTGTTTCTACATGTGACACACGTCTAAAACATGCACACAATCTGAACACAAACAGGGACTCATGTGTTCCCACAGCCAGATGCTGAGAGCCATTTCCTTGTAGTCCTGTGTCTACATACATGAACCATTAGATGTTAGTGGAATGATTGTCAGCTCTGATAGTTTCATGTGTGTTTAGCTGGACGCTGTTTGATCCTCGACATGTTTAAAGGTGTCCAGTCCTGAGACACTGGGGCTGGAAACAGCTGTGATGTCATTGGACTGTCACACAGACAGAAGTGCATGAAGTGAGCAGCCGAGGAGCCGCTGATGTTTTGGATTCAACAGCATTTGAAAGGTCGACACAGACACATTTGCACACAGAAAGCTGAATCTGTCATATGCCACAGTGAACTCACTGTTCAGTGTTTTTCAGGAAGCTTCTTAACTGCCTCTGCTGCCAAACAAGCAGCTGATGTCCTTGAGAAGAAGCTGAAGAAGTCTTCAACAACAAATACAGGAAGTGGACTTTCAAATACTAGATTCACTTTAGACTCACAGAGAAATGACTCAACCAGCTGTGTTTGACTATATGAAAGGTCAGTGTGTGTCTGCACACAGACTGTTGTGTTGGACTGTTATTCAGTTGTCTGCTGAATGTTTTCAAATGTCTGCATCTCAGCTGTGATGAGGCTGGGGGTCATGGGAGGCCACCGTAGCAGCCTCTTCAACATCATGACATCATCATAAATGCTGCTGGACTGTCTGATGGGCTGACGGTGAAAAAGCCGTCGGGAAGGAAACAGAAGACATTTCAGAGGCTGCAGCAGATTTCTTTGATTCGGGGCCTTTTTCAGCTTTATTGGACAGAGCAGTGAAGATAAGTGACAGCAAAGCAGAGAGAAAGGGGGCGTGGCCCGGGTCAAAGCCAGGCCAGCTGCTCTCCACCTCGTGGTCACCTGCTCATCCTAGTGAGCTCCACCAGCAGCCCTTTCACACACTTTACACTGTCAAACACTGTGTGTGGACCTCAGCTAACAACAGGCTACATTTAAGTCTGGACTACATGCTTTTATATTGTTTTTATTCCATCAGCAGCTCAACATCATGAGCAGCTTTGACATAAAGACATCAAACTCAAGCTGACTTTAAACTACTTTTAATACAGGGGCTCAAAAACAACAACATCTTTATTATATATCAGGACACAAAGTCATTTCATCTCAAAGGGAAACAGCTTTATTTGGAATAACCAGCACTATCAACTGGTTTGGGATCTCCACCAGTTTCATGTCTTTGCAGCTTCTCCAACAAAGTTCCTGTAAAATCAGCATGTTTGTCTTTATTGGTTTGATAGTGATTGTGTAGAGTACACCCAGCACAGACACACGCACACACAGGCAGGTATAGCCAACTTCCACGTTTATTGATATATTTGTATTTTGACAGCTGACTCAGTCGCACCGTCTGACAGCTCGAGCCCAGCTGATCTCCCCTGGCCGCTCCTCCTCGTCTCACTATAAACACAGCGGAGGAGACCATCATTAGTCCATAAACAATATCAGCTGTTCTTACCAGCCTCGCGGCGCCGCCCCGTTGAGCCTTCCGCTCCACTCCTCCCCTGCAGCTGCGCCCGGGGCCACGCCTCCGCCACACACCCCCACCGCCCGTTCGAGGCCGGGGAGCCGTCCGGCCGAGCCAACTCCCCCCCCCGCGAGCGAGAGAGGAAATCGGCCACTGCCATCTGCGCCCCCGGCCTATGGATCACCTTGAACTTAAAGGGCTGCAACGCCAGATACCACCGGGTGATCCGGGCGTTGGCATCCTTCATGCGGTGGAGCCACTGCAGCGGGGCGTGGTCCGAACAGAGGGTGAATGAGCGTCCCAGGAGGTAATAGCGCAGGGAGCCGACCGCCCACCGGATGGCCAGGCACTCCTTCTCCACGGTGCTGTACCGGCGCTCGCGCTCTGCCAGCTTCCGGCTGATGTATAGGACAGGGCGGTCGGCCCCCCTTACCTGCTGGGACAAAACGGCTCCCAGCCCTCTGTCCGAGGCGTCAGTCTGCAGAACAAAGGGGAGGGAAAAGTTAGGAGTGTGAAGCAGCGGCTCCCCACAGAGAGCCTTTTTCGCCTGCACAAACGCCGCCTGGCACGGCCCCGTCCACTGGACCAGATCCGGGGCACCCTTTCGAGTGAGATCGGTCAGGGGGCTGGTTAGCTGCGCAAACCCCGGCACAAAGCGACGATAGTAACCCGCCAACCCCAAGAACCGTCTCACCTCCTTTTTCGTCCTGGGGCGCGGGCAGGATGCGATAGCCGCCGTCTTCTCCACCTGTGGACGCACCTGCCCGCCCCCCAGGTGGTACCCCAGATACTGCACCTCCCTCCGTCCAACCGCGCACTTCTTCGGATTGGCCGTGAGCCCCGCCCCCCTCAGGGACTCCAGGACCGCGGCCACCCGCAGCACATGCTCCGCCCAGGTGTCGCTGTGGATGATCACGTCATCCAGGTAGGCGGCAGCATACGCTGCGTGCGGACGCAGTACCCGGTCCATGAGACGCTGGAAAGTGGCCGGGGCCCCGAACAGGCCGAACGGAAGTGTCACGAACTGGTACAAACCGTACGGAGTGGAGAAGGCCGTTTTCTCCCTGGCCTCGGCAGACAAGGGAATCTGCCAATAGCCCTTGGTTAAGTCCAGTGTCGTGAAAAAGCGGGCCGTGCCTAACCGGTCCAGGAGCTCGTCGACCCGAGGCATGGGGTAGGCATCAAAGCGTGACACTTCGTTCACCCTGCGATAGTCGACACAGAACCGTATAGACCCATCCTTCTTCGCCACCAGAACGATGGGGCTGCACCAGGCGCTGTGCGACTCTTCTATTACTCCCATCCTCAGCATTTCCGCCAATTCCCTCTGCACGATTTTTCGCTTGTGCTCCGGGAGCCTGTAGGGCCGTGAACGCACCGTCACGCCAGGCTGCGTCACGAAATGGTGCTCGATGAGGGACGTCCGGCCGGGCAGGGGGGAGAACACGTCCGCAAAACGCTGTTGTAACGCGACAACATCCGCTCTCTGGGCCTGTGCGAGATGGTCATCACAAGGGAGGGAGGCGGGAACGACAGAATTTGGCACCTCCGGCCCCAACTCATCTCTCTCCTTCACCAAGCTCACCAGAGAAGCGGTTTCGACCTCTCGCCACAGTTTGAGGAGATTGAGGTGATAAATCTGCGTGGCTCCTCCCCTGTCCGACCGAGCGACCTCATAGTCCACGTCCCCGACTCGCCGTGTGACCACAAAGGGTCCTTGCCACTTGGCGAGCAACTTCGAGCTGGAGGTAGGGAGTAACACAAGCACTTTATCTCCCGGTGAAAATTGCCTGAGCCTAGCCCCTCTGTCATACAGGCGTTGCTGACGCTGCTGAGCCTGGAGCAAATTCTCCCGTGACAACCTCCCCAAAGTGTGGAGTTTTGCTCTCAGGTCCAACACGTACTGAATCTCATTTTTGGCGGGGCTCGGACCGTCCTCCCAGCTTTCTTTAATCAGGTCGAGCACCCCACGTGGCCTCCTGCCGAACAGCAGTTCAAAGGGAGAAAATCCCGTGGAGGCCTGGGGCACCTCCCGCACTGCGAATAACAGAGGGTCTAGCCAGTGATCCCAATTGCGTTCATCCTCGTTAATGAACTTCCGAATCATGGACTTTAAAGTCTTATTCAGCCGCTCCACCAGCCCATCAGTCTGAGGGTGGTAGACGCTGGTCCGAATAGATTTAATGCCCAGTAATTCGTACAGTTCCCGCAGTGTACGAGACATAAACGACGTGCCCTGGTCAGTCAGTATCTCTTTCGGGATTCCGACTCGGGAGATGACCTGAAACAGTGCCTGCGCCACACTCTTTGCAGAGATGGTGCGCAGCGGAACTGCTTCCGGGTACCGCGTTGCGTAATCCACCAGGACTAACACAAAGCGGTAGCCGCGTGCACTCCGGTGAAACAGCCCGATGAGGTCCATGCCGATGCGCTCAAACGGGACCTCAATGAGGGGGAGAGGGTGCAGCGGCGCCTTCGGTATGGCCGGCTGGTTAACAAGTTGGCAGTCCGGGCAGGACGCGCACCAGCGGCGCACATCCGCTCGGATGCCCGGCCAATAAAATCGGGCCGTTATTCGCTCCAGAGTTTTCTCATAGCCCATATGCCCTGCCATGGGGTTATAGTGGGCCGCCTGGAAAAGCGTTGCCCGGCGGCCCTGCGGCACCAACAACTGGGTGTGTGTTTCCTCTGTCTGAGTGTCACGACTCACTCGATATAATCGGTCGTTTAATACGACGAAACGCGGGTAGGTCTGCGCGGCCTCAGGGCGCACCACGTGACCATCAATAGCCATCACTTGGTCAAAGGCTGAGCGTAGGGTGCCGTCACGAGACTGCTCCAGTGGGAAATCGCCCATGGGGGACACTTCCGGGGCCGGCGGGACGTCCCGTGAGGGACCCGCCAGCTCCTCCCCCCCGGAGTCGGTGTCGGACGACCCCGCGTCACCGCTGAATGCCGCGCACACGCTACACCCCGCTTCCGGTCGTGATCGCACCCCCGCGTACTGCCCCAGTAGCTGATGAAACCCCGGCCAATTGGTACCCAGAATCAGGGGGTGCGACAGG
Organism: Aulonocara stuartgranti; assembly: GCF_965226115.1. Taxonomy (NCBI): domain Eukaryota; kingdom Metazoa; phylum Chordata; class Actinopteri; order Cichliformes; family Cichlidae; genus Aulonocara; species Aulonocara stuartgranti. The sequence goes on from NC_138941.1 coordinate 9,137,416, forward strand.
CGCGGGCTAACCGCCGCCGTTACTCTATGCGTTTTGCCCTTATACTTTAATAACAGCGGCACAATGGGATACCTGTGAACGTCACCATGCACACACCTCACCTCCACCCATTCTGCCTCCAGCAATGCCCCGGGGCGAACCAAGCTTTGGTGTACGAGGGTCTGCGTGCAGCCCGTGTCCACCAACGCCTGGCGTATACCCCCTCGAGTCCTTACCGGAATACTGTATGTCCCTCCTGGACCGGGGGAGGGTGCTGGGGCGCCAGCAACACGAAACACCTGCCCCACTTCCATAAGCGGACACTCCCTCCTCAGGTGCCCCGGCTGCCCGCACTTCCAGCACTCCGGCCCCGGCGTCTGTGCTGCTCTCCGTGGCTCGGGGGCGGCTCCACTTGGCTCGGCTGCCCTGGACGGCACCAACGCCGCGAAAGGGTTAGTGGGGCTCAGCGCCGGCAGCCGCTCTGCCTGCCCTGGTGCCGGCACACGGCGTCTCGGGGCCGGCACTGGGGCCTGTTTGTTCGGCCTCCGTCCGGCGTCCCCGGGTTCCCCTGCTCCAGCGGCAAGGTGGTCTTCCGCTAGCGTCACCGCTACCTCCAGGCTCGCGGGCCGGTGGCACCGGACCCATCTCGCCGTCTCCGCTGGCAATCCCTCCGTGAACTGTTCCAGCACCACCTTGTCCACCAGCTTCGTCTCGCCCTCCGATGTTCCCGGTTGCAGCCAGCGAACCGCCGCGTCGCGCAGCTGCCGGGCCCAGGCGAATGGTCGGTCTGTTGTGGCCAGCCGACAGGCCCGGAACCGCCGGCGATGGTCTTCGGCGGTGAGCCCCAGCCTGTCCACCACCGCCCGGCTCACGTCCGGGAAGCTGCTCCTCGACGCCGGAGGCAGACTCAGGGCCGCTGTTTGTGCCTCCCCAGACAGCAGGGGGAGCAGCCGCGGAGCCCACTCCTCCCGCGGCCATTGGCAAGCCTCCGCCGTGGCCCGGAAGGTCTCCAAAAAAACTTGTGGGTCGTCCCCGTCCCCCATCCGGGGCACCGACACCGACAGCGGCAAGGGCTTCGGCGTGGCAGCGGCCCCGACCAGCCGTTCCAGAACTTGCGTCTGTCGGTCCGTCTGCTCCCGCAGCGCGGCCAGGTGGGCACGCTGGTCGGCCGCCTGATCCCGGCTCATCGTCGCCATCTCCGCCAGCATCTGCGCCAAGAATTGCAGAGGCTGGGCGGGTGGCGTGGCCTGTGGGTCGGACATGTCCCCACCGGCACTCTTCCTGGGTTTCGGCACCACTTGTAGAGTACACCCAGCACAGACACACGCACACACAGGCAGGTATAGCCAACTTCCACGTTTATTGATATATTTGTATTTTGACAGCTGACTCAGTCGCACCGTCTGACAGCTCGAGCCCAGCTGATCTCCCCTGGCCGCTCCTCCTCGTCTCACTATAAACACAGCGGAGGAGACCATCATTAGTCCATAAACAATATCAGCTGTTCTTACCAGCCTCGCGGCGCCGCCCCGTTGAGCCTTCCGCTCCACTCCTCCCCTGCAGCTGCGCCCGGGGCCACGCCTCCGCCACAGATTGATTATTCAGTCCCAATCTGCTGTCATCTAAAGAACAAAATGATGTTTCTATGAGTCACAAAGCTCCAGATGTTGTCGGCTTCACAAAGAAAACAAAGAACTTAAACACAAAGTGTTTGGAGCCAAAATGTTCCCAAGCTGCTCTTTTTGAAATGGCAGAGGTACAGTGGTGTCTAACAGCACACTGTGGAAGGCAAACATGTTATTGTTGGATGAAACTTCATGAATCCTTTGTAGATTTGAGCTGTTGGAGCCTTTCTTTTCTCTTCAGGTGTACAGATGCTGAGGAGGCAGGTGAAGCAGGTGGAGCTGTTGTGATGCTGGCAGAGGGTGTGTCTTAGTAACTCTGTGAGGCAGAACTGGAGCCAACATTGTGGATGTGTTGATGTTGGAGCCATTAAGAGTCTCTGGCCACACTGTAGGATTTCCCTTTGATCCACTGTGGGGGCATTTTGGAGTCTGTCAGTGAAACTCTTCATGTTTGTGTTTGACTCCAGTTTATAGAAACAGAGGAATGTGTCATGCTTTTGTTCGGCCTCCACAAATACACACATTTGTTCATTGGTTGGACTTTTTGGAAGGAGACACATTGAAAACCATGTTAATAAGATCTTGTTGTTTCCTGTGGATCCGACACAGAGAGTGGACTTCAGACAGAAAGCGTGGAAGAGATTTTAGAGGCCGTGTGTGGCAACAGGAAGTTTCTGTGTGTTTGCTGATCTTACATGTGGAAAACAACACGTGATGTTTGTGAAGTTCTACAATGATCATTGTTCTCACAGCATTTTGAGTGGGAACAGTTCAAACTGGGAGTAGTGGGAGTTATTTACTGATTGAAACAAGCTGAATGTTTCTGTGACGATGAAGATCAGCAGCTCAGCTGATCAATGAACTGACATCTATCAGTCGTTTCATGAGATGAAGTCATCAGCAGACATTTGTTCTGACTGTGTGATGAATGTCAGAAGGTCAGGGCTCTGCTTTAGTCACTGCTTGATGATCATTGGCTCATTGTTGAATCCAGGGGCCCAGTCTGACCTCTGACCTTTGCTGCAGGTCTTCTGTGTTATCTCCACTTTCATGTCTGATCTTCTACTGTATCGTCCAAAATAAACATCTGGATCATTTCCAACACTTCAGCAGATCTTTAGTTTGGGCAGTGCAGCACAGAATAACACATATTGTACTATACTGCCCACTTCCTGATCTTATTGGATCTGTGTGTGAGGTTGGTGAAGGAAACACATGTTTACTGAGTGAGTCGCTGCCATTAGGAACTAGTTTTTATATCACAGCCTGGAAATCACACAGGACCATTTCTGCAAGTGAAAAGTCGTCATTGGAGGAAAATCATTGTGTAGTTTGTGCGACTGAAGACTTGTCCCAACTACATGTGCTGCTGACCTTTGACCTTTCCTTTAGGTGCACAGAGGAGTCTGTGGAAACATCCAGAACTGAGGCAGTGCTACAGATGCTTCAAATAAAGTGGTGTATTATCCATGTTTTCTATGGATCACATCCAGTATCCTGATCTAACGAGCCCCCTTTGTGTGGATTTTAGAGCCTCTGACTTTTGCTGCGTCTCATTTCAAGCACAAGAGCAAGAAGTGGATGAAGAAATGGGGCGAGTGGGGTCAGTGTGGTGCACGTCAGCTGTGCTCACACATGCTTTCACAAAGAACATGTGTGTTCATCGGCAGCATCAAGGTGCACTTTAGTCTTCATAATAATAAAGAATTCTGACTTTATTCTTCTGAATCCTCACAGTCATGTTGCAGCTCTGCTCTGCTTTAAGAAAATGTTCTACCAGGATGTTACTTTCCTAAACGTGTTCTCCAAATGTTCCAAAGACTTTGTTCTAAGTAGTTCTACATGATGAAACATCCACACTAAGTTTAAGAAGGACACACAAACACCATCTGTCCTTTCATCATGTGTACAAACGTGTTCAGATGTCAAATGTGTTAGGTATTTTGATACCATAGTAGCATTTACAGGATATTGTTTTATACAGGAAAACTGTTACTCAATAAGGCCCAACTACTAGTTGTTTTTCTCTTTCTCTGTGACCCAAGAATTAATGTGTAGGACTCACAAGCTGGTACCCCAAGGTCGAAAACACCACAGAGATGAGACCACTTCCTTACTCCCATCCTCCCTTTTTCTTTATCTCCTGGAAAAGGCTCGTTAAAGGCTAGGTGGTTTGTTTCAGAATTCACTGATGAAAGAACTCTGTATTCTGTGTATTTTGCTGGGATGATCATAAATTATAGCTGAACTGATAAACTACACAAGGGATACTTTGCTCAGAAGGCAGGAAGACGTTTCCTTATTTAGTCTGTACCGGTTTGAACTGGGAAAGCTGACACACGAACCTTTTTTTTCATCTATATAAACTGCTGTGTATCAAATAAACCTTTGAGTCGATTTGGGAAGACAACCTGAAGCAGTCTGTGTTTCCTTGTTCTCCCAAGCTGCTCCCGACGTCGTAACTAACCCAGCTGAATGGCATACCTGAGTGTTACTTTAAATAATTAGGAATCTTAGAAGGAAAGGACAGAACTCTGCTTATCGCTCACGCCACGGAGGAAACCCGGGAAGGCAATTTCCTTCAATTTTGGTGTCAGAAGTGGGATAACTGACAGAAGGTAAATATGCGTCTTTCATATTTATATAGAGACCATATTATACCTCTCTCAGTGATCGATCCATAAAAAAACGGGATATGCTGACGAAGTTTCACTTAGTGATCCAGAGAGATACACTGACTGACTTCCTCAGTCCCCGAATAAAGTAGATTAACCCTTGTGACCCGCTAGAGTTGTGGCTTTCCAAATTAACACTATCAAACAATTTTATGTTAAATTACTATGAATTAATGTGCTTCTCGTTTTTCTTTTATATAAAATGTTATAAATAAATCAGTTATAATCAAGTGGAAAGACAACACATTTATACGTAAAAAATAATAATAATAATAATAATTAATTGTTTAATTTTTCTTTAAAAAAACAAAAAAAAACAAACAAAACACGGGTCTCAAGGGTTAAAAGCAGTAAATTAAAAGCAGAAAGACACAGGGAGTTGCCTGTTGTTTTGCGAGGAGTTGCTCGCTAAGTGAGAGTTGCTCACACAAACAAAAAATTGCTAGCAATAAATTTAAAGTAACCTCAGCTGTGCCGCAGCGAAAATACTAACATAAATCCTTCAAGCGTGTAAACCCCTCTGGAAATCACTGAACATGGGTCAGAATTATTCAAAGACCACAGACAGGTCCGATAAAAAATCTAAAGTACCTGTAAAACCAAAAATTAATAAAATACAAAATAAAGTTTCAAATAACGGCTCAGTATAACTCCCATTTCCGGTTACGTGTAACCTACGTCCGCGAATCGGTGAAGACGTCCATGATCACGTATCCAGAACATGCGGGAGTGCTTATGTGACTGACTTTGTTTACAACTTAAGAAGTTCAATGCATTCTAATTTCTTTTCGGAGCCTTATCCCGAACGATTATCGCCAGAAAACAGGTCAGTAGAAATGTTGAATATCATTTGTGATAAGAAAAGTAGTCTGCTTAAAAAGTCCTGTAGAAAATATATGATAGAATGCCGCGACGTGATGCATCAAATGTTACCGCTATGGACAAAAGGAGGGTAAATAATGACAAAGTCGCCGATTTCTTTAAGAATCTAAAGAAATTCCTGCTAACAATGTCCAGAGACAAAATTGACTTAAATGCAGTAACTATGTGTAAACAGAAGCCTGATGAATCCATCCTAGTATTCATAAAACGCTTTATGCACTGTTGGACAAGCTAGAGGTGCAAATTTAGCTCAGTTTTCCAGCAGCCGCAGACACCCAAAGCAAAAATGAATTTGTGTATTTCATTTAACATAAAGGGTGAAATGTTTGCTGACACTGATAACAGCTTATGTTTTCTCTGCCCTATGTACCGACATGATGGAGAAGGAACATCCTCTGTGTCAGCTGGACCCTCAGCAGAGAATGAACTCAACATCCTTTTTGTCCGGTACTCTATGTCACACACTGTGCCAAAAAAAACGTGTACAGACGCCACTAACAGGTAATCCCATGACTGGGAGCCACACTTTTGTTTCTCTCACACTGTTCAACAACATGATAACTGCTCACACAAGTGAAGGTCAAACAGTGATTTTGTTACATAACTCAGACATAGGTTACGAAATATGTCGACACATAGATCTAACCTACCCTATCCACTGTACTATTTCTGCAGTTACATTGCCAGCTGAATACCAGAATATGACATTATGGTCAAGAAGTGAGAATGATATAGGATTTATTGACTGTACACTTTATCACGTACACCTATTAAAACACAATAAGCCAGTATATGTCAAGCAACATCCCATTTCTGCCGAAAAAGCCGCAGCCCTAGATGTCATGATAGGAGATTTATTGACTACAGGAGTAATAAAGCCCACACTCCTGTCAATCCTGTGCCAAAGCCTAACAAACCTGGCGTATGGCGTTTCATACAAGACTTAAGGCAAATTAATGCAGTCAACATTCCTCTGCCACCTCTCGTTTCAGATGTTCACAGCATATTGACATGCATTGCATACACACTTTACCGTGGTGGATTTATGCTCCGCTCCTTTTTCTCAGTACCTGTGCATGAAGACACACAGCCGTTATTTGCATTCACACATAGAAATAAGCAGTACACTTGGACTCGTTTGCCCCAAGGCATGATAGACAGCTCTGCTGCTTTCTCAATGGTGCTTCACTCCTCCAGGGCTGCACCCTGATCCACATGTGGATGACCTCCTCCTCTGTGCTGAAAGTGAAAAACTATGTCAAACTGCTACACACATGCTTCTCCAGCACCTCCAAAAGACTGGCCACAAAGCATCTGCAAAGAAAATGCAGTACTGTCAGACTTCTGTTCAATATTTGGGATTCACACTGTCTCACGGAAAACGTTCCATGACTGCAGACAGGGTCAAAGCTGTGACCTCCGTCCCTCGTCCCACTACACAGAAGGACATGTCGTCCTTCTTAGGCATGGTGAACTATTGCAGACAGTGGATACCAGACTGTTCTTTTCATGACCACATTCTGCGTGAATGCTGCAAAAAAGACAAGCCTCCTCGAATACTGTGATCCACAGAAATGACTGTCTCTTTCAATGCATTAAAGGGAGTGCTGACCTCCGCCACTCAAAGGTGCTGCCTGAATTGTTCAGGAATGCCGGCCTGCCTGAGGGCAGTAGTAGCTTGCTCTATCATGATAAGGGACTGCGAGAAGCTCACACTCTAACATGACACTATTCTATACACCAATCACCAGGTCACGACCATTCTAGCAAACATAACTAAACAGCATATGCAAATCTCACTATAAAAGCGAGCAGCACACCTGATTCGCCAGCACATTTATTGATCCTATGCTGTGTTCTTCTGACCGACAGGATGGCTCAGACAGGCTTGACGTTCATGACTGCATGACACGTATACAGGAATCCACAGCACCACGTCCAGATTTAGAGCAAACACCTATCTCAGACTCAGCCACGGTTTATGTGGACGGGTCCTGTTCAAGGCCGAGTGACAACTCATTTCTTTGTGGCTATTCAGTGGTAACAGTGCCTGACATCATACTAGAGGCTCACTCATTACCATTTCACTCAGCACAAAAAGCAGAGCTCATGGCTTTAATACGCGCCTGTGAGCTACATTTGGATAAGCATGTGACGATTTACACAGACAGTCGCTATGCATTTGGCGTTGTGCATGACTTTGGCACATTGTGGAGACAGAGAGGATTTAGATCTGCTGATGGAAAATAAATTGCTAAATTGTGATTTTGTTCAAAGACTTTTTCAGGCTATACAGCTGCCATCGGCCGTTGCAGTTGTAAAAACGAAAGGACACAGTACAGCTGACACAGACGAAGCAACAGGTAATGCCTTAGCAGACGTGACAGCCAAGGCTGCAGCTGCATCACAGCTCCCACCTCCGCAGGAAGTATTATCTGTGCCCCTACAGCTGCCACTTGTTACACTCCCAGACTATTTAGAAACAAATGTTGATTTAAAATTCATACAAGAGCAAGCCTCTGCATGTGATTACACCTATTGGGAGAATAATGACTGTACCTTAGATGACAGAGATGGCTTATACAAAATCTTAAGGGTTTGATTGCCCTCCCATATTCCCTGATGCCAGTCCTTGCCCGACATTTTCACTGTGTGAGTCATGTCGGACAAAGAGGGGTAATAGGGGCAATAAAATCAAGATTTGTAATTGAGAAAACATCACACGCAGTAAAACGCATATTAGCAACCTGTCTAACATGTGCACGAACTAATGTAGGAAAATCAAAAGCAAAACATCAGCATTTACCACAACCAGATTTTCCATTTCATACATTACAAATTGATTTTACACATATGCCAGCACAAGGAAGCATCAAGTACTTACTGGTAATAGTGGATCAATTTAGTAAATGGGTAGAAGCTTATCCAACCTCAAAAGAAACTGCAGAAGTAGTCTATCAAAAGTTGAGCAATGAAATAATACCCAGATTCGGAATACCTCACCAGATTAACAGTGATAGAGGATCTTCATTCACATTAGAAGTAATTCAAAAGTGTGCTAAAACTTTAAAGACCTGGGTCAAATTACTTACTCAAGTCCTGTGTGAGATTAGAATGACTCAATCTGCAGTAACCAAATTATTTCCATTTGAAATAAGACTATTTCCAAGACCATGGTCAGCTTACAGAGGGGCACCGCTAGTAGAAGGTGATGTATATTGCATTGTCCACTGATGTTCACAACCTGGTAGAAAAACTGAATAATAACTATCAGAAAGTTTGTCTCTCTCAGCCTTTCCCCTCCACAGTTCCACCAGTGGAGACAAGGAGACGCATGTTGGAGAAGCCACTAAAACCAAGGACTCTCTGGGAGGCCGCGCGTGTTCCAGCCCCAGACTGTACTGGCAGTGACGAAGAACCAGCATCCTCACAGACGGACAACCTCAGTGGATTCATGCCAGCAGGGTTAAGACCAGCCCAATCGGACCATCTCAGGCGTCGGATCAAGCAGACGACATCTCCGGCGAGCCAGCGCCCGGAACTAGAGCAAATAAACACACACGGGTAGATGACATCTCCGGCGAGCCAGCGCCCGGATCCAGTGCACACACGCAATCACTGATTAACACACAACGTCTGAAAGAACAACGACAAGGTACTCAAACATCCAGCAGGAACAGAAAGCCAAAAGTACCACATGATGTCTAACCTGATAAAGCCAGACTCATTTCATCCTGATAATGGAGAAAATGAAATGCCCATTGTCATCATACGACGCTTATTCAATGTCTCTCGAACCTGGGACCAGGCCAGGAGACGACTGAAGAACTGTTTTTCTTATATACTTTCTTATATATTTAGGTTATTTATCATATCTATCGCATTAACCTTAGGATTTCTCTTTGCTATTTTGTATTGTAAACTGCAACCATGTTCACATTTCTGCAGGTCATATTTTGCTGACTATACCTCATGCTCCATTTTGCAAGACACCTACTTAATGCACTCCTCACGTTCCCTAAAATCAGTAAATAGCAACATAGACGCCACTAATAAACCATTTTATGCACCCTCTAGAACAGGAGCTAACGCCTGGTATGAAAATGCCAGAACAGCCGCTCGTGATTTAGGAAACAGTAACTGTTATGTCTGTTCAAAGGCTAATCCAGAACAGGTAATAGTAGGATACCCCATATCCGGTTTCCCCCTCACTGAGGGACTAGAGAAAATCAGCGGAAATAATGCTCTCTTTAAAGACGCTTTACAGTTGACTCTGAGCCCTCTCGACTGCCTACTTAGACACACACACACACCAACTAACCCTGAGACTCCATTAGGCGAATTATTGAAGTTATCTAATGACACCGCAGGGACCTGCGCCCCAATGAAACGCCCTGAGAATAGGTTAAAGCCCTCACTGCCCTTAGGACAGATCCCTCTCCATTTTAATACTAGTATGATATGTCTGCGCAGACTAAAGTTAACTGGCCCAGACACACACATAGATTATACAAAGGATAACTATACATTCTTCTCTGACTCCCCAGGTGCACGCTGTAATGAGACATGGCTAGCTGTCTCTGTGGCTGAAGTTGTATCATATCTGGAGGAACACACACACAGTTCAAGTTCGAGCAGAGAATCGATCATTGTTCCCCCAGACGGTGTCTTAAATGATACTGACTGGGGGGAGTTAGTTAAATCACACATGGTCACGCGCCTGACCAGACCAATCCCACATGCTTATTGGTTGTGCAATAATACCCTTAGATTAGCTTTACCTGTTGATTGGACCGGTACCTGTGGTCTAGTAACCGTTGATGTATGCTGTACTTTCATTCCCAATAATACCGCCCCTAACGGTTCATTCACACAAGCTATGAATAAACTTGAAGCATTGCAGATAGAACTAATTGCCAATACAGGTCACGGTCAGTGGCTACATAAGTGGCTACAGGACACGTTTGGAAGATGGAAGGAACTAATTGTAGCCTTTGTAACCGTTGCAGCATGTTTTTGATGATTATTGTCTGTTGTGTGGTACCCTGTGTACGTTCAATGATAACCCGTATAGCTACTAGTACAGCTACTTCAATGTATTTGCAATTGGCACAAATTGACCCAGATTATGTGTCAGATGTTACCAATGATGTTCCTGATGTGTATATTGAACATTAGGTTGTGAACTATTACATTTTATGATTTGCTTTTTATATTATGTTATTACATTTGTGATTTTTCCTTTCTATTTGAGTTATTATTTTTAAAAATAATAAAAGAGGGGAACTGTTAGGTATTTTGATACCATAGTAGCATTTACAGGATATTGTTTTATACAGGAAAACTGTTACTCAATAAGGCCCAACTACTAGTTGTTTTTCTCTTTCTCTGTGACCCAAGAATTAATGTGTAGGACTCACAAGCTGGTACCCCAAGGTCGAAAACACCACAGAGATGAGACCACTTCCTTACTCCCATCCTCCCTTTTTCTTTATCTCCTGGAAAAGGCTCGTTAAAGGCTAGGTGGTTTGTTTCAGAATTCACTGATGAAAGAACTCTGTATTCTGTGTATTTTGCTGGGATGATCATAAATTATAGCTGAACTGATAAACTACACAAGGGATACTTTGCTCAGAAGGCAGGAAGACGTTTCCTTATTTAGTCTGTACCGGTTTGAACTGGGAAAGCTGACACACGAACCTTTTTTTTCATCTATATAAACTGCTGTGTATCAAATAAACCTTTGAGTCGATTTGGGAAGACAACCTGAAGCAGTCTGTGTTTCCTTGTTCTCCCAAGCTGCTCCCGACGTCGTAACTAACCCAGCTGAATGGCATACCTGAGTGTTACTTTAAATAATTAGGAATCTTAGAAGGAAAGGACAGAACTCTGCTTATCGCTCACGCCACGGAGGAAACCCGGGAAGGCAATTTCCTTCAAAATGTACCGTGAATGGATGCAAATGTGGATCGTTCCAATAAAATGAGACAGTTTTGTAAGTGGATCACAGTCTGAAGTTCATTAAAACCTATAAGAACATGTTATTCAAACCAATTTTATCCAACAGGAAGAAGCATCAGGGGAACAGGAAACATTCAAACATGTTTACTGTAAGAACTGCACAAAGGAAGGAAACACAATCCTACACACGAGCACTTTAAAATGGACATTTAGCTTTTCAAACATCAGGGAGCTGCAATAACAACACTGTGCCCATTCTGATCAGACTGAAAGATTTATAGAGATTTATCCATGTGCTGGAAAAGGATTTGATATCAACATAGATGCAGATTAGCAGGAGCATTTTCTTCATATTGATTTAGAGTTCAGTACCAGGAATATGTAGAATTAACATCTGTGTGCATGACGAGTGATGAAAATTCAAAGTCAGGCTTTCAAAGGACGTCAGAATTGGTGTCTCTATCTGTGACTGTCCCAGAGGAACCTGCCTGAGGGATTATTACAGATCTGTCTATATAGAAAGACTTGCATTGATTCACAGTGTACAATTCTTTCTAATCTATTAACATCTTCCTCCAAATCCTGTTTCTGCTGTTTAATGACATATGTCTGAATACAGACAGTGGAAAAATGTCAGTTTTAGTTTTACTGGATCTCAGTGCAGCATTTGATACAGTTGACCACAACATATTACTCAAACGACTGGAGAACTGGACAGGTCTTTCAGGAACTGTACTAAACTGGTTCAAAACATACGTAGAAAACAGGAAATACTTTGTATCAATAGGTAACTTCACATCTGAGCAGACAAGTATCACATGTGGAGTTCCCCAAGGTTCCATCTTGGGACCCTTTCTGTTTAACATCTACATGCTCCCACTGGCACAGATTATAAAGAACAACAAAATAAACTGTCGTAGCTATGCAGATGACACACAAATATATATCACAATGTCACCAGGAGACCAAGGCCCCGTACAATTTTCTCCAGCTAAACAAAAACAAAACTGAGGTAATAGTCTTTGGCGCCAAAGAAAAACGATTACAGGTCACCAGAGAACTTCAATCTATACATCTAAAAACCACAAACCAGGCGAGACATGTGGGTGTAGTGATGGATGCAGACCTAAACTTAGAAAAACACATTAAGACAATAACAAAGTCAGCTTACTATCGCCTCAAGAATATTTCAAGGATAAAAGATCTGATGTCTCAACAGGACCTGGAAAAACTAGTCCATGCATTCATCTTTAGTAGGCTTGATTACTGTAACAGCATCTTTACAGGTCTACCTAAAACATCAGTCAGACAACTACAGCTCATTCAGAACTCTGCTGCTCGAGTCCTCACTAAGACCAAAAAAGTGGACCACATCCGTCCAGCTCTGAGGTCTTTACACTGGCTGCCTGTCCGTCAGAGGATAGACTTTAAAGTTCTGATGCTGGTCTATAAAGCTCTGAATGGTTTAGGAGCAAAATACATCAGTGACCTCCTGACCCAGTATGAACCTTCCAGACCCCTCAGGTCATCTGGATCCGGTCTGTTATCAGTTCCCAGAGTCAGAACCAGACACGGAGAAGCTGCATTCAGCTTTTATGCTCCTTATATCTGGAACAAACTCCCAGAAAGCCTCAGATCAGCTGAAACACAGTTTATTTAAATCCAGGTTGAAGACTCACCTGTTCTCAGCTGCATTTGAATAAAGCACCAAATCCACACTTTAAGCTTAAATTTCAAAACATACATTTAACTACTGATTTTATCTACTGTTCTGATCTGTTTTGATTTTATATACTGTTTTGTTTGTTTGTTTGTTTGTTTGCTTGTTTTAATCAATTTTAAAGCATGCCTTTTATTTGTTTTTGTTTCTAATGTCTCTGTAAAGCACTTTGAATCACCTTGTTGTTGAATTGTGCTATACAAATAAACTTGCCTTGCCTTGCCATCAGAAGGGCTCAAACCTCCTGCTGTTTCTACTGGACCATAAATTCTACTTTATGATCATCTTCAAAAATAAAAACGTGAGTTTATTTGTGAACTCTGTGAAATGTGTCTGATGTTTAGTTTGAACCAATCCTGTGTCAGCTGCAGCCACATCATTGCCACACATACAAATGGGTGCGTTCCTGTTTAGACCTGCTGGCTGTCAATGGGCTTCATTCCATTTCAGACTGCCGGTGGTCGGCTGTGATCTAAACTCAACATGGCTCCTGTGTTAGAAGAGCCTCTGATTTTAAACTTTGCACATTTAATAGTTTCTTTCCAACACTGTGGAGCTACCAGCCCAGTATATGTAGCCACAGTAGATGGAGTTATCAAGCTGACTGACAAACATCAGGACTCATGTGATCCCTACATGTGGACCTTTCATAGATGGATCCAAGTGCAGATTCAACTCTGCATCACATTTGACTTCAGCTGTTACACACTTTCTAGCTGTGTCACTTCCTGCTTTTTGGATCAGATAGTTTATTCATGTCCACAAATGTTTGGCTGCATGTTTTTATCATCTATATTTCCAGTCTTCATACAGCCGATATTTCATGTGAACTCCAACCTGCCAGCTGCCATCATGTTTTCAGGGTTCATTCAGTGTTGAAATGTTGGACAAACAGCAGCACATGTTCTCTAAATGTCTGCTGCAGTCATTTTAAATGAAGCTGATACTACATGAGACATTTTCCACATTTACTGTCTTTGAACAGAGAATAATAAAGCCATCAAACATATACAGGCTGTGCAAATACAAACTTCTGTGGTGCATTTGATGACCTGCAGAGGAGAACAAGTCGGGCTTTTCAGCCCTAACACAACCTCTTTGTTCTCAATACTACAAAACCTTCAAAGGCTGATATGCAAGTTTGCATGAATCACCAACACAGTTGTATTTGTTTCTAGTATAATTATAAATAAGCTGATCAAATATCTGCTGACTGATTAGATCCAGTATCTATTACAGATGAACTGGATATCACAGCATGTTGTTAATCCGTCATATCAAACTAAACCGTGTTGCTGGTGTAAATATCCTCCAATAAAGTCAGATGAGGGCTGCTGTTGCCAGGTAACGATGATGTCACACTGGATCTTCTGATCTTTAGCATCGTAGCGCTCGGAGTCTGATGTTGGCTCATGTGTTGTTAAACACCAACATGACGTTCTACTAGTCAAGGCCTCAGCTTCACCCACTGATGCTGATCACACAGACCCACTAATAGAACTGTTTTATCAGGGTTTGATGCAGCGTCAGCATTAATGTCACATTTAATCAGACCACATTTACATTACAAGCCCACTACAACCATATGGAACTCCAAAGTGTTCAAAATTAAATAAATAAATAAGTCATGATGAAATAAATAACTATGTGAATAAATAAGACACGAATATGTAATGTGAGAATGATATTGTGAAATAATTGAACACATTTTGAAAAAAATGCTCATTATTGTGAAATATATTGCATTCTGCTATATAAATTTACTTATTATTGTGAAATATTATTTCATGATCATTATTTTTCACAATAACAGAGATTATTCCTGAGGCATTTTATTTATTCCCAGCCATTTTTAATCCAAAATGTCCTTTTTTTCAAAGTCAGTCTTTATTTCAAAATCCCGTTTTTCCCAATGGCCTATTTATTTCATTATTATTACACATTATTTGACCACGAGCAATCTTTTCTGGTTTGACGCCGTCTTTGTAGCCAGAAACCAGCTCTCTCCTCGGCTTCCTCCACTACACGCTTCCCCCATGCCAGTCTCCTCCGTCACTATAAAGGGGAGAGTCATGAGCTCCATCACCCTCACCTGTGCCGTCCAACGTCCCGCCACCAGCCTCCACTGCAGCAGGCCAGAGACCACACCCCTGCCACAATAAGTAAAAGTATATCCTTGCTGTACCCTTAATGCTAAATGTGCTAAATTAACCGCTGCCTTTGCCCCTTTGGGATTATTCTTATGTCACTGGGATGTTGACCTTTGACCTTCACATTAGAGAGATGGGCAGACATAATTAGTGTATGAATTTTAAAGTAACAGGTAATAAAGAGAGTGTAGCAAATGTAGTCAGGTTTATTACTCTGTATCACACATGAGTGCCCGAGGGAGGCGGGGCTGACTGGGGAGACACAGGAAACAGAGAGACAGGGCTGACTTGACATGAAACGATGAAACGTGGGACACGGGAACAGAAACTAAACACAGGATGAAATGAACACTGAGGGAGGGAGAACTAAGATTACTGAGAGCCTGATAAATAAGAAGAACAAAAACCAAGAAAAACAAGAGTCAAAGAAAACCAAAAACACAAAGCATTGGGCCAGGACCCACTGCTGTGACATTTATATGTGATAAAAACATTAAAAACTGCTCAGATGTTGAAATCTTTCTACGTATACTTTAGGTTCAGCTCTCCAGCCTGGCATTTGGTTAAGCATGATTCAAACATTTGATTTTGTTTAACTGGTTTTAATTATAGTTACTTTTTGTGAACATTTGTTGCAGCATTTAAAAATACATCATTTATTTTCAAACTTTTATTTGATTTAGAGCATCATATTTGACCAACGTAAATGTTTTAATTTCATATAAAATAACTGAAACAGTGAACTAAATATCTGAAATCTTTCCTTCCTTAAAAGTTATAATCCTACTTAAGTTATAGTGCAAACGCTTAAGCAACAAATATACTTGATGCTAATAAATTAATATTTCCCTTTGATGTTGCAACTATGCGGTCACTTCTGTCTTTAAACAAAATAATATTTTCCAGTTACAGAAATCATAAAGTCCAAACTAAAGTGCTACTGTTGCTATATGCATTTTATATAAATCATGGATGATGGTCCTGACATGAAGGAAGAGAAAGTTACAGGTTGCATCCTTTGACTTTGTCTCCGTGCCTTTGGGCGATTTTCAGAAGGACAGATGTTTCTGTTCAATTCTTAAATCAATTTTTTCAAACACAAACACTATTTTAAAGCTTCTAGAGAGTAAAATATTCATGATAATTATAATAACAATAATAAAAACAAAAGCTCTCAGATCCATCAAACCAAGCAGCAGAAAGAACAATAACTGAAGAGAAAACTTTAACCTTGTAGACTTCATTATGTTCCAGCTGCTCTACAGACGCTGTGACCTCGAACTTAAGCAGGTCGTAAAGTATGTGCAGCTCAATAACTTCATAATCAGACCCTGTGGTATTTAGGCAGCAGAACAACTAAGAATAACAACTACAAATAATGTTTTTAGGTTTCTGTTGTACTGCAAGGTTCTGTACAGGAGAACCAAACCAAGAGCAAATATTACGTCTCATTTACACCTGAGCACGAAGAGCCATCAACATTTAGCAAATTGAATCATCTTTGTTTAGATGCAAGAAGAATCATATAGAAATGAAAAAGTAGAAATAGAAATCCAGAGCAAAGATATCCTCTAATTCAGCGTAGCACATGTGCAGCTGCTGCGATTCACGTAAGCATTCGGCTCGTCGCTGTTGCAGATTTTTCTCTCGCTGTTCTGGCTCACAGCGCTGCAAACACAGAAATAAATATCCCCAAAGGTGTGAAAGGGAGCTAATTAGTAAGAGTATTGTTACTCTCCGCAGGAGTAGTCCAGCAGTAGAAATCAGTCCAATAACAAGGTGTGTAACATCTAGCAGGGTGACAGAAAAACCCAGGGTAACTTCTAAGGACCTCAACGTCTCTCTCACATTGTGTTTTTTAAACATGCTTCCATTTGTCACTTCAGTCTTTACTCTGAAATACAGGAAGAGAAATCATGGCTGAAACAATTTCTCATGAAACCAGGGGTGTGGTCCAACAGTCAGTTTGGTGAGGAAGGTTCCTAACTGAGAGAAGTGACCCAGAAGTATCTGTGTAGCAGCCACAATGAATCCAGATCATGAGCTTTATTAACTGATCAAAGTCTCTTCTTTCATCTTCTGTATCATTCAGTTTGCATTGGTAATGCCCATTATTGTAATGCTTTTTTAAGACGAGCAAAACTTTATTTCACTTTGGGTTAGCTGGGATAAGTGATGGATGGAGGGAATTTTACTTCAGCCACAGAAATCCTAAACAGGAAGGAGGAGCAGAGTTACAGTGGATCACTATCCAGCAGGGAAACAAGGTTTATTTCAATTTCTTGGCCATGAGTGAGATTTACTGAGTGGGCAAATTAGGGAGACGACACCATCAGATCCCGAGCCCTCCATGTGTTAATCAAGAGACGGCTGCTGTGCTACATCCATAAATAATGAATAAATTAGGAGCTAAAGCTGAAAGGACAGTTTATTTGTACCATCTTCACGTGAACACATTCAAGAACATCACAGATGAAGAAACATTAAAAACTTCCACACTACATAAAGCAAGAAAAATAGTTTTTCTTTCAGGTGGTTTCAGAAAAACAGAAACATCAAACATCTCCAAGACTCTCTTTGAAAGAACTAAAAACCTTTGTTCTCATGGTCCAATCATGAGTGAACTCCCCGATGAAGCCTTGTGTGCTAAAACATGTCAGAGTTTTAAAGGTTAAACATGAGTTTCCAAAACGTTTTGCTGGAGAACAATGAACTATTTGACTGAGTTTCAATCATTTACAGACGAGCAAAACCAGGACAGAGAAAAAAGGACAAAACTGACTCAGTAAAACAACAGAAAAGAAGATCCCATGTAGATCTGTATTATGTAGAAGTTCATCCCAGCAACCAGTTCAGTTCAACACAAGTTTAAATGATTCTATCTGAACTCTGTGGAGCCTGATCTCAAGCTTTTTGAGTCTGACACAGAAACCAGAGGATCTTTCTGTGTCTTCAGATTCACTGTGATCCAGTGATGGGAGTGATTTCAGCCCTGAGTGATCGCGCTGATGTTTGCACAGAGCAGACAATGAGGTGAATGTTTGGGCACATTGGTAACAGTGAAACAGTTTATTAGTAACGTGGGATCGTTTGTGTGCAGAGTATGAACTGAGATTCCTGAAGCTCTTGTCACACTGGTCACAGCTGTAGTTTCCTTCCATGTGTGCACGTTCATGAAGGTTACGACTACCTGACTGTGAGAAGCTTCTCTCACAGTGTCTGCACTTGTGTGGTTTCTCTCCTGTGTGGACTCGTTTGTGTGTTTTAAGGTCCCTTGCAGTGGTGAAGGATGACCCACACTGATCACAGAGGTGCTTTTTAACCCCACTGTGAATCAGTTCATGTTGTTTTAACTCACTTGGTGTGGTGAAGCTTCTCCCACATTCTTTGCAGTATTTCAGTTTGTCTCCAGTGTGTCTACGTTGATGTACTTTTAGGGTCTTTTGCCGACTGAAAGTTTTTCCACAGAGGTCACAATGAAAGTCTTTCCCACCACCACAGTGATGACAGGGTTGAGAACTGGATCCATCTATGTCGCTCTGCTTCTAAACAAAGACACAAAGACAGTGTAAGTCAGTCCTTCAACATTTGTATCCTGAACGTCGCCTGAAATAAAGAGCATCTCTGCAGACGTCCAACTACATTTGACTGTTTCAGTTAACACACTCAGTTTACTGGGCTGCAATAACTACAATACTACCACCATAATACTACAGTAATACTAAAATCATAACTGAAAGGAAAATCTGAATAATCACTCAGAGCTGCTTTTCCATGCAGTAGAATTGCTAACATGCTAACACAGTTTAATGAGCAGAGTTGTTCCAAACAGTCAGGCTAAAATGACAAGATAACAATATAAATACATACCTCACAGTAGCTGCACTTGTAGAGTCTCTTTCTGGTGTGGATCTGTTGGTGTTGTCTCAGGTGATGTGGAGATTTAAAAGTCTTCTCACACAGGTCACATTGATAAGGTCTCTCCTCAGTGTGGGTAAACATGTGTCGTTGTAAGTGTGCGTCTGTTGTAAAGTATTTGCCACACTGTTCACAGCAGTACACATCATGTCTGGTGTGAATGCGTAGGTGTGCATTTCGGTACCCTCTCCGGCTGAAAGTTTTTCCACACTCGTCACAGCTGTATGCCTTAATTCCAGAGTGGGTAACTAGATGACTCTGTAAGTGGCTACTTTGAGTAAAAGCTCTGCCACACTGATCACAGCTGTACGCTTTAACTCCACTGTGGATGAGTTGGTGTTGTTTTAGGGAACGCTTCCAGGAAAAAGACTTCCCACACAAGTCACAGCTGAACGGTCTCTCTCCAGTGTGGATGACCTGATGCCGTTTTAGTTTAGCCCTCACAGTAAAACCCTTCCCACACTCGTCACAGGTGTGTTTTTTCTCTCCCTTTCTTCTGTGAGGTTTGTCGGCCTCCTGAGAGCGCTGACTTCTGGCTCCATGTTGGTCCTGCAGTGACAGAGATACAAACAGAGGCAGTGAGTGAAATGCAGTCGTGGAACAAACTCAACCTTCAAACTCCATTAACACTAGTTTTAAACCTGAAGGTGGAGCGTGGCACCAAACACCTTAAAGGTCTCTTATCCCCACCTGCTGGTAGTTCTAACACATTACATCCAACCTGCTGTTAAAGATAATTCATGACTGTTCAAACACTAAAATCATGCACACACACACACACACACACACACACACACACACACACACACACACACACACACACACACACACACACAATTTTATAATTTAGATTATTTTGTTGTTTCGTATTACATATTTCTATAATTTGTATAGATTTATACAGAATTATTCAGTGATAATAAATCCTATGTTTGTTTATTCTAAAGCAGGGGTGCCCAATCCCGGTCCTCGAGAGCTACCGTCCTGCAGCTTTTAGATGCATCCCTACTCCAACACAGCTGAATCAAATGGTTTGATCTCTTCAGCATGCCATCATGTTTGGCAAAGGCCTGATAACAAGCCATTCATTTGATTCAGGTGTGTGGGAACAAGGATGCATCTAAAAGCTGCAGGACGGTAGCTCTCGAGGACTGGGATTGGGCACCCCTGTTCTAAAGGAACCCCGTTAGCTTCCACAACAGATGTTGCTCGTCTTCCGTCAAATACTCACATAAAATATTACACAATAAAGTGGATTCAAGATATCCACATAATTTCACTCTTACATCCACAGTGAGGTTTCACAATTGTTCAAATATAAGCAATCAATAATAATAATAATAATAATAATATCAATAACATTGAGGCACATTACACAAATTTCAAAAACAAATCATGTCTTACAATATTTACAACAACTAAAAGCTCTGTAAATCGGCTTTTAAGTGTTCATTGAAGTTTTGAATAATTCTCTAATTTTTTAAGGCAACTTATTCCACTTAAAAGTTGCTCTAAATGTAACAGTTTTACAAAACGTTACTTTTAACTCGAGCATTTACTAAATTGCAGCTTGTTGAAAACTGTGTAATATGATGATGTATTTCATCTGGATACTGCAGCTGAGCAGAATAAATGTGGTGTGTTTAACAGAATTGCTTTCTTTAGAACTACAAGTAAGCCATAGAATATTTTAGCCTGTACAGGAAGCCAAGAAAGGTTATTATGCATTTTATCAATATTAGTATAGTATGAACATCTTCACACTAATCTGGACGCCTTATTCTGGACTAACTGAAGTCTGTTAAGATCTGTCTTATTAGCTGCTGACCAAATGATTGAACAATACTCCAGATGAGACATTACTAGTGCATTAATGACATCTTTCATAATGAAGAAGTGATACACAAAGAGCATTTCATAGCCATAGCTATGCCTTGTCGGCAGAGTTATGTGACATTAGTGATGTTTGTACTTTCAGCGTTAACTTGGTTTTAAAGCCTTTAAAATATACGCCGTTCAATAGTCGACCTTCATCTGACAGAGAATGTGATGATTTTGTGGATAATTAAAGTCAGTCATATATCCACAAACACAACAAGCTGAAAGTCAGTGATGCTGCTCGGTTTGCAGTCCTGAACATCACGGCACAAGCAGGATCCACTGCACTGTTAATGTTAGCTGTGTTACATTGCTGCCTCTGTTCGCTGGTGTCGAGCCAAACGCACTTTAACGTGTGTTTGAACGAGCTGACGGTTCACTCGTTAAGCTGAAAGAAAGATGCTTTAATCACAGCAGTCACACATGTGTCCACTGCACCATCTGGAACTCTTCTTGTTTACACTCGTAATAACACAAACACTAAATCCTGCTTCTCTGGTGCTGTTGTGTAGCAGTGTGTACACCTGAGACTGTCACCTGTCTGTCTGTCCTGCACTCTCTCTCTGTTTCTTTCTCTCTGATTGTGGAATAAAAGTATGAACATGTGTTTATAAGTTACACTTGTGTTTGAATCCTGCAGCTTATCACACATTTGATTTCCATGTGTGACGACTGCAAGTGTCCAGAGTGAGGACAGACTGAGGGAGCCACTGCTGCACATCATCTGTGAGGCTTTGCACCCCTGATGATCCACCAGGACAAACTCAGCAGTGTCTGAGGAAGAGGAGGAGGAAGAGCCAGCAGCAGCTGACAGATGGAGAGAATAGACAGACTGTTCCCTGTTTGTGAAGGACTGCTAGGAAAGTTTAACATAACTGTCTGTGCTGAATCAGTCTTATTAAGTAATGTTCACATAATGTGATCATCCCAGTGTTTCCAGTGTGGGAGAAAGTACTCAGAGTACTCAGGGCCTTCAAGTTACACACTATGAAAGGCAGCAACAAGTTTAATGTTCAGAAACCTAAAGTCTGTATCAGCAGCAGAATGGAGCTAAAAATAAATGTTGGTTTCAGTTCTATGAAGCTTTGAGTATTTTGGATCAGTAGCTGCTGTGTTTGTTGCATCATATTGCTGTAACTGTTTATATGCTTTATATATTCTGAGCTAAGTTGATCTATAATCTTACATCATATTCTATAAGGATGTTATGTGTTTGTAGACTTTCTGCCCAGTTTGACCCATTTAGCAGAAGTCAGCCTGTTTAAGGCTCTGATATCTATTCTGTGTGACTTACAGCAGTTATGACATGGTCTGATTTTCTCACCCAATAAAGGAATATTTCATATATCAGTCTACTCTTCATTCTATCAGACACAGTTATCACAGCTCCTACATTTGCTTTTTACACATATATGTAAGCATTGAGCCACATTTAGTACCAACATATTAAATGAACAATATTTGTCCCTTATATATGATACATCTGTATACACACTGTCACAGATACTTGTCTGTGAGTGAAGTGATTAATATGATAACTATAATATTGGCCATATTATATTTACATTACCACAGTGAGATGACTTTAGTCTCATGAACAACATCAGCTAATTGTTATTTACAGCTAATCTTAAACGACTGTTCAGCACAGAAATGAAGCCCAACAATCATGTTTCACAGTCCTGTGGTCTCAGCCTCAGATACTCATCAAATCACACAGAGCTCATGTAGAAACAAATGAACTAAATATGTTCTCCTTCATTTCTGTCAAACAAAGCTGTATGAAACGTTTCCAGCTGTTAGTATCATGGTTGCTAGGCAACCTGGGCAGCGCGACGGAGGCTAGACGTCCCATTTCACGAGCCTACGAGCCTCGCACTTCGGCCTTAGCGGTCTTTGAGTACGCGGCCCTTGAGGACTTTAAAGCTGCAGAACCTGAATCGGGATACAGCCATGATGATCTCCAGCCTCGTGCTCGCCAACATTCTCACCTGAGTTAAGAAGACGATCACTGAAATGGTCTCAGCAGGTCCTTTGATGACAGCAATGAAATGCAGTGGTAAGGCTTTTTGGGGATTAAGTTCGTTTTCATGGCAAAGAAGGACGATGCAGTTCATCTGATCACTCCTCATAACATTCTGGAGTGCAGGCAAAATGCTATTATAAAAACTTAAGCAGCAACTTCTCCAGCTTCCAATATTTATGCAATTCTCAAACCTTTTGGCCACGACTGTATAACCTCTTCTGAAGTTTAGTGGATATTATACATGGTTATGCTCAGGATGTGTCGGCCAGTTTCCACTGGAAACGCCTTTTGGTTAAACTGTCAGCGAGGAATTTGCATTTGCACTGTTACATTTTTATATAACTTTAATGCACATAAACAACAGCTGCTTGTTTCAGTGAAAATACATTGATGGGTTTTTAATAAAGTTGTGCAGCTGTAAAGTATTTTGTCTGCTGTCAATTCTATCGTCAGCTACATCGTTATGGCAAATGTTCAAATGTATATGGTGATAAATATCTTTGGTCATATGGTCCTGCTCTGTCTGTCACCTTCTGTGTTGAGCTCATTGTTTCCTCTGTAGTGGCTGAGCTGAGTCCAAGTAGCTGAAAATGTTCCTCTGCTGCTCCGTCAGACTCTCCTCCTCCTGCTGATCAGCTGGGACACAAAACAGATCTTTGTTAGGCTCCACACTGCACTGAAGAGTCAAAGTGTCTCATATGTTCATCTGACAAGTAAAAGAACACATTTTTGTTTCCCGAGGTGGGCAACTTGTTGGAAACAAACACAAAAGCTTTGAGCACTGATACCTGCCATTGCTGGCATTGAAAGATGCAACGCCAGCAATGTGGATTGTCAAGACTCAAACCAATCATCAAGCAAAGACAACAGGGATCATTTGTTTCTGTTTATTTAGCATTCACAGCATTTGTAGTTGCCTTCTGTGCAGGGGAAGTCCACGCACACTGTGTGGTACCGCCATCCGCAGAAGGTGCATTCAACCTCTGTAAGAGAAACGAGATTGTCTGAGACTGAAATGATATTCACTAAAGAAGTGGTGATTTGTAAAACTTCAAGTGTATGATAAGGTGAAAACAAATACACAACTGCATGTCATGTAGTTGAAGGTTTTTTTTCTTTTGGAAGACCGGAAAACACTGAAAGTTACAAATTAGTCCTTTATTTATCCAGGTAAAAAAAAATCTCATTGAGATTAAAAATCTCATTTCCAAGAGAGACCTGGCGTCATGGCAACACAAGTCACATACCACACAGGTATATAACATTTAAAACAAACACAATATCCCAACATGTGTAACAAATGTATTGTGCTTGAAACAAATTCAGAATAGGTGATAAAGAAGCTGCACATGTGTGTCACGAGTAAATCTGGCTGTATAACAAACAGAAACAAGTGATGCTGCTGTCTTTGCTCAATGGTTGGTTTGAGTCTTGACAATCCACATTGCTGCCATCTTTCAATATGTTTGAATGCACCAGTGTAAGTGCAGCCACTCAGACTCAATGTGTTCATAGAAACAGGTGCAGATGTGTCACGAGTTCATCCAGCAGTAGCTATGGCACTTGGCCACAGTGGACTGACCTGCATTCGAGACTGCTCCAGCTGCTCTGTGACAGTCAGTAGATCTGCTACAAATTGCAGATCATATGCAAGTTTTGGAAATGACATTTTAAATATTCTTAACTTAGCCACGGCAGCATTGTTGATGTATTACCTATATACTACAAATTATTCCACCTGCTGAAAAGTGGATCTAATGTGGGCGGACTCACACTTAGCAAATAAACCTGTGATGTGAGAATGTAATCAAACTGTTGATCAGAGGCAAAGTAATTTAAAGTTTATGATGCTATCGTCTAATGTTAGCTGACATGATGTTAGCTTGTAAACTTATGTTGTTGTCTGGGTCTCATGTCTGATCTGATGATAATAACTGTGACAACACAGAGATTAAATAAAGGACGTTGGTGGGACTTCTTATGTTAGAACTACAACTTCAGTTAAGGAGTGAGACGTAAGGTGACAAGGAGAATGAAGAGAATGAGAAAGAAGTAACTGGGAAGAGAAAATGAAAACAAAAATTTGAAATGATCAAATTTGTGTTAACAGATGATGGTGATTTTAAAAATTCAAGTAATTTAAAGGTTTTATCCTATTTGTTGTTGTTTTTTTCATATTCTTCTATTTGCAAGAGGTTATTAATAAAACAGGTTCTCTTTCTGGTTTCTCTTTTTGGACGCACTCTCTACAGCTTATCACATCCAAAATGGCGGATGTCAAGTACAAAACCTCGACAGAAACAATCAGCAAGAATTTTAGCATCAGTCCAAAATAAAACTGTCCAACTACAGAGTTTTAAAATCCAACTAAACTATGAACAGAGATCTTTTACAAATAGGCTATTGATGAGATGACAGTGGTAACAAAAACGTACACATCCGCGCACACAGACAAAATGGCGGGAGAGCGTTTAACGGTCGACCTCATGAGTCCGTTACCGTGAACTATGGAGCGGCAGATTTGTGCTGGAACTGAGCTGCACACAGCTGATGTTAGCCAGGAAACATTACACACTGCTAACGTTACCTTCACACGGAGCTCCACACGGAGACGATCAGCGTCAGGCACAAACACCAAGTTCAGAAAAGAGGAACTTTGAGCAGGAAGGAAAGAGTCAGAGCGGCGTTTGAGGACACGTTTACAACCACGAACATCAGAATCTGTCTGTGCTGCATTCAAGTGCAAGTTGGAAACTCACTAATCTCTGTCATGTTGTCCAAAGATGATTTATTTCTGCTGGTTTTCTTGTTTGAAACACAAACATGTGTCAGCACTTTGTTGTTCTTCACCCTGCAGCATTTGAATATTTCAGGAGTAAACTGATCATAAATTCATGAAGTCATGAATGAAAGTGCAGACTGAGAGTGGATCACATGATGTTTGAGGTGTGTCATGTGACATGTTCAGTATTGTCACACATGTCTAGATTGTCCCTGATATCATAACTGCTCAAACACTGATGATTATATTTGAAGAATTATTCCTGATGGCAGCAAAGTTTGAATGGAGCTCTCTGTCTGTGCTGATTTGTCGCCCTCTGGAGGTCAAAGCACAAACTGCATGATGTCACTGTAACCACCACAGTGACACGAAGTGTTTTTAAATGATGAAACATGTCAGTGATGCTGATAGTGTGTTCATCACAGACGTTCAGGCTTCATGTTGACATGAATCAAAGTTAATGTCATTATGGACCAAGGACAGTACTCTGGGTCTCCTGCAGAACAACTCGAGCTGTGATACCTGAATGAAGAGCCTCTGCTGCTTTAAAGAAGGAGGCTCGAGGCAGAGGTGAGGTGCAGACCAACCAGCTTTTATTCAGCAACTTTAACAGAAGGATCAGAAAAATAAAACTATACAGCACAGTGATGCTGACTGAAGCCACAGCATTAAACTAAACAAACATCTGATCATCTTTAACAACATCTAATAAATAATGACAACTATTTAATCCTGTATTTCCTACAATAAAGCCTGTTCAGATATTTGTTGCTGATGGAAATGTAAAAGGCTCCCAGGAACCAAAGGACAAAAACAGAGGCAACAGTCACAGCTGCAAAGGATCCCCTAACACATAAACTGGTTCGAAGATATTTCCTAGCTCTGCAGAGGAGCTTGATTGCACGGACAGTAAAAAGTGGATTCAATAACAGCAGCGAGCGCTGAGTGATATAACGGTGCTGCGAGCAGCAGTGCAAAGGCTCACACAGAGACAGCAGCTACACTGTGTGTGGATGTGATCCACAGTCACAGCTGTGGGTTTCAGTCAGTGTGTCTCTAACTTCATGGTCACATTTCAAAGCTTATTGGAGCCAGAAGATGTTCAAGTAAAAGATTTATTGCTGTACTCGTCTACCAGGATAACAGGAGGTTCATAAAGCTGTGTAATACTTCAGCTTTCCATCATGCAGTAGTAGTTGTGTCCCTTTGTGTTTATTAGTGTGTTCACACGTCTACTTTAACTTCACTCTGTAATGAAAGGATTCAAATCACTGATAAATGCATACATGCTGACTCTGAGTCTCAGTGAAGGAGGAAAGGATGGATGAAGGCAGCCTAGTGTGGGTCATGTGTGTCCAGCAGTCATCCAGGGCCTGGATCCATCTGTAACAGGAAGACAAAGTCCAGCCTGTAATCATCCTATCAGGCACAGCGTTTCCATCCAGCATCCTGACGACGCTAACAACCCGTCAAACGTCTCCTCTGGTCCACAGAAGTCACACTTCCTGTGTCATGTTTACCTTTTTAAGTGTGCTATTCAAGCCTGTGTGACCAACTCTGACTCTCCAGATTCCATCCTGGTCTCTGCTGCAGCTTCTTCTACACGACTGTTTTCTGTATAATAATATCTGCCTTTCCCGTCTCTGTCCCAGTGTGCCTGCCACTCGTCCTTCATCTTTACCTTCATTATACTCTTCACCTCACTTTCACTGTATTTTATAGTCAAACCTGCACGACTTCTTCTTGCTGCACCTTTTTAAACTTATCGTCCTGTTCATTGCATCAACACCGATATTCACAGGGAGCCATAAGAAATCCACTTCTATCCCTCTGTGTTTGATTCTATACAGTAAATGAAGTATATCAAAAACAATATGTTGCCTAGAGTCTGAAGACATATCACCTGTGCTCACTAGCACGCTGCTAGAGTCCCAGCAAACCACATACCTCCATATTAGTGCGTCCTCCGCCCAGTTCAAGCCAGTAACATCACTACCAGCTCCCAGTATAAACTGCCACATCATCTGTAATTCTTTTACTCATCACCAAACTTATTTGTGGGAGAACAAATGCAGCAGCCGTTCTTTTATCTGACAGTGTTGACGCATCAGTAAATATCCTCACATGACCTGAGGACTTTCCCACTATATGAACCTGCTTTTAGTCGCCCCTCCTCCCTCGCCACAAGCTTCCTTTACAACATAACTTATAAAAAACAACTTTATTGACAATCAGCAATAACAATTACAGACAGTCTAGAAGAAGAATCACATGATCAAGGAGCAGAAGTTTATGGTTTTAATAGCTTTTACATTTTGGGAAAGTTTTAAAAACATTGTTTGGTTTTCTTTCTAAAGCGTTGAAAGGACGGCTTTGCATCAGAACAGTAAGATCAGCAAATGAATCCATTAAAGTTCTTTTGCCTTGTTTGCAAAAGAAGCCAAACAACATTTGTGTCACAAAGAGAGACTTCAGAACAGATCAAAGATCACAAACATCAGGCACTGATGGAAACAGCCAAACACAGAAACAGAGGCACCAGCAGGTGAAGGAGGCCTGTTGTAGAAATGACTCTGAGTGCTCAGGTAGAAACGCATGAAGAACCAGTGCGTCTAATATTTGGAGACCAGTCTGTGTTTGAGCGTCCTGGATGAAACACAGATCATGTTGCAGAGCGAGGACGTCGTCTTTCCTCCCGAGTGTGTAACTACAGGACGTGTGCAGAAGGTTTAATCGTCCTCCTGACAGTTACTGATGAACGAGTCCTTCAGGGAGGCTCCAGGATCACTGTGGCTTTTACCAGCTGCTGCTAAACTGAGAGGTGTTGCTGCTTCATGTGTGAAGATGTTTGCATGGCTTTAACAGTGCAGACGTTCCTCATGTGCACCCATTTCATATGTTTTATTGTGATGTTTAGTAACATCTGCTTTCCTCCTTCAGGCAGACGATAAAGTGAGCTCAGCCTTAAACATGTGGAGAGAACGTTTGACCGACAGTCCTGGGACGACTGCAGAACAATGGTTTGTTTTTAATGATAAAGTTTCATAATGGAAATAAATGCTGAGCCTGTTTCATGATGTTGGCCCTGCAGCATCAGGCAGGATTAATACTGTAACAAACGTGTGTCACAGTTATAATGACTTTAAATGAAGACTTGGGTTGGATGGAGATGTCAGCTGGATTTGTGCTGACTGTCACTTTAAATGTTTTCAGTTCAGCTTCTAAATCTACTTTTGTATAATGTTTGCTGAGTTTTGCACTTCATGACGCTTTTAAGAAGAGCCAATAAATCCTGACTTTACACAAAAATAAAGGTTTAATGTGTTTAGTGTGACAGTGGAGGAGAGCGCACATAATAAGAGTCATTAACAGAATGGTGACAATTATAATCTGTCTCATTTTAGGAGCAGCTCACAGGCACAACAGACTACAGAGCAATCAAAGCACCAGTTAAACGTCCATGTGACCGGCTTACAGCCAATGAACAATCAGCCCCCACTGTCCCCACCAACATCACTGTACTGGAAAGACTGTGCTGCCATGGTCAGAGATGAACTGGTACTAAAATGTAAGGCAGCTGATGTGTGTGGCCTTAGCAGCACAAATGCATCACGGCTGCAACGCTGCAGTGTGTTTAAACATTTGAACATTTCTGTGGCTTCAAACCAGCAGCTGCTCTGTACTCAGTCGTGTTTGTGTGTCTGTCAAAGTGATTGTTGTCTTTAAAAAGCCTTTTGTGTTGAGTTTTGTGAGCAGTGCCGAGCTTCTCTGTAGTCTAAGCTGAGTCGATATATTTGATTCCATGTTTGGTGTGATTTTCAAAGTCAGCAGCAGCAAACGCTGAACAAGCAAAGTTTGGGCCCATCAGAGACAGCAGTGGACCTGCTGACCTGTAGGTGTTGGAGGTGTTTGTGTGCAGCTGTGGGTCAGTCAGCTTTATTTCACTTATCCATGACAGAGCGCTGTTAGCTGTGAGTTAGCATCCACTGAGCTGTTTCATCTACTGTGTCACTGCCAGCAAGCAGAGCCCAGGGTTGGCTTCATAAGCTGGACGTGGCCTTGCTCAAGGGCACTTTAGCAGCACGTTCCCAGCAGTAACAGAGGGATTCAAACTGGTGACCCTGGAGTAGGAATCACCCAGAAAAGTCACCTTATGCCAGAAGTTTTAGTGAGACGGGAACAACATTACAGCTCTGATGTCATTGACCTGTGCAGTGAGGACATATTGAACTGTGAGGACACAGCTTATAGGTTCAACACTGACCCTGGGTCAGCATGTGCAGGTGACATGGTGTTGGTGTCACCACTACAGACAGCTCAGGTTCAACTGGTTCTTCTTTGATTTGCTTCTATAGCACAAAGGTTGACACCAGTCTGGTCCAGTTAGCATCTGAATCCATAAACGTGTGAGCTTGTCCCACCAGAGGACGTCAGCATCATGGGGATAATGTCTACAGCAGGAAAACACAGGGACAGTTGGGTTTGCTGCACATCTGGAACACACAGTTAGCTCAGATATGTTCATGTCGCTAACACCAATACAGTGACTGAGTGCTCTATAGCAGCTAATGCTAACAACTGTAACACTGCTGTTTGTCATGGTTTTCAGACCAAATGATAACAAAACGTTGGGAAAAGTGAAATATTGGAACATGAAATCATAAATTATTACATTTAAACAACAATAATACAGCTAAATTTCCCCTGTTGGCTCATAAGCTGCTCACCTGGATGCTACATCAGTGCAGTCCTCTCTGAACATTAGATAATCAACACACACACACTTATTGTTGAGAGGCTGACTTCACTAAACTCACAGAAACTCTTAAGAAGCTCCTCAAATGATGACTTTGGAGTTTTGTGTTACTGTCAGTGTATAAAAGCTAGAAAAGGAAGAAAAGCAGGAGAAATGATCAAAGTGCTGCTGTGTGCAGGAAGAACTACAACATGTTAGTGAGAAACACAAACAGGGTGTGAAACACACTCCAGAGGAAACGCTGTGTGCAGGCTGTCTGTGACTTCCTGTATCTCTGCCACAGACTGGGACAGACACCAGTGAAACCAGTCACTGTGGTCATGTGCTTGTAGCCAGCAGCCTGTGATGTGAGGCTGCTTGAGTCAGTCGTCTGCTTCCACCATGTAAACCTTGGTGTCTCCTACATGCACAGATGTTTCCTGCAGACTGTGCTGCTCCAGCTGTCACACAGATGTTGAATCAGCAACATCTGCTGTCACGTCCTCCCTGGTCCCACAGATAACAGGCTGCATACAAGAGGCTCACCTCTGCTACCTGCTGCTCCACTCCCCATCGCTGTTTTGGCCACGCCTCCCGTTGGTCAGCAGGTAAAGGTGAAGCCTGGGACATGGAAGCCTTTACAGCAGAGCTTCATGGGCCTGACAGCAGCAGGCTGAGGAGAGAAAGGTGACAGAGTTCGCTGTTACAAACAGTTTCTCAGCTTTGATCTAAAAGAGCTTCTTTCCTGTTAAAGCAGCTGAGAGTGAGCACATGTTCTCCCCCTGAGGTTCTCATGACAGAGGAAGAACTCACAGCTGAGGAGGACCAGGATCTCCATCCACTCACAGTCCCTGCAAACAAAACCACCATTTGAACTTTAACATTTGCTACGTGTGCACACAGTAAGTGATGGAGGATGAACTGGTCCTGTCTCTGTTGGTGGGCTCATATACTGGCAGGAAGGAAGCTTCTCTGGGATTTCTCAGGCTTTTCCCCGCAGCACGCCGTGTGATAAATACTCACAAATACTCACAAACGTGTCGTTTCATGCGTCGGTCAAACACTCGACGCCCAGCTGGAAACACTTCAGGGAAGTTCATCTGCCCGAGATTCAGAAAAGTCACAGAAAATGTCAAATTGTTGTGATATAGATGTTTATCAAATCAAATCACTTTTGTTGTCACATCACATGTGCAGGTACACTGGTACAGCACATGTGGGTGAAATTCTTGTGTGCGAGCTGCACAAGCAACAGAGGTGTGCAGGACGATAGGATATGATCATGGTCACAGCGCAGCCCCAGTGATGTTAAACACAGAGGGTTCAAACCTGTCGTTGCTTCATCAGTGTGGACGTTTAAAGATTGATTGATTGATTGATTGAATCTTTATTTTGAACATGTTGAAAAAGTATAAAAAATAAAAAAAAAATAGAATTAAAAGAGACAAATGAACAAAGCAAACAAAAGGAAAACGAGCAACCACAACTCCAAATAACGTCCATGTTCAAAAAGGAGCAGGAAGAAGCATAAGCTTATTTAATCCCACCCCTTTTCCACTATCTAGTATCAATAGACTACAGAAATACCTCCTTGTAATTACATTATATGTTATGTGTAATTTTTTTTTTTAATATATACACATATATGTTTCTATCTATCCATACCTACGTATATACACACATACGCACATATACACATTTTCAATAACCCCATTAACACCTGAAGGATACACAACCTACAATTACATATATATATATATACATACATACATATACACATACATATATACCCATACCAACAAACCCGTGCATGCGCACACACATGAAAATATTAGACA
The DNA here is from genome assembly GCF_965226115.1 of Aulonocara stuartgranti. Taxonomy (NCBI): domain Eukaryota; kingdom Metazoa; phylum Chordata; class Actinopteri; order Cichliformes; family Cichlidae; genus Aulonocara; species Aulonocara stuartgranti. The sequence goes on from NC_138941.1 coordinate 9,169,585, forward strand.
AGAACACCCTATCAAATCTCTACCTTTTCCCTGTACCCTGTAAAAACCATATCCTTAAACCGCTTTTTAAACTGCGCCATGTTTGGACATTGCTTCATATCTTTACTTAGTCTGTTCCACAGCTTCACTCCACACACAGAGACGCAAAAACTTTTTAATGTTGTATGGATACGAGGATGTTTTAAATTTAATTCCCCCCTCAAATTGTGTCCCCGTTCCCTTTTAGAAAACATTTTTAGAATATTGTCAGGAAGCAGGTTATTTATTGCTTTATATATAATTTGTGCTGTGAGAAAATGAACCAGATCTGTGAATTTTAGAATTTTTGATTTTAAGAATAGTGGATTTGTATGATCTCTGTAACCAGTTTTATGGATTATCCTTATGGCCCTTTTTTGTAATATAAAGATTGATGATAGCGAACATTTGTAAGTATTGCCCCAAACCTCTGCACAGTAATTCAAATACGGTGCAATCAGGGAACAATAGAGAATGTGGAGTGATTTGTGGTCCAGAATGTGTTTTACTTTACTCAAGATTGAGACACTTCTTGAAATTTTGTTATGTATATGATTTATATGAGACTTCCAGTTTAATTTATCATCTATAATCACACCAAGAAACTTATGTTCAAGTACTCTTTCAATTTCCACACCATCTACATGAATCTGCACTTGTGCATTTCTAAGGGAATTCCCAAATAAGATAATTTTAGTTTTACTTAGATTTAGCGATAGTTTGTTCCTGTTAAACCATTTTTTAATTTTGCACATTTCTGAAGTAATTGTATCCAGCAGCTCCTTTAGATTCCCCCCAGAACAAAAAATATTTGTGTCATCTGCAAATAATACTAATTTTAATATATCAGATGCCTTACAAATATCATTTATATAAATAATAAATAATTTTGGACCCAGTACAGAGCCTTGTGGAACACCACAAGCAATGTCCAAGCATGATGAGGAATGGACACCCAGCTTCACAAATTGTTTCCGGTCACTTAAATAATTTTTCACCCATTGCAGTACAACCCCCCTAATCCCATACCGTTCCAGTTTATTAATTAATATGTCATGATTGATTGTGTCGAATGCTTTCTTGAGATCCAGAAATACTCCAGCTGCATACTGTTTCTGATCTATAGCATTCGTAATCTCCTCAATTGATTCGATTAATGCCAGAGATGTTGATCTTTTTGATCTGAATCCATATTGACTGTCAGAGAGTAATTTATATTTATCTAAGAATTTGTCTAATCGTTTATTAAACAGGTTTTCTAGGATTTTGGAGAATTGTGGTAGTAAAGAAACAGGCCTGTAATTTGTGAAGTGGCGTCTGTCCCCGGTTTTATACAGCGGCACAACTTTAGCTATTTTCATTTTGTTTGGCACTTTTCCCGTCTGAAATGATAAGTTGCAAATATATGTTAGAGGTCCTACAATTCCTTCAATGACCTTCTTGACGATTTTCATGTCAATATCATTACAATCAGTGGATGTTTTATATTTACACATGTGTACAATGTCAATTATTTCTTTTTCCTCCACTGATGTGAGGAACATTGATGTGAGAACCATAATTAATTATGGTTACATAATTAATTATGTAATTAATTATGCAATGGGAGACAATGGGAGACAATGGGAGGTCGGACCTCCCATTGTTTCCCATTGTCTCCGGACAAAGACGCCGTAAAAAATGTAATAAAGAACACCAAAAAAAAGTTTCTGTAGAGTTAACGGCTCTGCGTTTCCAACAGAGGGAGGGAAATCTGGGAGGATGTTTATTTTAAAAACCCTTATACATCAGGTTCTTGTTCTCTGCAGCTTTCAGCAGAATTTCCTCACCAATGTGGTAGTAGTGCAATCTCAAGATGATGGGCCGAGGAAGATGACTTTGTTTGGGACGCTGGCGATTCACTCTATGTGCTCGATCGATGAGTGGCTTCTCCTCGAGAGATAGCGCCTCCGCCAACAGGTGTGAACCAACTCAGTCATCTTGGGTCCCTCTGTGCCTTCTGGTATTCCTGCAGTTCTTAAATGATTCCTCCTGGAGTGCCTCAAGAGCTCCACATCTCTCATCTAACTTCTTTACCTCCGCAGACAAACGCTCCACAGTGGCCTGGAGAGTGGCGATGGTGTCAGAGTGGTTCGAGGCACAGTCCTGCAGTTCAGTCAAAGTGTTATCATGCCTGGCCACGTCGCTTTTTATGTCCGAAATTGAGGGCTGGATGCTCTGGTTCAAGGATGATATCTCGCCTCCTATGGTGGTAGAAATCTCTAATATGCAAGTGTCCAGTGCTAGTTAGTTAGTTCTAGTTCTAGTGGTTAGTGGGGCTTTATTTGATGATTCTAGTGTGTGTTACATTGTTGTCATATTGTTGAGTCGCAGAGCTGCACAGTGTTACAGTTTCTGTAGAGTCTGGTATAAGGAACTCAGATCCCTCTGTGAATAATGTTCACTGAAACTGATCTGTAGTTAATGAACTAGTCAGGATTTACACTAGAGAATGTTTCTGCCATTACATGGCCTGTATTTGTAGAGCGCTTTACTCGTCCCTAAGGACCCCAAAGTGCTTTTTTGCCCAAGGACACAACGACCGAGACTGTCCGAGCCGGGGCTCGAACCGGCAACCTTCCGATTGACAAGACGAGCTGCCAACTCTTGAGCCACGATCGCCCCACATATTGTTGTCTTTTGTTGCAGACACCAAGTGTTGAGATCCTGTCTCAACCTCCTACATTCTTCCAGCAGGTTACACATTATTTTTTGTATTTGGAATCAAATATATGTGTCAGTTGGGCCTAGTGCAGGGGTCAGCAACCTTTAACACCCAAAGAGCCTTTTGGACCCGGTTTCCACGCAAAGGGTCAGGGTTCGGGAAAACACTGGGAGCCGCAAATACTTTGTGACATCTAAAATGAAGATAACACTGTGTATATTGTTTTTACCTTTATGCTTTGTGTGAACAACTACAGTGTGTTGCTTATGAAATCCATGAAGTGCTACAGAGAAAATTACATTTGATTTATGTAATGAACACATTTTGAGCTCTTAAAGAAATATAACAAAGGAAAGCTGAACTACAATGATCCATGTAGCAAACACAAACTGTTATATCGCCTTTGGGCTTTTGGAGCCTTGACCTGACTTTTAAAAAAAGCGCGTTCATGCAAACATCGTCGGGTCTGCCGTGATATGTTTACAACGGGACTTCTGCTCCTGAACCTCTGCGCACAGCGTCTGCAGGTAAGGTAACTTTATTTATACCCAAAGGCAAGGTAAATTTGCTTTACAGAAAAATGGCAGCATTTGACATCCCTTTAAAAACACACATACCTAGTAAATATATAAAGCTCACTGTGACACATACTTTAATATTTCGAATCAAAAACAGTTCTTATTTAATTCAGTGACAGCAACGGGGACAAAGCTATTTTTATAACGCTTTGTCCTGCATCTCGGAAATAGAAACCTCCGTCCTGAGGGAAGAAGCTGAAATTCACCCCTTAGAGGATGGGAACCATTTTTAAGGATTGATAAAGCCATCCTCTGTACCTGCTCAGAGTACAGGGAGGCTAAACAAGACTGTGGCTCACCTATCAGACGACTGGACCATCTCACTATCTGATTCAGAGAGTTTTTCTCTGTGACAGAGGTCTGACCGAACCATGCCACCAAACAAAAGGATAAAACAGACTCAATAAAAGAACGATAAAACAAAGTTAACATTTTTTGGTCAATGTGGAAATGAACAAGTTTCCTAAGGCAATAAAGGTGCTGGTGACACTTTTTACAAACTGATTTGCAATTTTGATCAAAGTTCAGTTTTTCATTGATTATGGTCCCAAGATATTTATATGATTGTACTTGCTCTATTTTCTGACCTTTAATTAAAGTGACTCCGTGCCCATTTTGTTCTTTCCTAAAATCAACAACCATGTCTTTTGTTTTAGATATGTTCAGCTGGAGATAAGACTCCTCCCACCACTGAACAAAGTCATCAATGACTGGGCCGTGGTTAGTTTCACCCTCTTTCAGTAAGCTGACAATAACAGAGTCATCTGCATATTTAATAATGACCCTGTTTTCATGTCTGCCCTGACACATGTTTGTATAGAGAGTGAATAATAAGGGCGATAGGACGCAGCCTTGAGGAGAACCTGTGGAGGAGAACACTGGGTCAGACAGAACCCCATTTATTCTCACGCTTTGTGACCTGTCAGTTAGAAAATCTAAAATCCAGCCCAGCAGGTTTTTCCTGATTTCAAACTGTTCTAAAAGTCTTTTAATTAAAATATGGGGCTGTGTTGTATTAAAAGCCGAAGAAAAATCAATGAAAAGAAGTCTTGCAAAAGTCCCTTTACTCTCTACATGTTTAAGAATCAGATTTAGTAAAGTCAAAAGTGCGTCCTCCACTCCTCTGTTGGGCCTGTATGCAAACTGCATTGGATCCAGCTGACCTTCAGTCTCTTCATAATCACATTTCTGATGATTTTTTCAAAGACTTTCATGACAACTGAAGTGAGGCAACAGGCCTGAAGTTGTTTAGATTTAGGGACAGGAACCACGACTGCTTCTTTGCAAAGAGAGGGCACATGTTGTGTTTGCAAGGATTTGTTAAAAATAACCTGAAATATAGGCCTGAGTTCATCAGCACAAGATTTAATTAGGCGGCCACTAATATTATCAGGACCTGGCTCTTGTTCACATTGACTGTATGAAAGGCCTTTTTAACATCGCTGAGTTCAATGATAAAGTGCTGAGTATCTCTCAGTTTCTGTTTCAGTTCCCAAATATCCTCGCTGAAATCAGAAGAACTAAAACGAGCATAAAACATGTTTAAAGCATTTGAAAATCTCTGTCTGAATTAAAACATCTAAAATGACCTGACTGCTGCTCTGGGGATTTTGAAACCCTGCTATGGTTTTCATACAAGTCCAGGCAGACCCAAAAGTTTTTGCAGCAAATTTGCTTTCAAGAAGGTTTTTGTCTGTTTTGCTTTCAAGATCTCGATTTTCATTTCCTTGGTAGCTGTCTGAAAATCGGTAACAGCCCCTCTTTAAAGGCCTGTCTCTTTTTCCTTAAACAGGATTTGACACTTTTAGTGAGCCATGGCTTATTGTTAGCGTAAATTTTAACACGCTTACGGGGTATAATCATGTCTTTACAAAATACTGCACAGGAGCTAGTAACATCCACCAAAGCGTCGAGATCATCTCCACAAGACTGAAGACGGGGCTGTACGAAGTCACTTTATCTCTACAGGACTGTAAGCTGTCGTCTGTGAGGCGTGAGCGTGTTTGTTTGAACACAGTTCACGGTGGAGAACAGCTGCTGACATAATGTGGATCCAAGATCCATAACTGGCCTACCTGGGGCTGAAAGTCTCCATAAATGCAGGCGTTTCGGCGGCTACACCGGCTTCCACGAGTGTGACGCTTATTTTGAGAAAATAATAGAATATAAATGTATTTTTATATTTCAATATCACAATAATCTTCCAATGTAGAACTACAAGTTAAAAAAGAAGTAACATAAATCAAATCCACTTCAGCTAAATACTTCTCATTTATTTCCATCTTACATGCTGTGACTGCAGCCATTCCCACATCTCTGTGAATGGGACTCATGGACATGGATCAGTGGTTGTTGATCAATGGTCCTGAGAATCTGCATAATTAAGATGAAGGAACGGAGCTCCCAGCCCATCGTTCCTGCAGCTGCTTTCAGTCTTTATGCAAATGTCCTGTTTGTAAGACTGAAACCTGCAGCTGAGACTGAAGACGTCACCTGATGATGACGACACGTTTCTCCCACAAAACGCTGCGTCCAGATGAACAGAAGCAACAGACTCACTTTCCTGGATGATTGAGATGCATCAAGACTTCATTGTGTGTTACTTCTCATTCAGCACAGACACATTATTCCTGTTAGGTCATGTCAGCTGTCACTCAGTACAAGCACAACTGTGAACAACACAAACTTCTCTTCAATGTGTCACAGAAACACTAAGTGTGAGAGCCTGTATGACACACAGGACAGACTGTAAGCTCTGCTGGCTGCACAGCACTTTGTAGCAGTTTTCCAACATGTCCTCCACCCGTGATGTCAGTGGTGGGACCCCAGTCACAGCACTCAGCACCACCTCCTTTAAATGGATTTTATAGCAGTTCCTCCCGTTACTCGGTGCAACGCTTCTTAAATGTGTTTTTGCAGGATAAAACACAGCAGGTGGTGTAGAGAGGACGTCAGCTGACGGAGCAGAGGGAGGCAGACTGTGGATAAATGACAGAGTGAGAGGAGAGCAACCATGACAGAAGCACAGGTGTGGCAGATAGAAGTGGCTTTATAGACACTTATTGTCAGTCCTCGTGCATGCTGTGGAAATAAGTGTCTGTGTCATGAGGTGACATGTGAGCTTATCTTTGGTCAATAAAGCTGAACGACCAGTTTTCACTTTGCTTGTTACGCTTGTTTAGTGACGTCTGGGTTTCTGTGGAGCCCGAATTTTGATGAGTTCTGGTGAAATCATCTGAGATCATCTGAGCATCGGTGAAGAGTCAGCAGAGAAAGTGTGGGACAGAAGTTTGCTTTGGACACATGGACTGAAATCAAAAAGTAACAAACAGGATTTCCAATGGACAGTATGGAGAAGTGAAAGTACACAAAGGCTGTGCTGGAACACGTGTGTTACACTTTTTGACAGCTGAGAACAAAACACAATATTTTGCATCATCTCTGCAGTGTCTCTTCTTTCCTCTGCTGTTGTGCTTTTAGCTCCAAACTGTTTCAAATGGTTTGTCAGCAAGCTGACCTCTGACCTCTGCAGTACTAACTCCTGACCCGTACAAAGAGCGGGCGTTTCTGACCTTTGACCTGCAGCTGTATGTCTCTCAGTCTCAGTTCTTCTCTCCGTCACTGATGGAGCAGGTGTAGTTGCTGCTGACAGTCAGTCGTTTGTTTTCTCAGAGTGAGGCTGAAGTCTGAACTGTTCAGAGCATCAGGTCTCATCAACGTGCGCTGCTGTAACGCCGCTTTGTCCTCTGAGATCACCAGGTATGAAACCTGAGTGCTGACAGAGCAGCATGTTCCCCCTCATTCACCTCCACCACCACAGCCAAGGCATGCTGGGAAACTGAGGACACACAGACGGAGAACTGAAGTGTCTGCTGTGTGTTCATCTCAGAGTCCTCACAGGTGACACATTAGCTCCAGAACACCAAGCCAGGTGTTTGAAGCCTGACAGGGATTCTTCCCATCCAGAGGGAGGATTTAGCTGCACAACAATGAACATTAGTGTGTAGTTTAGAAACACAGACTGTGCCTGCACTGCATCTAGTGAAGAAAAGTGTTACTGCCAGAGAACGAGGCTCCTTTAAAGCAGCTGATATTAAGGTTGAAAAATCAACAATAAGCTGATGTAATCAACGTTTCACAAAATGGTCAGCAGCTAAAATCTGGAGCCGTTCTTTGGTGGTAATTATCAGTTTGTTCTTGTTAGCTAATTATGTCATTAAAGGTAGCAGCAGAAGCCTTGTGTTGAAAGCCCATTCACTCATTTAACCTGCTGTCTGTTAAAAACAGTCCCACACTCCTCTGTTTAATCCTTCTGATCAGACTCTTTGATTTTGTATTGTTTTTACCTGAAGTTGTGTTTTTGACATGGTTCTGTCTGTGAAATAAAGCTCACACACACACTGCTACAGTCCTTCATACACTTAGAAACGAAGCTGCTCCTTTCCTCAGTGCTGACACATAAAGAAGAGTTGCTTTTATATCCAACACGTCTCTGTTCCAGAAAACAGCTTCAGCAGCCTCTGAGTCTGAACTTGGAGTTGGTTATAAGCCACAGGCCTGTGTGCACAGCAATGAGGAAATATAATGCAGTAAGTGAAACATGGATGTGTGGAACAGATTATCCCAAAGGTTGATTCTGTTCATCTGGACGTTCTCAGTGAAACATTTGGTCTCTCGGTCAGGTGACTCCTTTAGTCTCAGCTGACTGCAGCTTTCCAAACCTTTGTCACTGGATCACTCACTTCATCTCCAACGTGTCCCTGACACAGACAGCTGGAGCCGTTACAGCAAAATCATTGATCATCGTTTTTAGAACATTAGCTGGTGTTGGTGGGCAGGCTAGCAGTGCTAATTGTTAGCACTAGTTCTGCTGCTCTCCCTTTGTCTCTGTTATTGTTGGTCTTTAGTGAACAATAGAAAGTGTCTTCATGAGACTGTTGCCTAATGTTCAAATGTAGATAACACCACCTGCACCAACCTGTTACACAGCACAACCCTCTGGTGTAGCTTTGGCTGGAGCACATATTGGCAGCTCCAGTGACATCACCACTCCATGGTGACATCATCTCTACAGACTGTGGCTGTTACATATCCTCACCTGGTAATAATAAGACTGTCCTCAGCTGCACACAGCTCCAAGATGAACAAACTGAAGTAAATACAAATTAGAGTTACGATAGATTGAAATCTTGTAATCAGAGCTAATTCTTAGTGAAACTCTCACAACATCATATCATGATCCTGGGTTAGTGTCTCGGTCTCAGATCACAACATCAGCACAGGCTTGGCTTGGGTGAGGTATTGAGTGGTTCTTGTCCATGACAGCTGCAGGTACAGTGCCATCAGCCATGCTGCACCACATGTCTGCCCAGGAACATTAGTGTGGCTGAGTCTCATGTAAACATTGTGCTAAAGTGGTGGGAAAGTGGCTGCAAGCTGGCTGCACTGTGTCCAATACTCTCAGTATGATATCCACAAACCTCTGAGTGTCACAGAGTGGGCCTGTGCTCAGCTCACTGTGCCCCATTCAATTCTACTTGCATAGTTTTACAAGTAAAATTAAAAGTTGCTCAATGATAAGTTATTGTAGTAACAACTAAGTCCATGGTCATTATTTGTTAATAGTAGCTTAAAGCTTCTGCACCAATCATGGAGCAGCAGGTTTAGAGCATGTGGATCTACAAAAGTAAGTCCCAGTAAGATGGGCTGAGCCTTACATACTAGAAGAAACATGTCATTCCCAGCAGATGAAGCGCCCTTTAAAGCAGGATCTCACTTTAAACCTAAAGAACTTGCTATGAGCATGCAGTGCATTCATGGTTATTATTCATACGATTGTGGGTAGCTAATAAAGTGCAACTATCACATTACATTTTATTATTAAATTGTTGTTAACAATCCCTTCACTTCTGCTTATCTAATTCATGGTTGCAGGATGGCTGACAGCTTCCATTAGGCAGGAGGTAATGTCCATTCTGGCCACAGTGCAACCCACAATGTGTAACTGACACTATTATATTGCATTATGTCACATTGTTACATCTTTTTAATAAATGATGACAGTCAGCTGAATTTGCTGCCCCCTTGGTGGAGGACATCAGGATCAGCAGCTGCTGCTCCATCACAAACACCACAGAAGAAGAACAACACTGGATCAGATTATCTGGACGTGTTTGACAGGGACAGTGTTCATGTTCATGGACATCAGGACAAAAACAGACGATGGAAACCTGCCAGATTTGAGCTAAACTGCTCGTTTCCATGTGTAGTCCCTGGGAGGTCACATGACCAACAAAGACACACAAGCTGTGTCCCAAAACGTCGGCTGCATCCTCCGGAGGCCGCATTTGAAGGCCGATGACGTCACAGCCAGGCGACCAAGGCTGTCCCGATTCCTCGACTCCTTCAAATGCGTCCTTCATTCCCCCGAGTTTGAAGGATGGGTCGGGTGTGTCCTTCGTGGCCCACCATATCCCAGAATTCATAGCGCGGCCCAGCCAAATTTCAGCTGCCAACAATGGCGGCCGCTACTAAGTTTTAAAATTTAACGAGGGAGCACTACTTACTTACAATGAATTCCTTACACTATATAATTTTCCCGTCAGTGTTGGGGAATTCTCAATGGTGCTTGGTGCCATACCCTCAGGGACTTTAATGTTATATAAAAACACTGACAGCTCAATATCTGCCTCAGTCACTCTCCCTGATCCAGCTGAGTCAGCAGTGGGAAAAATCTGCTTTTCACAGGAACTTGGTAACAGCAATAAGAGAATACGTAGTTTATTCCAAGAAGATATCATGTCTCTCCCATATATAGAATATCTTACTGGAACCGACATGTTCCAGATATCACCTGGAAGACAGTCTGGATGATCCCATAAATATCTAATTGTGAACAAGGTGAAGGAAATCTCATATAAAATTCTTCATAAATGTGACCCAGCCAGTCACTATATGGTAACATTTAAAAGAGACATAAATACTAATTGAACTTTCTGTGGGGATCATCCAGAAACTGTGGCACATCTCTTTTGGTTCCTCTACACAGAGATTCTGGAAGAATTTAGCAGTTTTGTTATTGTCCATATTTTAAGGGAGTTTTCTTTACGATGGGAAAATGTTTTATTCTGTTTCTTTAAGTTCCCCAGGAAGAATGATAAATGTTTTTTTTATAAAATATTTGTTAATACTTTTAGCTATTTTATATCCATAAATGTAAGTTTATTAATAAAACACCATATTTCTGCCTTTTTATAAGGATATGAATTGTACATACAATCAATTTCAGACTCAACCAACAAAAAGCCTCTCAGAACAATATTTATATGTTGATTTTTTTCGCCTACTCATATCATCATTTTTTTACTCCTGGTTCTGTATGTTCATGTTCTGTTCTTTTGTAAACTTCATCTGTTTGTATGTTGTATACTCATTGTGTTTCAATAAAGTTCGATTTAAAAAGAGGTACGTTCTAAACGAAGCTTCAGACGTCACTGATCACGTGACTCTGGCCAAACGAATCAAGCCTCGACACGGTGCTTCTGAAGCAGCGCGTTGATCTTTCTGACACACGCACCGGAGCGTCAGCTTCAAGCGGACCATCACTACGTCTCACATCTAAAGGTGTCAAGGTAACTTTGAACTGAGTTCAGTCAATCTGGAGTTTTTCCAAGTTTTCTGTTGCTCTCTGTGAGAGAAGAGCGTTAAAGGCGGGGCTCTCCAGAGTCCAGCAAAACAGGAAACCACAGCTGGGTGTGTGTAAGTGTGCAAACCAATAGAATGCATCGTGGTGGGGGGGGGGGCATCACGGGCAAGAAAAAAATAAAATAATCGGTCGTACCCATGCTTCCCCGACGTCATGCCAGCGCATATTGGGAAATTCGTAGGCACCGATCGGTTTTCTATCAGCCATTTGCTGGGAGTAAGGGCGCCCTCCGTTTGCGAGGTGCGCCTGCTGCTGGCGGCACAGGGAGGAGAGGGCGGGGCGGCGGGGAGTCTCTGGCTGGCTGGAGCGGCATCTAATAACCAACTCGCAAAACAAAATAAAAACAACAAACAGATATTATGATACAGACTTATAATCTGCACCCATGTTTTTTCTAAATTCTATAAAGTGAGCGCGAGAGCCCTCGGTGCGCCTGCGCGCTGCTGAAGTCAAAGTAAACTTTATTGTCATCTCCGCTACAGACAGTCCAGCATATAGAGAGACGAGACGACGAGGCTGCAGTTACAGCGGTGCAAGTAAACAAACAATAAATATAAGAAGAGTAAGAAAATAAATCTACACTTTAGGACTCGAGGTAAAGGATCAATAACAATTTAAATTTATAATTTACAGTTTGATGATTTAAAGTCTCACACAACCCGTCAAAAGGGGCGGGGCCGGCTGCTTCCAAGTAGAGCACATTTCATTTATAATGATGTAAATCCAAGCCCATCATGGATTCACGATCTGAATCCTGGGTTGTGTGAAATCCCAGAAATCAACCTTAGACAAAGTGAATCTGTGAACTAAGGTGTAGGTCTGTTAGGCAGGGCCGTGCAGAGAGGTTTAAAGGGGCGGGTGCTCAAAGTTAAAAAGGGGCACATTGAACCAGGCTGAATAACAACAACACACTTTCATCAAGAATCTAATATGGGCAACAAGGCAAAGCAAACGTAGCTGATGCTTTACCTGATGGGTACAATGTTGCTGTTGAGGGGTTGCTGTGGATAGTGCTGGAGGGCAGGCAGGGCTGGACTGGGACAAAAAATCGGCCCGGGCATTTTGACTGGAGACCGGCCCACCAAAAATGTGACGTCATTCATGGATAAAACCGCAAAGGATTCTGGGAACTTTTGGCAAGCGGTACTAGCGCATACAGGCTTTCAATTGAACTCAGTTACACAGCGATAAAAAGAAACACAAAAAATGGCAAGAAGGTAATTAACATTAAAAATGTATTTTGTAAGAAGTAGTTGGACAGCAGAAATGGCTCAAATATTACAATTATTTTTCAACTACTAATTAATTACCGTTGAGCTCAAAGGTTATATTAATACACGGTTAACGAATGTGTACTTATGACGACGATTTGTGAGACGAACAAAGGTAAACTTACGTTTGTTTGTACGATGGTCTTTCGGTGCATTTCAAGGTCCTGCACCCATCCGTCGGTAAACTGTACCTGGGCTTGTTGCAGTGACCTGAAGTTACTAAACTTCATGAGTGTATGCACTCACTCCAAGAACCGTATAATTATAAATCTGAGCGTGGTGAAAGTTGGGCAGCACGCTAACGTCTTTTGTCCCTCTGTGTGCTCGTAAGGGTCTGACCCTTTCACTCCTTTGATTTTTTCCTCGTATCTTTTCTTTGTCTTTTCGTCGAGTCTGTCTTTGTACGGACCGGCATTGTTCTCCGTCGTTTTGTACATTCCTTTTTTGTGCGGCAAAGAAAAAACAAGAAGGTATTGGAACCGGAGAATGAACGTTTTGCGGTGCTGCAATTGCAAATGCTTGTATTTGATGCGGTACTTGGATTGTTTTGCCAGGAGTTCCCGGCATGCAATGCGCAAAGTCACGTGGTCTGTCAATCGCTATAGGAAAAACCATAAAGCCTTTGCATGAAAACAACTGCTTTGATGTACACTGCCTTGTTGGTATATATGTATCAATCTAATAAAGTTAAACCTACACCATTCTCCCTATTCGGGATTTTAAACAGTACATAGCGGAAACAAAAAGACTGCTTGGTAGAGTTAACCTCCTGAACTATCTACAACACATGGTAGAAACCTGAAATTAAGACCAAGAACACTAGAGGTGAGACATGATCATTAATTAATATTAAAATTAATAAATGACAGATTTAGGGATATTTTCATAAAGTATTTATTTACCAAAACAATAGAAAACAGAATGGTAGCACAATATATTTTGTTAACACAGCAACCTTTAAATATGAAAGGAGACAGAGAAAGAAAGGTGAGAAAGAAGAATAAGAATAACACTTAATTGAGTTTTTGATGGCATTTTACACACAGTACTAATACAGTATCTAGAAAATATGGGAAAATACTGGCATCATATACAGTACTTACTTCTGAAGAAATTATATGGGACCCTGAAAAACAGGACACAAGTGAAAGGACAAAGAACTGTGAATGGCAATTGATGGACTTGCTCAGATGATCACAGTACTGGCATCTTTATTCCAGAAAGGAATTAGAGAAATCATATACACTAGTACTTACGTTGATGAACTTAAAAAGTTGAATGGTCTCGAACCTCTTAAACAAACAATGTATGATCAGACCCTGACAAACAGGACAGAAAGGAATAAAGATTAGATGAATATTAAAATCTATAAAGGACAGATTATGATTGAATTGTATCACCGAAGACTATTCACTCATCAATAAAAGGTCACCTACAACACTTCCACAGCAGCAACACTGAACATATCTTAAGACATGGAAACCTTTATGAAGTGAAAGGACAGTGAAGGTTGAGAAAGAATTGTACTTAATAGATTTTTACAGACGATGACAGTACTGGTATGCTTACTCTAGAAAAATGGTTGAATCATATTCCATATAGTACTTACTTAAAATGAACACACTTCAGTCCTCCTAAAATGACTGACAGCATCTGAAATGAAACAATGACAGATTAAGACTGTAAGAATATATGTTTATAAATGCCTAATACTCCAATCTCATATTTATTCTATCTATTAAGATGGACAAATTCTAAGCATTTACCAATCACTTGACTTGTTTGAAGTGAAGGTAGATACTAAATGTATTCATTTAGGCAATAACAATAAAGCTGAATCTAATATTAACAATAGATAATTAGGAATGTTTTGCTCATTTTTATTTCACCTCACCAGGTTACAAAAGGAGCTTTCTCAGCAGGTCACTCTTCTCAGCTACCCTGTCAATGACCATGTCAGAGTCCAATGACATGAGAATGTCCTTTTCAGTGGCCATCAGCATAAACATCTCCAGCTTGTTTGCAGACAGGCTGCTTCGGAGTCTGCTTTTAATGAACTTGAGTGTAGAGAATGTTCTTTCACAGGCAACCTGAGTGAGGGAGAGGGTCAGCAGGTACTTGTATGCCAGCCCAAGGAGACGATAGGCATCAGACAGCATGTTGAACCGCCTGAGTATTTGATAGCAGCACAGTGGGCAATTTTTGCAAGAACCACAGCTTTCGGTCACAATTTCACTTTCTTCGTCCCATTCTTCAGATCTGTCCTTTGCTGTTCTGGTCGTGTACTCATCTACATGTGATGTCTTAAGCCTTTCCCACTGTTCAGCAAAACGTTTCAGTTCTGACTGAAGGTTATTAACTGTAGCCCTGCTGTCAAATTTAAGTAGACAGGCGCTGAGGTTCTGAAATGCATTACTTGGAAGAGAAACTGTTCTGACCTGGCTAAACTTCCTGGGGTCCAACCATGCCAAATCGGCAAGAAGAGGGCCATGTATGACAAATCGTCTGTGGATTGCTTCAATAACTGTGTCCAGGATGATGTTGTGCACTTTCACCTCATATGATTTCTCAGCATTGATTTGCAACTCATCTTCAGGCATCTCTCCGGCCATGCCTTTTCTCTTTTTGGCTCTCTTTTTAGGTAGTTCAGCCTCCACTTCCATGTCTGTGTTGTTCTCCCTCTCCTCTAGTTTTTGATTTGTCTGTTTCACAAATGTGTCTGCAGCTGTCTTCACAGTTGGAAAGTCCCTGGCAATACTTT
Organism: Aulonocara stuartgranti; assembly: GCF_965226115.1. Taxonomy (NCBI): domain Eukaryota; kingdom Metazoa; phylum Chordata; class Actinopteri; order Cichliformes; family Cichlidae; genus Aulonocara; species Aulonocara stuartgranti. Next base: position 9,184,622 of record NC_138941.1, read on the forward strand.
TGAGGCCATCTTGTGTGGCAGTCACCATATGATGGGCAGAGAGAATGTCCATCCCCTTTGACTGGAGGTACTTTGACAGAGGAGTTGTTGCTCAAACACTCTAAGAAATATCTGTGCTGTTAACACAGTTTCATGCTTCAAGAGACACTCTTTAAAGCCTCGTGCTTTGGCACAAACAGCTGGCTTTTCTTTTTCCCTCTTTTCAATGGCTTCCATCGTCAGCACTACATCAACGAAGAGGCCATCATCTGGTTTTCCAAAATGTCCAAAGATTTTCTGGAGGGCATCATGCTTGGCCCACCACCGTGTCTCACCTATTGGACTGAGGCGTCTGTGTCTTGTGTTTTCGGTTTGTTTCTCCCACAGATTAACCCTGTGATAGGACTCCTTGATGAACACAGCTATGTCATTAAGTAAATTAAAGAGTGATCCACTTTCAATGACACTTTGTGTTGTGTCAGCAATCACAAGATTAAGTATGTGTGCATAGCACCGCACATGAGTTGGAGACTGGGCAGTCATAAGTGCTGAAAAGCCTTTGTACTGGCCCTGCATATTTGAAGCACCATCTGTTGCATTCCCAATGCACATGGCCTTGTCTAGATTCAGATGCTCTAAAACTCCGGAAAGCAAGTTTACAAAGTACTGCCCCGTGGATGCTTCGCACCTCACTATGGAGACAAGCCTCTCCTGCACAGACTCAGTAACATACCTGATGATTACTGAACACTGATCATAACCTGTGATGTCTTGGGTTGTGTCTAGCTGAACAGAAAACATCCCAGCTTTCTGGACATCACTGGCGATGCTCTCTTGAAGGAGATGGCCAAGTGCATCAATCACTGAGTTGACAGTTGTTTTGGAGAGTAGGGTGATGAGAGATCCTCTACCTCTTGATCCACTGGTCTGATGCAACTTCTTGCTTTTTTCAATGCAGTCATTCAAATGTTCTCCAAGGCACATATCATACTTGCCTAATAACACAATCAGTTCCAGAAAGTTACCATGATCGATGGTGTTATCACCTAAAATGTATGCAGCCTCATTCTCCACATGCCTATAGCTGAGTCCCCTCTTCCCAAGTACTTTGATCACATCCACTATACGCTCTAAAACTTGCCGTCTCTTTTTCACTTGTGCTCTGTGAGCTGACAACTGACTGCCAGCAAACAAGCTCCTGATGTTGCCTTTTGAGCACCTTAAGAAAAAAGCTTCAGCACAGGTCTGGTGTGTATTGCTCTTTTCATGCTCCTCTGTGCGCAGATGTATATGTCGCCAGTCACTCATGCCTGTTATAAATGTGCTGGTGTCAGTCAGCCTTGCAAATGCCAGACACACAAAGCAGAACAATAAATGGCGTTCTTTGCAATAAGTAAGCCACTTCCTGTTGGTGCCATCTTTACAGCTGAACACCCTCATCACAACTGCACTGCTACTGTTCTGCTGTGGGTGGTAATCTAAGAAGGCCTGTAATATGGCAGGTTCAGGGCGAGCAAAGTAATCGATGCCCTGGCTCTCACTCTCCTGCTCTTCCATCTCTCTCTCTCTTGCTCTTCCATCTCACTCTCCTGCTCTTCCATCTCTCTCTCTTGCTCTTCCATCTCACTCTCCTGCTCTTCCATCTCACTCTCCTGCTCTTCCATCTCTCTCTCTCTTGCTCTTCCATCTCTCTCTCTTGCTCTTCCATCTCTCTCTCTTGCTCTTCCATCTCTCTCTCCTGCTCTTCCATCTCTCTCTCTTGCTCTTCCATCTCTCTCTCCTGCTCTTCCATCCCTCTCTCTTGCTCTTCCATCTCTCTCTCTTGCTCTTCCATGTCTCTCTCTTGCTCTTCCATCTCTCTCTCCTGCTCTTCCATCTCCCTCTCTTGCTCTTCCATCTCTCTCTCCTGCTGCTCCATCTCTCTCTCTTGCTCTTCCATCTCTCTCTCTTGCTCTTCCATCTCTCTCTCTTGCTCTTCCATCTCTCTCTCTTGCTCTTCCATCTCTGTCTTGCTCTTCCATCTCTCTCTTGCTCTTCCATCTCTCTCTCCTGCTCTTCCATCTCTCTCTCTTGCTCTTCCATCTCCCTCTCTTGCTCTTCCATCTCTCTCTCCTGCTGCTCCATCTCTCTCTCCTGCTCTTCCATCTCTCTCTCTTGCTCTTCCATCTCTCTCTCTTGCTCTTCCATCTCTCTCTCTTGCTCTTCCATCTCTCTCTCCTGCTCTTCCATCTCTCTCTCTTGCTCTTCCATCTCTCTCTCTTGCTCTTCCATCTCTCTCTCCTGCTCTTCCATCTCTCTCTCTTGCTCTTCCATCTCTCTCTCTTGCTCTTCCATCTCTCTCTCCTGCTCTTCCATCTCTCTCTCCTGCTCTTCCATCTCTCTCTCCTGCTGCTCCATCTCTCTCTCCTGCTCTTCCATCTCTCTCTCTTGCTCTTCCATCTCTCTCTCCTGCTCTTCCATCTCTCTCTCCTGCTCTTCCATCTCTCTCTCCTGCTCTTCCATCTCTCTCTCTTGCTCTTCCATCTCTCTCTCCTGCTCTTCCATCTCTCTCTCCTGCTCTTCCATCTCTCTCTCTCCTGCTCTTCCATCTCTCTCTCTCCTGCTCTTCCATCTCTCTCTCTTCCTCTTCCATCTCTCTCTCCTGCTCTTCCATCTCTCTCTCCTGCTCTTCCATCTCTCTCTCTCCTGCTCTTCCATCTCTCTCTCTTCCTCTTCCATCTCTCTCTCTTGCTCTTCCATCTCTCTCTCTCCTGCTCTTCCATCTCTCTCTCCTGCTCTTCCATCTCTCTCTCTTGCTCTTCCATCTCTCTCTCTTGCTCTTCCATCTCTCTCTCTTCCTCTTCCATCTCTCTCTCCTGCTCTTCCATCTCTCTCTCTTGCTCTTCCATCTCTCTCTCTTGCTCTTCCATCTCTCTCTCTTGCTCTTCCATCTCTCTCTCCTGCTCTTCCATCTCTCTCTCCTGCTCTTCCATCTCTCTCTCTCCTGCTCTTCCATCTCTCTCTCCTGCTCTTCCATCTCTCTCTCCTGCTCTTCCATCTCTCTCTCCTGCTCTTCCATCTCTCTCTCTCCTGCTCTTCCATCTCTCTCTCTTCCTCTTCCATCTCTCTCTCTTGCTCTTCCATCTCTCTCTCTCCTGCTCTTCCATCTCTCTCTCTTCCTCTTCCATCTCTCTCTCCCGCTCTTCCATCTCTCTCTCCTGCTCTTCCATCTCTCTCTCTTGCTCTTCCATCTCTCTCTCTTGCTCTTCCATCTCTCTCTCTTCCTCTTCCATCTCTCTCTCCTGCTCTTCCATCTCTCTCTCTTGCTCTTCCATCTCTCTCTCTTGCTCTTCCATCTCTCTCTCTTGCTCTTCCATCTCTCTCTCTCCTGCTCTTCCATCTCTCTCTCTTCCTCTTCCATCTCTCTCTCCTGCTCTTCCATCTCTCTCTCCTGCTCTTCCATCTCTCTCTCCTGCTCTTCCATCTCTCTCTCTCCTGCTCTTCCATCTCTCTCTCTTCCTCTTCCATCTCTCTCTCTTGCTCTTCCATCTCTCTCTCTCCTGCTCTTCCATCTCTCTCTCTTCCTCTTCCATCTCTCTCTCCTGCTCTTCCATCTCTCTCTCCTGCTCTTCCATCTCTCTCTCTTGCTCTTCCATCTCTCTCTCTTGCTCTTCCATCTCTCTCTCTTCCTCTTCCATCTCTCTCTCCTGCTCTTCCATCTCTCTCTCTTGCTCTTCCATCTCTCTCTCTTGCTCTTCCATCTCTCTCTCTTGCTCTTCCATCTCTCTCTCCTGCTCTTCCATCTCTCTCTCTTGCTCTTCCATCTCTCTCTCTTGCTCTTCCATCTCTCTCTGCTGCTCTTCTGTCTCCTCTGTCACAGACTTCTCCACTTTTGATGATAAATCAGCTGGTGCAACATGGATTGGCACAATTTGTTAAGATTTTGAGAAGTTTGAGAAACTAACCTTAAGCATAAAATAAAATTTACTATCAGTAACTTCATAGCACCCGCCCAGCAGTATATAAACTCCGTCATGCTAGTTACGCTGTACGAGTTATTCTAAGCGACTGTATAAAGTCACCACAACGAAAACAAACTACAACTAAAATTAGTTTCTATCTGACACAGATAGACAGCAGGTCATAACTTCTTGCCTGAAGTTCAGTTCCTCTGCCACTATGACCGGCGGCCGCCTCGCGTCTCTCCTCCTCCTGCCTCCCCTTTCCTTCATCCACCTGCTGGCCTCCACCACTTGCTGATCTTGCTAAATCTATGGAAGCTGTGCCATAGCTACCACCAAACAATTCAGTAATTTTCACACATTTGGCAGCGTCTGCCTGAAGGGCTTGTTTCTTTTTGGCCCTAATTTTTTCGGCACCACCTTTCCTTTTTTTGTTCTCCATTTTCTTTAGTTCGTCTATAAGATTGCTAAACAAGGGGGAGGGTGCATCCGACCTCCTCGGCTGTAATTGGTCCAGCCCAGAGTCGATCATGACCAATTGGCCAATCCAACGCCTTTCATTGTTTATACCCTTCCCAATCGGTCGGCCCATAAAAAAAAAAAAAATCGCCAGCGGCCCACCGGGCAAGTGTATGCCTGATGGCCAGTCCAGCTATGAGGGCAGGGCTGTGTTGGTCTGAGACTGTAGACATTAAAAAGTCCACAGGAGAGATGGTAGCTGATTAAACAAGTGTCATGAGATAATAACAAAATGCAAAGATTGGTGACAGCGCTTGGAACCATAAGGCAACAAAAAACTGTGAGAAATAATTTAGGCTCTGCCTGTGAATCACTCTTTGCTTCTCTTCTTCCTTCCATCCCATCATTTCATATATCACTCTGCACTTGCTGTCTATGTGAGAACAAGGCACAACTTGCTATTGCAATAAACTATAATCTAATTATCCACACCTAACAACTCTTACACTTAATCTATAATAAAATGATGACAGAAAAATGTTATAGCCCTGCCTTTAGTAGCCTCACACAGCTCCTGCTGTTTCCTCCTCATGTCCTTACCAGCCATGTCTGGACAATGTTATATCATGAGTAATATTTTTTAAAAAAAATCCATCTAAATAAAACACACACATGCACACACACACAGTGACATTTCAGACCTTCTTCAGAATACTGTATATACTATGGGCATCATGGTGCTGATCCAGAATCCTTACATTATTATTCATTACTAGAGCTACAATAATAAAGCAAAGAGGAGGGGGAAGTAATAAATATGAAATAATGTATTTATGATGATTCCATGTGTTTCACTATCGACTCTGTGCAGGGCAAAGCTTATTAGGCAAGGCAAGGCAAGTTTATTTGTATAGCACAATTCAACAGCAAGGTGATTCAAAGTGCTTTACAGAGACATTAGAAACAAAAACAAATAAAAAGCATGATTTAAAATTGATTAAAACAAGCAAATAAACTAACTAATTAACAAACAAACAAACAAAACAGTATATAAAATCAAAACAGATAAAATCAGAACAGTAGATAAAATCAGTAGTTAAATGTAAGTTTTGAAATTTAAGCTTAAAAGTGTGGATTTGGTGCTTTATTCAAATGCAGCTGAGAACAGGTGAGTCTTCAACCTGGATTTAAATAAACTGAGTGTTTCAGCTGATCTGAGGCTTTCTGGGAGTTTGTTCCAGATATAAGGAGCATAAAAGCTGAATGCAGCTTCTCCGTGTCTGGTTCTGACTCTGGGAACTGATAAAAGACCGGATCCAGATGACCTGAGGGATCTGGAAGGTTCATACTGGGTCAGGAGGTCATTGATGTATTTTGGTCCTAAACCATTCAGAGCTTTATAGACCAGCATCAGAACTTTAAAGTCTATCCTCTGACGGACAGGCAGCCAGTGTAAAGACCTCAGAGCTGGACTGATGTGGTCCACTTTTTTGGTCTTAGTGAGGACTCGAGCAGCAGAGTTCTGAATGAGCTGTAGTTGTCTGACTGATTTTTTAGGTAGACCTGTAAAGATGCTGTTACAGTAATCAAGCCTACTAAAGATGAATGCATGGACTAGTTTTTCCAGGTCCTGTTGAGACATCAGATCTTTTATCCTTGAAATATTCTTGAGGTGATAGTAAGCTGACTTTGTTATTGTCTTAATGTGTTTTTCTAAGTTTAGGTCTGCATCCATCACTACACCCAAATTTCTCGCTTGGTTTGTGGTTTTTAGATGTATAGATTGAAGTTCTCTGGTGACCTGTAATCGTTTTTCTTTGGCGCCAAAGACTATTACCTCAGTTTTGTTTTTGTTTAGCTGGAGAAAATTGTGGCACAACCAGTCATTGATTTCCTCAATGCATTTACCAAGAGCCTGCACAGGGCCTTGGTCTCCTGGTGACATTGTGATATATATTTGTGTGTCATCTGCATAGCTGTGATAGTTTATTTTGTTGTTCTTTATAATCTGTGCCAGTGGGAGCATGTAAATGTTAAACAGAAGGGGTCCCAAAATGGAACCTTGGGGAACTCCACATGTGATACTTGTCTGCTCAGATGTGAAGTTACCTAGTGATACAAAGTATTTCCTGTTTTCTAAGTATGTTTTGAACCAGTTTAGTACAGTTCCTGAAAGACCTGTCCAGTTCTCCAGTCGTTTGAGTAATATGTTGTGGTCAACTGTATCAAATGCTGCACTGAGATCCAGTAAAACTAAGACTGACATTTTTCCACTGTCTGTGTTCAGACATATGTCATTAAACACTTTGGTCAGAGCGGTTTCAGTGCTGTGGTTCTGTCTAAAACCTGACTGGAAGGCATCGTAGCAATTATTCTGTTTTAAGAAGTAATTGAGCTGTTGAGAAACTGCTTTTTCAATGATCTTACTTAAAAATGGGAGATTTGAGATCGGCCTGTAGTTGTTCATTTGTGTCTTGTCAAGATTGTCCTTTTTCAGTATAGGTTTGATTACAGCAGTTTTTAGTGATTCTGGAAACACACCTGATAATAAAGAAAAGTTGACGATCTGTAACAGGTCTGACTCTAAAGTCTTTGAGACCTTTTTGAAAAAACTTGTTGGCAGGACATCTAAACAGCAGGAGGAGGAGTTCAGTTGACCTAGGATGTCCTCCAGGTCTTTGCTGTTAATAGGTTGAAACTGTTTCATGGTGTTTAAACAGTTTTTTGGTGGACACAGTATATATATCCTGGATCTGCTGTTGATGTACCAATTGCTTGTCTAATTTTTTGGATTTTTTCTGTGAAGAATTTGGCAAAGTCATTGCAGGCCATGGTCGAATGAAGTTCAGCTGCCACTGACACAGGAGGGTTCGTTAGCCTGTCAACTGTAGAAAATAAGACCCGAGCATTATGGCTGTTTTTAGTGATGATGTCAGAGAAGTAGGACCTCCTTGCACTCCTCAGTTGTAAATTATAATTGTGAAGTTTCTCTTTATAAATGTCATAATGAACCTGGAGGTTTGTTTTTCTCCATCTGCGCTCAGCTTTCCTACACTCTCTTTTTTCATTTTTCACCAGTGTGGAGTTTCTCCATGGAGACTTTTTCCTTCCAGAGATAACCTTCACCTTAATGGGAGCAATAGTGTCCATTACATTTAACATGTTAGCATTGAAGCTATTGACGAGCTCATTGACTGACCCTCTGGGCAGGTCAGGTGTTAATGGGAAGACCCGGTTAAAGATCTCACTACTGTGTTCAGTTATACACCGTTTTGTGATCACTGTTGTTGATATATTTGTGTGGGCTGAGATTTTACTTTCAAAGAAAACACAGTAATGATCAGACACGCCCACATCAGACACAGTAACCTTTGAAATGCTCAGGCCTTTGGAGATCAGTAGGTCAAGAGTGTGTCCTCTATTATGTGTGGCCTCTGTTACATGCTGAGTCAGCCCAAAGTTGCCCAGAGTGTTACTCAGGTCTTTAGTCCCTTTGTCCTGAGGGTTGTCCACATGAATGTTAAAATCCCCAACAATAATTACACAGTCAAAATCAACACAGATCACAGACAGCAGTTCACTGAGGTCATTAAAAAAGTCTGTGCAGTATTTGGGAGGCCTGTAAACATTAAGAAACACAACTTTGGATGGGGCCTTCAGCTGTAAAGCCACATATTCAAAAGACTGAAAACTTCCAGGAGATAGCTGCTTACATTGAAATGATTCATTAAATAAGACAGCAACCCCTCCTCCTCTCCTGCTCGCCCTGACCTCACTGATAAAACTGTAGTTAGGAGGGGTCGTCTCGATGAGAACAGCTCCACTGTTACTTTGGTCCAACCAAGTTTCAGTTAAAAACATAAAATCAAGGCTGTGCTCAGTGATTAAATCATTAATTAAAAATGTTTTCCCAGCTAAATATCTAACGTTTAATAAAGCCAACTTAAGTGTTTTAGAGGTATTACTTGTCCCCTCGTGTTTGGGAGCAGTCTGTGGCACACAAGGTATGTTTACTATGTTTAAAGATCTTTTAGAGTGCAGCTCTCTGTGTTTTGACCAGGCCACATGTCTCCTGTCACCTAAAAGTACAGAAATTTTAAAACCTTCTAGTAAACAGGGTCCCAGCTTCTCCTGGGAAAAGTCACCACTGCCATAATCCTCACAGCCCGGACCCTTCACACATCACACATCAGACTGCGGAGACAGGGCATGAAGAGGAACTAAGGGGGGCGAGGCTGGGCAATGTGACTTCGATTGCTCTGTTGAGGGTGGGGCTCGATGGCGAACCTTTGGCCGCTCTGGTGGGGGGTTTATGGGGGACAAAAAGGGATTGGGACAGGGGGTAGATCTGAGCCCAGCATTGACCCGCTCCATCATCTCCTCAGTGAATTTCAGGTGTGGGGAGGAGGGAGAAAGGGAGGGGGAGGAGGGTGATGGCCTGTCAGGGGTTTGGGGGACTGGGGAAGGTCGTGGTCCCTTGTCCTGGTCGTTGGTGTTGTTGAGAGAGTTGGAGGCAAATAGGGACCCCTCTTCTTGCCTCAGATGTCTCTCCTTTCTGAGGCTCTTCCCGGGTGGGGGCAAATGGAGCTCCTCCTCAAGGTTTCTGCTGGGCTTTGTCTGTTCTTGGAGTACTGTTTGTTCCTCTTTATGAGATAACTCCTCGTTTATCTCAGCCTTGGCACCAAGCACAGATGGATGACGTATGGAATAAAACAAGTTGGAGGTGAACAGTTTCACCCCTGACTTGTTAAAATTAAATCCATTTGCTTTGAACAGATGCCTGCGTTCCCAAAAAATATTAAAGTTGTCGATAAAGTGCACTGAGTGGTCAGCACATGCTGATATAATCCATTTATTCAGTGTAAACAACCTGCTGAATCTCTCGTCTCCTCCTCTGACCGGCGGTACAGGTCCACTGATGAATACAGCTGCATTCAGAGAGTTTACAGTATTTAATAATCCAGTAAAGTCCCGTTTCAGAACCTCCGACTGTTGTTTGGACACATCGTTTGACCCTGTATGCAGAACAATGTTTGTCACAGTTGGATATTCATCTGCAATTTGAAGAATTCTCTCCTTCAGGTTGTTGACCATATCGTTAGGAAAGCAGAGGACTTTAGTGTTCTTACCGCACATCCTTTGTACATCCTTTACGGCAGAGTCACCCACAATCAGAGTTTCAGGCCTAGCCTTTAGCTTTCCCTGTGGTCTTTTACTTTTCAACAGATTTTCAGACCTTACTTCGCTGCTTTTAGATGGATGGTTGTCCGATATAGATCCAGGGTCCTTTGATAGTGGAGCAAATCTGTTGTGCAGTTTCACATTCAGTTGTTTTGGAGGTTTGTTGTTAACCTTCCTATTCACTGTTGTCCAGTCCTGTTTCCTCTCGTATACAGGGGTAGAAGAGCTTCTCTGTCTCGTAGGAAGTGAAGGCCAGTCGGTTTCAGAGATTTCAGCTCGCTGTGCCCTGCCTGTGGTACGTCCTCCCCCTTCCAGGAGACATGATTTATGTCTTGGTTTTGCACCAAGACAGTCCAAGGGGGGATTATCACTTGAGGATTTATAATAATGCACAGAGTCTACTTTCTTGGTCATGTTATCTGTGCTCCTTAGCTGTGTACTAGCTTGCTCATCGCCATTGTTTTGAATCAAAGGCAAGGTTGTTTCATTTCCACACAGTCCATTTACCTCCACGTTTACTTCTAAGCGATGAATTTTTGTCTCCAGTACTGCAATCTTCTGCAGGAGGCTGTGGTAGTCATCTGTGGAGAGGGAAGGCATCTTGTTGCTAGTTAGCCTAGCGGTTAGCCCCTTTCCAGGCTATTGAGGCTGTTCGGTGCCCAGACGCTGTAATCAGGCTTCAGCTGTGTCTAGGCCACAGACACACGGAGCGCTGAGGATAAGGTAACTATAAAAATGTTGCTGTTTCTGTTAAGAACACTTTAGTCCTAATGATCTATAAGTGTCCAGAAGCTATCGCAGGTAAGCTCATAAGGAAAAAAGGGAAAAAATCAGCATAAAAATCAATAAAAATCAATAAAAGAAGCAAAGCATTTAAAGAGCAAAGAGATGAAGCGTCCACACTCACAAAAGGGGAGGAGAAACTCATTACATTACACGTTTAAACTGTAGAGATACAATCATTTTACTGCTGTAAAATCCAAATTTTGTCTTATTTAAAATATAAATCTAATATAATCTGCTTCTTAATGTATGTTCTTTAAAATACAGCGTGTGTTTTTAATATATTATAATGATAATAATTATTATGTGGACATGCATATTAGATCGTTTTTTAGTGAAATATAATCCCTCCAGAAAGGCAGGAAAAGCCCGGAAACTTACTTTAAAACTAAATATGTTCTAAATACTTTAAAACTAAATATGTTCCCTAAAACGGTGACAGAGCTACAGACCCATGACAGCCTTACACAGGTAGCCAGCAGCTGTGACCAGCACTACCTGTGCAGTTAATAAAAGGACAGGTAATGTTTGTCGCGCTGTTGCACACACAGCACGCTCGTTTGTTTCAGTTCGTCAGTTGCAACAAGACAGCTTACCAACGTGTACGTAATAAGCTAATACTCCTGGGTGCTACACACTACAGTGTGCGCTGTACACCTACTTACTGGTTTTGTCGCATCAGTCTGTGTCTCTGAGTTCACTTGTGTTTCTCCTACAGCTCCGGACCGGAAAAAATGCACGTGCTCTTTGTGAGCTCGTTCCCGGCTCGTAACCAGCGCGTTCTGCCGTCAAGGGCGATCATTGGTTAAATGTGATCATGTGACTGATGCAAGCCAGATCCTTTTATTTAGCAAAACTGTGATTACTAGTTAAATATTATTGTTGAGGGGCACAGACAGGACTCCGCACGCACACACACATTAAAAACAAAAAGAATTTTTTTTAAAAAGTTGCCTCAGCAAAAGGGCACCTTGGGCACCCATCAGGAAAGGGGCGGGTGCTCAAGCCCCTCTAGCCCCCCCCCCTCTGCACGTGCCTGCTGTTAGGTTAATTGTGCTGATCCTCGAGTTGGGGGATTTGTGTTTGTACTGGAGCGCAAAATTCAAACCAATGGAAGATGGACAACAAAAGTTCAAAGCCATCAGGTGCTCAGGTTAGAAAAAAGAGAAAAGATGCAGGTAAGCAGACGTGTGATTGGATAATGGCAGGTCATCCTGAACCAATCAGACTAAACTCCAAACAATACATTATGTTACAGATTTTAATATTAATTAGTCATTGTTACTTGTTGATTTGTCCTTTTCTCATTGTGTGACGAATTATGACGACTGTTTGGTAGCTGTTATTGTCTCTCTCTCTCTCTTCATGTGTGTTTCTCTGGTGAAACAATAGTTTTGTGTTAATGTTAGGGCTGCACGATTTTGCATAAAATGAGAATCACGATTTTTTGGCTTAGAATTGAGATCATGATTCTCTCATAACAATAAATAAACATAAAACAACAAATGTCTCACGTTTTGTTGTTGCAGCAAAATGTTGTCCTGCTTGAAATTCCGTCTCCACCGTTGCTCGACGCTGCGTGTACAGAGCAGGTAGTGCAACAATAGAAAAATAGTTGCGGGACGGCACTGTGTAGCGTTTGTCTAGGGTGTTGATCGTTTTCCTAAATCCCTCGTTTTGCACAGTGTTGATGGAGCCATATCTTTGGTCAGGTGATAAGTGATAGCCTCCGTAATGTCTTTGTGCCTGCGGGAGTTCGACGTGTATAGGGAAGCGCTGTATAAGGTTCCCGTTATTGATGTTTGGGTGGTTGACCGGGACGGATTTTCTCCTGTCACTTTCTCGTCATCCCTGACGTGCTCTCCATTGTTTTTTCCCTGCTAATTTTAGCATCACACGGCACAGCTTCTGTATCACGTGGTATAAGGCTCCGCCCTTGTCATTTGTTGAGCAGGAAGAGTGAGCGCTTGTTTTCATGCAGAGTACGTCCCGGATCAAAATGCGGTACATTTGATCCCTGTTGTCTTTGCTTGATGATTGGTTTGAGTCTTGACAATCCACATCAGAATCAGAAAGGGGTTTATTGCCAAATGTTGAGCAGGTTTACAACATTAGGAAATTGCTGCGGTGCTTCAGTGCAAACATAGTGTCATAAATAGCACTTAAATAGACATGAAAAAATAAAAGTAAGAATAAGAATTAAAAGTGCTACGTAGAAAGATATGGGCATGAGATATACATGAGATATATACATGAGAATAAGAATTAAGAGTGCTACGTAGAAAGATATATACATGAGTGCAGGTGGTGATCAGTGCCAAACATGGAATGATGCAGTGACACAGCGTAGGGTCATGTGTTAGTGGCGGGGACAGTCATACGGTTATTGTTCATGTGTCCAACAGCAGAGGGGAAGAAACTGTTCTTATGGCGAGAGGTTCTGGTGCGAATGGACCGGAGCCTCCTGCCTGAGGGGAGCAGGTCAAACAGACTGTGTCCAGGGTGAGAAGGGTCAGCTGAGATCCGAGCTGCACGCCGCAATGTCCTGGAGGTGTACAGGTCCTGCAGAGATGGGAGTCTGCAGCCAATCACCTTCTCAGCAGAGCGCACAACACGCTGCAGTCTCTGTTTGTCCCTGATAGTGGCTCCAGCGTACCACACGGTGATGGAGGAGGTGAGGATGGACTCGATGATTGCAGTGTAGAACTGCATCATCGTCCGTGTTGGCAGGTTGAATTTCTTCAGCTGCCTCAGGAAGTACATCCTCTGCTGGGCTTTCTTGATGACGGAGGTGATGGTGGGCTCCCACTTCAGGTCCTGGGTGATGGTGGTACCCAGGAAGCGGAATGAGTCCACAGAGGTGATGGGGGTGTCAGTCAGGATGATGGGGGGGAGTGGGGCTGTGTGCTTCCTGAAGTCCACAATAATCTCCACTGTCTTCTGGGCATTCAGCACCAGGTTGTTGTGGCTGCACCAGGACACCAGACGTTCAACCTCCCTCCTGTAGGCAGACTCATCCCCGTCCGAGATGAGCCCAATAACGGTGGTGTCATCTGCAAACTTGATTAGCTTGACAGACTGGTGGGTGGAGGTGCAGCAGTTGGTGTACAGGGAGAAGAGCAGAGGAGAAAGAACACAGCCCTGAGGGGAGCCGGTGCTGATGGTCCGGGAGTCCGAGACATTCTTTCCCAGCCTCATATGCTGCTTCCTGTCCGTCAGGAAGTCAGTGATCCACCGGCAGATGGGATCAGGCACATTCATCTGGGAAAGCTTGCCTCGGAGATGGTCTGGAAGGATGGTGTTGAAGGCAGAGCTGAAGTCCACAAACAGGATCCTGGCGTAGGTTCCTGGGGAGTCCAGATGCTGCAGGATGAAGTGTAGGGCCATGTTGATGGCGTCGTCTACAGACCTGTTGGCTCTATATGCAAACTGCAGGGGGTCCAGGAGGGGGGCCGTGAGGGTCTTGAGATGGGAGAGAACCAGGCGCTCAAATGACTTCATGACCACAGATGTCAGAGCCACGGGTCTGTAGTCATTTAGTCCAGTGATCCTAGGTTTCTTGGGGACAGGGATTATGGTAGAGGACTTGAAGCAGGCAGGCACATGACATGCCTGCGGTGAGGAGTTGAAAATGCCAGAAAACACTGGGGCCAGCTCGTTTGCACAGTGTCTGAGGGTGGCAGGAGACACACCGTCTGGGCCGGGAGCTTTCCGAGCATTCAGATTCTTAAACTGCTTCCTCACATCTGCTTCATGAATATGAAGAGTTGTGGTGGGAGGAGGTGGTGTGAAATCCTCTTTTGTGTGGGGTGAGGAGGGGGGTGTTGTAGGTGAACAGTTTGAAGGTGGTGATGGCTCTATGGAGGGGGGAGAGGTGGGGGAATGAGTGTCCAAAGTGTCTCTATTGTTGGGGCCGTTGGAGGTGTGAAGGCTGCCTGATGGCTCGTCAAAACGACAGTAGAAGTCGTTAAGGGTGTTGGCCAAGAGCAAGTCATCAGTGGAGTGGGGGGTTTTAGGCTTGTAGTTGGTGATATTCCTAAAACCTTTCCACACAGAGGCCGAGTCATTCTCTGAGATCTGCTGCTGCATCTTCTCAGAGTGCTGATGTTTAGCAATGTCCACTTCTTTAGTGAACCTGTACTTGGCCTCTCTGTAGCAGTCCCTGTCTCCGCTTCTGAACGCCTTACTCTTTTCCAGCCACAGCTTTTTGAGTTTAGGAGTAAACCAGGGTTTGTCATTGTTATAACTCACCCTGGTGCGTGATGGCACAATGCTGTCCTCACAGAAGTGGATATAGGAGGTGACAGTGTCCGTAAACTCGTCCAAGCTGTTAGAAGCAGCCTTCAATGTGACCCAGTCTGTAGACTCCAAACACGTGCGAAGCTCCTCCACAGCCTCGTTGCTCCACAGTTTTTTGGTCCTCACGACAGGTTTGGAGAGCTTCAGCCTCTGTCTGTACGCGGGGATTAGGTGGATAATGACGTGGTCAGAAAGTCCGAGTGAAGCGCGGGGCACCGCGCGATAGGCCCCGCTGATCGTGCTGTAACAGTGGTCTAATGTCCTCTCCTCTCTGGTCGGGCATTTAATATACTGCTTATATTTCGGAAGCTCATGGCTCAGATTGGCTTTGTTAAAGTCCCCAAGAGCAATGATGAGAGAGTCCGGGAATGTCCGCTCCATGTGGAGAATCTGCTCCGCGAGTGCGCACTGAGCTGCCTGCGCATCTGCGTCTGGCGGGATGTAAACAGCGGCCAGGATGAATGAAGCAAACTCCCGCGGAGAATAAAACGGTTTGCAGTGAATAAAAAGATATTCCAGAGAGGGAGAGCAGTGCTGAGCAATCACTGTCACATCTGTGCACCAGCCACTATTAATGTAGAAGCAGACACCTCCACCTTTGGACTTACCGGAGAGAGCGGCCTGCCGGTCCGCGCGCAGCAGATGGAAGCCCTCCAGCTTGAGCGCGCAGTCTGGGATGTTCTCACTGAGCCACGACTCCGTAAAACAAAAGACACAGGAGGAGGCAAAGTCTCTGTTCATGCTTCTCATCAGGGCCAGTTCGTCTGTCTTATTCCTGAGTGATCGTACATTGGAAAGGAAGATCCCAGGAAGAGCAGTTCGCAGTCCGCGTCTCCTCAAACGCACGAGTGCGCCGGCTCGCTTCCCTCTCTTTCGGCGTCTCGCTTTCCTGATCAGAGTCTGCAGTAAATCTGCCGCAGATGCGACAAATATTGGAAATAAATCCACAGGCGTTGTAGTCCTGTAGTTAAGGAGCTCTTCTCTGGTGTAAGAGTATCCAGAGGAGTGCCCAGACACAGAAGAAATGCACAAAAACAAGACAAAAGTAACGCACTGAAGCACCAGGGCATCCATACGCGGCGCCATCTTGGTTGTACATTGCTGGCGTTGCATCTTTCAATGCCAGCAATGGCAGGTATCAGTGCTCAAAGCTTTTGTGTTTGTTTCCAACAAGTTGCCCACCTCGGGAAACAAAAATGTGTTCTTTTACTTGTCAGATGAACATATGAGACACTTTGACTCTTCAGTGCAGTGTGGAGCCTAACAAAGATCTGTTTTGTGTCCCAGCTGATCAGCAGGAGGAGGAGAGTCTGACGGAGCAGCAGAGGAACATTTTCAGCTACTTGGACTCAGCTCAGCCACTACAGAGGAAACAATGAGCTCAACACAGAAGGTGACAGACAGAGCAGGACCATGTGACCAAAGATATTTATCACCATATACATTTGAACATTTGCCATAACGATGTAGCTGACGATAGAATTGACACCAGACAAAATACTTTACAGCTGCACAACTTTATTAAAAACCCATCAATGTATTTTCACTGAAACAAGCAGCTGTTGTTTATGTGCATTAAAGTTATATAAAAATGTAACAGTGCAAATGCAAATTGCTCGCTGACAGTTTAACCAAAAGGCGTTTCCAGTGGAAACTGGCTGACACATCCTGAGCATAACCATGTATAATATCCACTAAACTTCAGAAGAGGTTATACAGTCGTGGCCAAAAGGTTTGAGAATTGCATAAATATTGGAACCTGGAGAAGTTGCTGCTTAAGTTTTTATAATAGCATTTTGCCTGCACTCCAGAATGTTATGAGGAGTGATCAGATGAACTGCATCGTCCTTCTTTGCCATGAAAACGAACTTAATCCCCAAAAAGCCTTACCACTGCATTTCATTGCTGTCATCAAAGGACCTGCTGAGACCATTTCAGTGATCGTCTTCTTAACTCAGGTGAGAATGTTGGCGAGCACGAGGCTGGAGATCATCATGGCTGTATCCCGATTCAGGTTCTGCAGCTTTAAAGTCCTCAAGGGCCGCGTACTCAAAGACCGCTAAGGCCGAAGTGCGAGGCTCGTAGGCTCGTGAAATGGGACGTCTAGCCTCCGTCGCGCTGCCCAGGTTGCCTAGCAACCATGATACTAACAGCTGGAAACGTTTCATACAGCTTTGTTTGACAGAAATGAAGGAGAACATATTTAGTTCATTTGTTTCTACATGAGCTCTGTGTGATTTGATGAGTATCTGAGGCTGAGACCACAGGACTGTGAAACATGATTGTTGGGCTTCATTTCTGTGCTGAACAGTCATTTAAGATTAGCTGTAAATAACAATTAGCTGATGTTGTTCATGAGACTAAAGTCATCTCACTGTGGCAATGTAAATATAATATGGCCAATATTATAGTTATTAGACCCAGACCTCCCTTTGCTTAGGCTGCTGCCCCCGCGACCCGGCCTCGGATAAAGCGGATGAAGATGGATGGATGGATGGATTATAGTTATTATATTAATCACTTCACTCACAGACAAGTATCTGTGACAGTGTGTATACAGATGTATCATATATAAGAGACAAATATTGTTCGTTTAATATGTTGGTACTAAATGTGGCTCAATGCTTACATATATGTGTAAAAAGCAAATGTAGGAGCTGTGATAACTGTGTCTGATAGAATGAAGAGTAGACTGATATAGGAAATATTCCTTTATTGGGTGAGAAAATCAGACCATGTCATAACTGCTGTAAGTCACACAGAATAGATATCAGAGCCTTAAACAGGCTGACGTCTGCTAAATGGGTCAAACTGGGCAGAAAGTCTACAAACACATAACATCCTTATAGAATATGATGTAACACTATAGATCAACTTAGCTCAGAATATATAAAGCATATAAACAGTTACAGCAATATGATGCAACAAACACAGCAGCTACTGATCCAAAATACTCAAAGCTTCATAGAACTGAAACCAACATTTATTTTTAGCTCCATTCTGCTGCTGATACAGACTTTAGGTTTCTGAACATTAAACTTGTTGCTGCCTTTCATAGTGTGTAACTTGAAGGCCCTGAGTACTTTCTCCCACACTGAAAACACTGGGATGATCACATTATTTGAACATTACCTAATAAGACTGATTCAGCACAGACAGTTATGTTAAACTTTCCTAGCAGTCCTTCACAAACAGGGAACAGTCTGTCTATTCTCTCCATCTGTCAGTTGCTGCTGGCTCTTCCTCCTCCTCTTCCTCACACACTGCTGAGTTTGTCCTGGTGGATCATCAGGGCTGCAAAGCCTCACAGATGATGTGCAGCAGTGGCTCCCTCAGTCTGTCCTCACTCTGGACACTTGCAGTCGTCACACATGGAAATCAAATGTGTGATAAGCTGCAGGATTCAAACACAAGTGTAACTTATAAACACATCCTAGCAGAGAACCCAGAGTGATGATGAAGCAGAGTGTGGACCCCAGCCCTGCAGCCAGGCCCTGAACTTAAAAAGAATCAAGGCCATCCGCCAGCAGGCCACAGCCAGGCTCCACCATCAGCCAGCAGGCCCAGCCAGCAGGCCCAGCCAGCAGGCCCAGCCAGGCTCCACCATCAGCCAGCAGGCCCAGCCAGCAGGCCACAGCCAGGCTCCACCATCAGCCAGCAGGCCACAGCCACGCTCCTCCATCAGCCAGCAGGCCCAGCCAGGCTCCACCATCAGCCTGCAGGCCACAGCCAGGCTCCACCATCAGCCAGTAGGCCACAGCCAGACTCCACCATCAGCCAGCAGGCCACAGCCAGGCTCCACCATCAGCCAGCAGGCCCAGCCAGCAGGCCACAGCCAGGCTCCACCATCAGCCAGCAGGCCTAGCCAGGCGCCATCATCAGAAATTCCGCTTCCGAGTCCCTCGTGGTGGCCGCCTCGTGCTCTCGCTTCAGTATGCCACCCAAGAAAGGCCCAACACCAGAGGAGGTTGAGGACATTAAAACCTCCCTCGGAGTGCTGTGCGGAGACGTGGCCGCAGTCAGGGCACAGCAGGAGCTGCCTCTGGGGCTTCTGGAGGAGGTAAAACAGCTACGCCTCCAAAATGCCGAGAAGGACAGACGGATCATGGATCTCGAGCGGCGGGTGGATGAGCTGGAGCAGTACACCCGTACGAACGACGTGGTCATCAGCGGTATTAAAATCAAGCCGCGCTCGTACGCGCGCGCGGTGGCCGGGAACGTCGGGGAGCCCAGCGACGAGGAGACCCACTCGGTGGAGCAACAGGTGGCGTCCTTCCTCCAAAGCAAGGGGATAGAGATGGACCTGGAGCACATAGAAGCATGTCACTCACTGCCCAGGAGGAGTGACAGACTGCCGGCCATCATTATGAGATTTGTCAATCGGAAGAACAAGGTCGCACTGCTGAAACAAGGATGCAAACTGAAAGGCACGGACGTTTTCATTAATGAGCATCTGACACGAAAAAACGCAGACATCGCGAGGAAGGCAAGGCAACTGAAGAAGAACGGTAAAATACAACATACATGGGTAACAAACTGTAAGATTTTCATTAAGCTAAGCGGGACACCAGAAGAGGCAAAAGTACTGATAGTGAGGAACATGGAGGATCTGGACAAGTATAACTGACACCAATGTATCAATTACACCAGGAAATGACATGGACACGTTGAAATTAGTTCTTCAACAGAAAGTAATTGATCTAGATTGTGAATATAAGGAGCATAATATAATAGATCCAGAAATAGATTCTGAAAGTAACTTTCTCTCTACTTTTGTTAAAAATTGTAATTATTTCACTCAGGAACAATATGAAAAAGAAATTAACCTAGACGGGAAGCTCTCATTAATTCACTTTAACAGCAGAAGTATGTACTCTAATTTTGATTTCATTAAGGACTATTTGCAACAATTTTCTCGCCCCTTTAGTATTATAGCCATCACTGAAACTTGGTTCAATGTCGATAAAGGAATAGATTTTTGTTTGAATGGATATGATTTAAAATACATGAATAGATTAAATAAGGCGGGCGGCGGGGTTGCTATATATGTTCATAATTCTATAAAATATAATGTTGTAACAACTATGTCTATGGCTATTGATGGAATTTTGGAATGTTTGACTATTGAGATTATGAATGAAAAAAAGAGAAATGTTATAATAAGTTGTATATATCGGACACCCAGTTCAAGTATTGACACTTTTAATGAATGGATAGAAAAAACGTTTGCTTCGGTGAACCAAAAATTACTATTTATCTGTGGTGATTTTAACATTGATTTGCTAAATCCAACAAGGTTAAAAGCCATTGATGACTTTACTGACACGATGTACAGCTTATCACTATATCCAACAATAACAAAGCCAAGCAGAATAACATCACATAGCGCCACTATTATTGACAACATTTTTACTAATGTCATGGATTTCCAAACTAATAGTGGCCTGCTTGTCTGTGATATAACTGACCACTTACCAGTTTTTACTTTGTGTGACTGTGATTTAAAAAAAATAGATACCAAGATCATGATAGCAAAGCGAACAATAAATGAAGAAGCAATTCATGCCTTCAATTTTGATTTAGCACAACAAGATTGGAGTTCGGTGTATGAAGAGTCAGATGTGGACAAGGCTTATGATAATTTTCTAGATATTTTTACTATGTGGTACAATAAACATTGTCCTGTAAACGAACACATGACAAAGAAAAAAAAGATAAAAAGTCCTTGGCTCACAAAAGGAATTATTAATGCTTGCAAAAAGAAAAACAATCTGTATAAACAGTTTATCAAAGTAAAAACAAAAGAAGTGGAACAGAGATATAAAGCATATAGAAATAAATTGACTGATATTATAAGAACGAGCAAACAACTTTATTATAGAAGAAGATTATATAAAAATAAAAACAATATAAAAGGAACTTGGGATGTGTTAAACAACTTAATTAAACAAGGATCTTCTGGAACATCATATCCTGAATATTTTACTGATGCAAATGGTGAAAATCACAACATGAGTAATATTGTCGATGGGTTCAATAAATTCTTCATAAATGTTGGCCCGGAACTAGCAGCGGACATCCCGTGTCATAAAAATGAAAATATCAGTAATATAAAATCAAATCCCTTTTCACTGTTCCTCTCAGCTACAAATGAGCAAGAAGTAATAAATATCACATTAAAATGTAAAAGTAAGTCTTCAATGGATTATCATGACATAAATATGTCTGTAGTTAAACAGGTTATTCTGAATATTGCTAGTCCCTTAACATATATCTGTAATTTATCATTTCAGTCCGGTTGTTTTCCAAAAAAAATGAAAATTGCGAAAGTAATACCACTATATAAAAGTAATGACAAACACAGTTTTACCAATTATAGGCCTATTTCTCTACTGCCTCAATTCTCAAAAATTCTAGAAAAACTTTTTAATTCAAGATTAGAAAAATTCCTTGAAAAACATCAAATAATAAATGTTGGTCAGTATGGTTTCAGAACGCAAAGAACCACTTCAATGGCGATAATTGAGGCAGTAGAAGAAATTACTGATACACTGGATAAAAATAAATATGCAGTTGGTATTTTTGTTGATCTCAAAAAGGCCTTCGACACAATCAATCACTCAATTTTACTGGATAAATTGGAAAGATATGGTATTCGAGGGAAAGCTGGTAACTGGTTAAAAAGTTACCTAACAGGTCGGGAACAATATGTTAGCATAGGGCATTACCATTCAGAGAAACTTGGTATTACATGTGGTGTTCCCCAAGGGTCAGTGTTGGGACCAAAACTTTTCAATGTATACATAAATGATATTTTTGATGTTTCTCAAGTACTTAAACTCATACTGTTCGCAGATGACACCAACATATTTTTCAGTAGCGATGATTATACTGATCTTGTAATGACCGTAAACAGGGAGCTACAATTAATAAAAAAATGGATGGACATAAATAAATTATCATTAAATATAAATAAAACTAAAGCAATGTTTTTTGGTAATTTAAAATATAATATAGAATTACCAATTATCATTGAAGGTGTACCAATTGATAATGTGAGTGAAAACAAATTTTTGGGAGTCGTAATTGATAATAAAATTTCATGGAAACCCCACGTCAGACACATAAAAACCAAAATTTCTAGAAGCCTCGCAGTTTTGAACAAAGTGAAACAATTCCTTGATAAAAATGCACGTCGTACTCTGTACTGTACCCTGGTTCTTCCATATCTTACATATTGTGTGGAAGTGTGGGGAAATACATATAAAAATACAACTAATCCATTAGTCACAGTACAGAAACGAGCACTGCGTATTATTCACAAGGCTGGTTATCTAGATCATACTCACAAATTCTTTCTTCAGGCAAAGTTACTTAAATTCCAGGATCTGGTTAATTACAATACATCCATAATTTTGTATAAAGCTTTTACTAAACTTTTACCGGCAAATTTACAAACTAGATTTGAAATTCGAGAAAAGGTTTATAATGTGAGAGGCTTTGGAGAATTCAAATTACCCAGAACTCGAACAACCCGTAAAGGCTTTTGTGTGTCTGTATGTGGTGTGAAAATCTGGAACAGTCTGAGTTTACAATTGAAACAATGCAAAAATATTCATAGATTTAAATTTCTCTACAAACAGTTGGTCTGGTCACAGTATACTCAATGATGGTTTTAGTGTGCTCTGTAATGTCTGTTCTCTTACCATTGCTGGTATGGATTCCAAAATAAAAAAAAATAAAAAAGTGTGCGTATGTATGTACATATATGTACTTGTGTGTGTAGATATATATGTATGTATATGTATGTGTGTTTGTTACTTGTAGTTATTACTGCCTGTTACCTGTGGTAATGCAATTTATAATTTATATATTCTGTATTCAGTTATGAAGACTCTAATTGTTGTTTGCGAGCTGCCGCTTAGATGCTTGTATGTGCCCGGGGCTGTTGATGGGTCTGTATGCAATGATGGGCGTAGCTGCGGGAAGTTTATTGTTTTTTTTGTTGATGAGTGAGTATAGGGGTGGGATTTAATAAGTTTTCTTCGTCCCACTCCTTTTTCAGGCAATTTTTGTTTTTTGTTTTGTGTATTTTATGTTCAATATAGGTATTTGTTGTGCCTGAAAATGAACAAATAAATGAATGAAATGAAATGAATGAATACTTTTATTCCACAATCAGAGAGAAAGAAACAGAGAGAGAGTGCAGGACAGACAGACGGGTGACAGTCTCAGGTGTACACACTGCTACACAACAGCACCAGAGAAGCAGGATTTAGTGTTTGTGTTATTACGAGTGTAAACAAGAAGAGTTCCAGATGGTACAGTGGACACATGTGTGACTGCTGTGATTAAAGCATCTTTCTTTCAGCTTAACGAGTGAACCGTCAGCTCGTTCAAACACACGTTAAAGTGCGTTTGGCTCGACACCACCGAACAGAGGCAGCAATATAACACAGCTAACATTAACAGTGCAGTGAATCCTGCTTGTGCCGTGATGTTCAGGACTGCAAACCGAGCAGCATCACTGACTTTCAGCTTGTTGTGTTTGTGGATATATGACTGACTTTAATTATCCACAAAATCATCACATTCTCTGTCAGATTAAGGTCGACTATTGAACGGCGTATATTTTAAAGGCTTTAAAACCAAGTTAACGCTGAAAGTACAAACATCACTAATGTCACATAACTCTGCCGACAAGGCATAGCTATGGCTATGAAATGCTCTTTGTGTATCACTTCTTCATTATGAAAGATGTCATTAATGCACTAGTAATGTCTCATCTGGAGTATTGTTCAATCATTTGGTCAGCAGCTAATAAGACAGATCTTAACAGACTTCAGTTAGTCCAGAATAAGGCGTCCAGATTAGTGTGAAGATGTTCATACTATACTAATATTGATCAAATGCATAATAACCTTTCTTGGCTTCCTGTACAGGCTAAAATATTCTATGGCTTACTTGTAGTTCTAAAGAAAGCAATTCTGTTAAACACACCACATTTATTCTGCTCAGCTGCAGTATCCAGATGAAATACATCATCATATTACACAGTTTTCAACAAGCTGCAATTTAGTAAATGCTCGAGTTAAAAGTAACGTTTTGTAAAACTGTTACATTTAGAGCAACTTTTAAGTGGAATAAGTTGCCTTAAAAAATTAGAGAATTATTCAAAACTTCAATGAACACTTAAAAGCCGATTTACAGAGCTTTTAGTTGTTGTAAATATTGTAAGACATGATTTGTTTTTGAAATTTGTGTAATGTGCCTCAATGTTATTGATATTATTATTATTATTATTGATTGCTTATATTTGAACAATTGTGAAACCTCACTGTGGATGTAAGAGTGAAATTATGTGGATATCTTGAATCCACTTTATTGTGTAATATTTTATGTGAGTATTTGACGGAAGACGAGCAACATCTGTTGTGGAAGCTAACAGGGTTCCTTTAGAACAAACAAACATAGGATTTATTATCACTGAATAATTCTGTATAAATTTATACAAATTATAGAAATATGTAATAGGAAACAACAAAATAATCTAAATTATAAAATAATGTGTGTGTGTGTGTGTGTGTGTGTGTGTGTGTGTGTGTGTGTGTGTGTGTGTGTGTACACAATCAGGAGGGATGGGCATGATTTTAGTGTTTGAACAGTCATGAATTATCTTTAACAGCAGGTTGGATGTAATGTGTTAGAACTACCAGCAGGTGGGGATAAGAGACCTTTAAGGTGTTTGGTGCCACGCTCCACCTTCAGGTTTAAAACTAGTGTTAATGGAGTTTGAAGGTTGAGTTTGTTCCACGACTGCATTTCACTCACTGCCTCTGTTTGTATCTCTGTCACTGCAGGACCAACATGGAGCCAGAAGTCAGCGCTCTCAGGAGGCCGACAAACCTCACAGAAGAAAGGGAGAGAAAAAACACACCTGTGACGAGTGTGGGAAGGGTTTTACTCTGAGGGCTAAACTAAAACGGCATCAGGTCATCCACACTGGAGAGAGACCGTTCAGCTGTGACTTGTGTGGAAAGTCTTTTTCCTTGAAGGATTCCCTAAAAAAACACCAACTCATCCACAGTGGAGTTAAAGCGTACAGCTGTGATCAGTGTGGCAGAGCTTTTACTTGCAGTAGCAGCTTACAGAGGCATCTAGTTACCCACTCTGGAATTAAGGCATACAGCTGTGACGAGTGTGGGATGGAGTTTACTCTGAAGGCTTCACTAAAACAGCATCAGGTCATCCACACTGGAGAGAGACCGTTCAGCTGTGATGAGTGTGGAAAGTCTTTTTCCTTGAAGCGTTCCCTAAAACAACACCAACTCATCCACAGTGGAGTTAAAGCGTACAGCTGTGATCAGTGTGGCAGAGCTTTTACTCAAAGTAGCAGCTTACAGAAGCATCTAGTTACCCACTCTGGAATTAAGGCATACAGCTGTGACATCTGTGGAAAAACTTTCAGCCGGAGAGGGAGCCGAAATACACACCTACGCATTCACACCAGACATGATGTGTACTGCTGTGAACAGTGTGGCAAACAGTTTACAACAGACGCACACTTACAACAACACATGTTTACCCACACTGAGGAGAGACCTTATCAATGTGACCTGTGTGAGAAGACTTTTAAATCTCCACATTACCTGAGACAACACCAACAGATCCACACCAGAAAGAGACTCTACAAGTGCAGCTACTGTGAGGTATGTATTTATATTGTTATCTTGTCATTTTAGCCTGACTGTTTGGAACAACTCTGCTCATTAAACTGTGTTAGCATGTTAGCAATTCTACTGCATGGAAAAGCAGCTCTGAGTGATTATTCAGATTTTCCTTTCAGTTATGATTTTAGTATTACTGTAGTATTATGGTGGTAGTATTGTAGTTATTGCAGCCCAGTAAACTGAGTGTGTTAACTGAAACAGTCAAATGTAGTTGGACGTCTGCAGAGATGCTCTTTATTTCAGGCGACGTTCAGGATACAAATGTTGAAGGACTGACTTACACTGTCTTTGTGTCTTTGTTTAGAAGCAGAGCGACACAGATGGATCCAGTTCTCAACCCTGTCATCACTGTGGTGGTGGGAAAGACTTTCATTGTGACCTCTGTGGAAAAACTTTCAGTCGGCAAAAGACCCTAAAAAGACATCAACGTAGACACACTGGAGACAAACTGAAATACTGCAAAGAATGTGGGAGAAGCTTCACCACACCAAGTGATTTAAAACAACATGAACTGATTCACAGTGGGGTTAAAAAGCACCTCTGTGATCAGTGTGGGTCATCCTTCACCACTGCATGGAAGCTTAAAACACACAAACGAGTCCACACAGGAGAGAAACCACACAAGTGCAGACACTGTGAGAGAAGCTTCTCACAGTCAAGTAATCGTAACAGGCATGAACGTGCACACATGGAAGGAAACTACAGCTGTGACCAGTGTGACAAGAGCTTCAGGAAGCTCAGATCATACTCTGCACACAAACGATCCCACGTTACTAATAAACTGTTTCACTGTTACCAATGTGCCCAAACATTCACCTCATTGTCTGCTCTGTGCAAACATCAGCGCGATCACTCAGGGCTGAAATCACTCCCATCACTGGATCACAGTGAATCTGAAGACACAGAAAGATCCTCTGGTTTCTGTGTCAGACTCAAAAAGCTTGAGATCAGGCTCCACAGAGTTCAGATAGAATCATTTAAACTTGTGTTGAACTGAACTGGTTGCTGGGCTGAACTTCTACATAATACAGATCTACATGGGATCTTCTTTTCTGTTGTTTTACTGAGTCAGTTTTGTCCTTTTTTCTCTGTCCTGGTTTTGCTCGTCTGTAAATGATTGAAACTCAGTCAAATAGTTCATTGTTCTCCAGCAAAACGTTTTGGAAACTCATGTTTAACCTTTAAAACTCTGACATGTTTTAGCACACAAGGCTTCATCGGGGAGTTCACTCATGATTGGACCATGAGAACAAAGGTTTTTAGTTCTTTCAAAGAGAGTCTTGGAGATGTTTGATGTTTCTGTTTTTCTGAAACCACCTGAAAGAAAAACTATTTTTCTTGCTTTATGTAGTGTGGAAGTTTTTAATGTTTCTTCATCTGTGATGTTCTTGAATGTGTTCACGTGAAGATGGTATAAATAAACTATCCTTTCAGCTTTAGCTCCTAATTTATTCATTATTTATGGATGTAGCACAGCAGCCGTCTCTTGATTAACACATGGAGGGCTCGGGATCTGATGGTGTCGTCTCCCTAATTTGCCCACTCAGTAAATCTCACTCATGGCCAAGAAATTGAAATAAACCTTGTTTCCCTGCTGGATAGTGATCCACTGTAACTCTGCTCCTCCTTCCTGTTTAGGATTTCTGTGGCTGAAGTAAAATTCCCTCCATCCATCACTTATCCCAGCTAACCCAAAGTGAAATAAAGTTTTGCTGGTCTTAAAAAAGCATTACAATAATGGGCATTACCAATGCAAACTGAATGATACAGAAGATGAAAGAAGAGACTTTGATCAGTTAATAAAGCTCATGATCTGGATTCATTGTGGCTGCTACACAGATACTTCTGGGTCACTTCTCTCAGTTAGGAACCTTCCTCACCAAACTGACTGTTGGACCACACCCCTGGTTTCATGAGAAATTGTTTCAGCCATGATTTCTCTTCCTGTATTTCAGAGTAAAGACTGAAGTGACAAATGGAAGCATGTTTAAAAACACAATGTGAGAGAGACGTTGAGGTCCTTAGAAGTTACCCTGGGTTTTTCTGTCACCCTGCTAGATGTTACACACCTTGTTATTGGACTGATTTCTACTGCTGGACTACTCCTGCGGAGAGTAACAATACTCTTACTAATTAGCTCCCTTTCACACCTTTGGGGATATTTATCTTTGTGTTTGCAGCGCTGTGAGCCAGAACAGCGAGAGAAAAATCTGCAACAGCGACGAGCCGAATGCTTACGTGAATCGCAGCAGCTGCACATGTGCTACGCTGAATTAGAGGATATCTTTGCTCTGGATTTCTATTTCTACTTTTTCATTTCTATATGATTCTTCTTGCATCTAAACAAAGATGATTCAATTTGCTAAATGTTGATGGCTCTTCGTGCTCAGGTGTAAATGAGACGTAATATTTGCTCTTGGTTTGGTTCTCCTGTACAGAACCTTGCAGTACAACAGAAACCTAAAAACATTATTTGTAGTTGTTATTCTTAGTTGTTCTGCTGCCTAAATACCACAGGGTCTGATTATGAAGTTATTGAGCTGCACATACTTTACGACCTGCTTAAGTTCGAGGTCACAGCGTCTGTAGAGCAGCTGGAACATAATGAAGTCTACAAGGTTAAAGTTTTCTCTTCAGTTATTGTTCTTTCTGCTGCTTGGTTTGATGGATCTGAGAGCTTTTGTTTTTATTATTGTTATTATAATTATCATGAATATTTTACTCTCTAGAAGCTTTAAAATAGTGTTTGTGTTTGAAAAAATTGATTTAAGAATTGAACAGAAACATCTGTCCTTCTGAAAATGGCCCAAAGGCACGGAGACAAAGTCAAAGGATGCAACCTGTAACTTTCTCTTCCTTCATGTCAGGACCATCATCCATGATTTATATAAAATGCATATAGCAACAGTAGCACTTTAGTTTGGACTTTATGATTTCTGTAACTGGAAAATATTATTTTGTTTAAAAGGGCGACATTAACATTAAAATAAATGAAAGAAGCTTCAGCTGAGAGCTTCATGCAGTCATCATCAGCAGCTCATAGCAGTCACAGCTCTTTGTTACGCAGCTTTGCAGGAATTAAAGTGGCTGAAGTGTCAGAGTTTGTGTGAGAAGCTGCTTCATGGACAGCTGTACACACGTCTTTATTATTTCTTCATAAATCAAACACACAGGTTTGTCTGTAGATGATTTAAAGTGTGTCGTTGTGCAGTTAAAGCTGTTTGTGTGACGCCCTGACCTCCTGTGAATGAAACAGCCAATCAGATCCATCAGAGAGAGAGCAGGAAGTGTTGTGTGTTTGTGACAGAACAAGGAAACAGTGATGATGATGAACATAAAGGTCCTCTGATGTTTCCTGTTACAGTAACGCTTGTTCATCTGTTGCTCTCCTACACTTTCCTATAAATAAAGGAGAAAAAGTGCGTTTAGTTTCATTTCCTACAGCTCAGAGTTACACTTCACATTCCTGCTGTCACATCAAAAAGCTTCACTTTGGTCCAACATCTACATGTTAACATGAAACACAGACAGACTCAGAACATCTGGAACATCTGCACTTTGACCCAAAGTGCTATAGCCAGGATATTTTCTACATATTTCTTATGTTGGACCTGTTTGAACTGTAAACGACCTGTAATCATCTGTAAATGGTGTGAGACACACTGAGGCCACCTACAGGGCAGCTGGGGAACAGCAGGGATCTGAAATCATATGAGACGTTAGTGAGTGAGAAGAACAAACGGACTTAAGATGGCTCGAAGTGATCAAAGTTGATCTAAAACAGAAGATGAATCCACTGATTCTTTGTAAAGTTCATCTGCTGCTCACATGAATCCATGAAAGATTTATTTCACTGAATGTTTCTTCAAAGCTCATTTCAACCTGTTGAAGTCATGAATGAAAGTGCAGACTGAGAGTGGATCACATGATGTTTGAGGTGTGTCATGTGACATGTCCAGTATTGTCACACATGTCTAGATTGTCCCTGATATCATAACTGCTCAAACACTGATGATTATATTTGAAGAATTATTCCTGATGGCAGCAAAGTTTGAATGGAGCTCTCTGTCTGTGCTGATTTGTCGCCCTCTGGAGGTCAAAGCATAAACTGCATGATGTCACTGTAACCACCACAGTGACAGGAAGTGTTTTTAAATGATGAAATATGTCAGTGATGCTGATAGTGTGTTCATCACAGACGTTCAGGCTTCGTGTTGACATGAATCAAAGTGAAAGCAGAGAAACTGGAATGAATCAGGTGTTTTTACCTGGTGTAAATGGCAACACATTAAAGGTGTATAGACAGTAGAGATGTTTTAAAAATCTTAACAGTTCAGTAGCAGTGCCTCGCTCGTCACTTCTCACGGTAGATGACTTTAAACTATGGCCCGATGTTAGCTACATCCACATTATTAATGACTTGTATTTTCCGAAGGCGTTGTTGGCGAGGAATTGTGTAATTATAAGAGCACCGAGGCGTATAATTACCTGCACAGCAACAACATTGATAAAGTACTGCTCAACAAACAAGACGACTTTATTTTTCTTAAAGCACCTGTAGAGCCGAGCCAGAACGCTAATCAGGCTAAACACTTAGCATGGCTAATGCTAAGAGAAAGTGGAGTAGTGGAGACAGTCGGCTGTTCCTGTATCGCCGGATTAGGGAGATCATGT
Organism: Aulonocara stuartgranti; assembly: GCF_965226115.1. NCBI lineage: Eukaryota > Metazoa > Chordata > Actinopteri > Cichliformes > Cichlidae > Aulonocara > Aulonocara stuartgranti. The sequence continues at coordinate 9,214,668 of NC_138941.1, forward strand.
AGTCATGCTGCTGTTCTGTGGAGGGTATTTCACTTATCTGGATATCACAATGTTTAAATGACTGAAACAGAAACACTGGACTGGTCAAAGGCTGACTGGGGAGTCACGCTACTGCCATCCAGCCACAGGGGACTGTCCTCTCCCCCTTCCTCTTCACCCTCTACACCACAGACTTCAGCCACTGCACAGAGACCTCCATCTTCAGAAGTTTTCTGATGACTCTGCGGTGGTTGGATGCATCAGCAGGGATGATGAGACAGAGTACCGGGCTGTGGTCGACTCCTTTGTCACGTGGTGTGAGCAGAATCATCTGCAGCTCAACGTGGCAAAGACCAAGGAACTGATCGTGGACTTCAGGAAGACCAGGAAACACTTGACCCCTGTTTCAATCCAGGGGGTCAGTGTTGACATTGTGGAGGACTATAAATACCTTGGAGTACACATTGACAATAAACTGGACTGGGCTAAAAACACCACAGCACTTTACAGGAAGGGCCAGAGTCGTCTCTATTTTTTGAGGCGACTGAGGTCCTTCAACATCTGCCAGAAAATGCTGAGGATTTTCTATGAGTCTGTGGTGGCCAGTGCGATCCTCTATGCTGTTGCATGCTGGGGGAGCAGGCTGAGGGTCGCAGATGCCAACAGACTTAATAAACTGATCCGTAAGGCCAGCAATGTTGTGGGGATGGAGCTGGACTCCCTCAAGGTGGTGTCGGAGAGGCGGATGCTGTCCAAGATAAAGACAATGTTGGATAACACCTCCCACCCACTCCATGACATGCTGGTCAGTCACAGGAGCTCGTTCAGTGAGAGACTGAGATTACCGAAAAGCACCACTGAACGACACAGGAAATCATTCCTGCCTGTGGCTCCCTGTACAACGCATCCACCTAACACACTGTTTACTGCTACAACTACACATGTTTCTTTTCCAACTATTTATTTATGAGTGACTTATGTATGTATGTATGAATATATATGTATATATTGTACTATTCTTAGTTAGCGTATTGTCTGTCTTGTCTTAATGTTGGTTTAAAATGGAGCACTGTAACAAAAAATAATTTCCCCCAGGGATCAATAAAGTATTCTGATTCTGATTACATGGAGTACTGTTTACTGTTTACATGTCAATGCCACTCGTTAACTTTGTGTGGGCTGTATGCTGCACAATAACAGGTTAAATACAAAACTTTATTTGAAGACATCTGTAGCACTGCCTCAGTTCTGGATGTTTCCACAGACTCCTCTGTGCACCTAAAGAAAAGGTCAAAGGTGTTGAAAATCTCCCAATTCTTTGAATCTTTGGGCTGAAGGAAGGACAGTACTCGGTGTATAAATGCTCAATCAACAATCATTTATTTCCATATAATTCAACACTTAAGAGCATAAGAACCATCATGATGGGGAGACCTGCCTGCAGAGGGTCACAGCAAGTCTCAAAGTGGTGACGGGTTACACAGCCTCTTATAGCTTCTAGCGGCCCCCACCTAGTCGTAAAAGCCTAAACATTCACATTCTTTCTCTCTTACGGCGCCTAAGTTATGACCTCGGCTCCTTGTCTTTCTGCTCTCTGTAAGGTGGGGGTATGGAATGTGGTCTGTCTCTTCTATTATCGGCACAAGGTCCTCTGCACACAACATTCTCTTCATGATTCAGCAGTATGACATGTCAAGAAACAGTGTAACACATTCAACAGTGTCAAGTAATACAGGTCAATCCAATAGATCTAATGATTTTCACACTCTTTTAAGTCAGAAGTATAATGCAAACTAAAACTACATACTGATCACACACTCTATATTAAAGGCAAGGCAAGGCAAGTTTATTTGTATAGCACAATTCAACAACAAGGTGATTCAAAGTGCTTTACAGAGACATTAGAAACAAAAACAAATAAAAAGCATGATTTAAAATTGATTAAAACAAGCAAACAAACAAACTAACTAATTAACAAACAAACAAACAAAACAGTATATAAAATCAAAACAGATAAAATCAGAACAGTAGATAAAATCAGTAGTTAAATGTAAGTTTTGAAATTTAAGCTTAAAAGTGTGGATTTGGTGCTTTATTCAAATGCAGCTGAGAACAGGTGAGTCTTCAACCTGGATTTAAATAAACTGAGTGTTTCAGCTGATCTGAGGCTTTCTGGGAGTTTGTTCCAGATATAAGGAGCATAAAAGCTGAATGCAGCTTCTCCGTGTCTGGTTCTGACTCTGGGAACTGATAAAAGACCGGATTCAGATGACCTGAGTGATCTGGAAGGTTCATACTGGGTCAGGAGGTCACTGATGTATTTTGGTCCTAAACCATTCAGAGCTTTATAGGCCAGCATCAGAACTTTGAAGTCTATCCTCTGACGGACAGGCAGCCAGTGTAAGGACCTCAGAGCTGGACTGATGTGGTCCACTTTTTTGGTCTTAGTGAGGACTCGAGCAGCAGAGTTCTGAATGAGCTGTAGTTGTCTGACTGATGTTTTAGGTAGACCTGTAAAGATGCTGTTACAGTAATCAAGCCTACTAAAGATGAATGCATGGACTAGTTTTTCCAGGTCCTGTTGAGACATCAGATCTTTTATCCTTGAAATATTCTTGAGGTGATAGTAAGCTGACTTTGTTATTGTCTTAATGTGTTTTTCTAAGTTTAGGTCTGCATCCATCACTACACCCAAATTTCTCGCCTGGTTTGTGGTTTTTAGATGTATAGATTGAAGTTCTCTGGTGACCTGTAATCGTTTTTCTTTGGCGCCAAAGACTATTACCTCAGTTTTGTTTTTGTTTAGCTGGAGAAAATTGTGGCACAACCAGTCATTGATTTCCTCAATGCATTTACCAAGAGCCTGTACAGGGCCTCGGTCTCCTGGTGACATTGTGATATATATTTGTGTGTCATCTGCATAGCTGTGATAGTTTATTTTGTTGTTGTTTATAATCTGTGCCAGTGGGAGCATGTAAATGTTAAACAGAAGGGGTCCCAAGATGGAACCTTGGGGAACTCCACATGTGATACTTGTCTGCTCAGATGTGAAGTTACCTATTGATACAAAGTATTTCCTGTTTTCTACGTATGTTTTGAACCAGTTTAGTACAGTTCCTGAAATACCTGCCCAGTTCTCCAGTCGTTTGAGTAATATGTTGTGGTCAACTGTATCAAATGCTGCACTGAGATCCAGTAAAACTAAGACTGACATTTTTCCACTGTCTGTATTCAGACATATGTCATTAAACACTTTGGTCAGAGCGGTTTCAGTGCTGTGGTTCTGTCTAAAACCTGACTGGAAGGCATCGTAGCAATTATTCTGTTTTAAGAAGTAATTGAGCTGTTGAGAAACTGTTTTTTCAATGATCTTACTTAAAAATGGGAGATTTGAGATCGGCCTGTAGTTGTTCATTTGTGTCTTGTCAAGATTGTCCTTTTTCAGTATAGGTTTGATTACAGCAGTTTTTAGTGGTTCTGGAAACACACCTGATAATAAAGAAAAGTTGACGATCTGTAACAGGTCTGACTCTAAAGTCTTTGAGACCTTTTTGAAAAAACTTGTTGGCAGGACATCTAAACAGCAGGAGGAGGAGTTCAGTTGACCTAAGATGTCCTCCAGGTCTTTGCTGTTAATCGGATGAAACTGTTTCATGGTGTTTAAACAGTTTTTTGGTGGACACAGTACATATCCTGGATCTGCTGTTGATGTACCAATTGCTTGTCTAATTTTTTGGATTTTTTCTGTGAAGAATTTGGCAAAGTCATTGCAGGCCATGGTCGAATGAAGTTCAGCTGCCACTGGCACAGGAGGGTTTGTTAGCCTGTCAACTGTAGAAAATAAGACCCGAGCATTATGGCTGTTTTTAGTGATGATGTCAGAGAAGTAGGACCTCCTTGCACTCCTCAGTTGTAAATTAAAATTGTGAAGTTTCTCTTTATAAATGTCATAATGAACCTGGAGGTTTGTTTTTCTCCATCTGCGCTCAGCTTTCCTACACTCTCTTTTTTCATTTTTCACCAGTGTGGAGTTTCTCCATGGAGACTTTTTCCTTCCAGAGATAACCTTCACCTTAATGGGAGCAATAGTGTCCATTACATTTAACATGTTAGCATTGAAGCTATTGACGAGCTCATTGACTGACCCTCTGGACAGGTCAGGTGTTAATGGGAAGACCTGGTTAAAAATTGCACTACTGTGTTCAGTTATACACCGTTTTGTGATCACTGTTGTTGATATATTTGTGTGGGCTGAGATTTTACTTTCAAAGAAAACACAGTAATGATCAGACACGCCCACATCAGACACAGTAACCTTTGAAATGCTCAGGCCTTTGGAGATCAGTAGGTCGAGAGTGTGTCCTCTATTATGTGTGGCCTCTGTTACATGCTGAGTCAGCCCAAAGTTGCCCAGAGTGTTACTCAGGTCTTTAGTCCCTTTGTCCTGAGGGTTGTCCACATGGATGTTAAAATCCCCAACAATAATTACACAGTCAAAATCAACACAGGTCACAGACAGCAGTTCACTGAGGTCATTAAAAAAGTCTGTGCAGTATTTGGGAGGCCTGTAAACATTAAGAAACACAACTTTGGATGGGGCCTTCAGCTGTAAAGCCACATATTCAAAAGACTGAAAACTTCCAGGAGATAGCTGCTTACATTGAAATGATTCATTAAATAAGACAGGGTATAATATGATCTACAGCAGTATCAACTACTTTGATTACATATATAAGGTAACATATGATAACCGAATAATCTCACAAAGGTCAGCAGCACATGTAGTTGGGACAATTCTTCAGTCGCACAAACTACACAATCATTTTCCTCCAATGACGACTTTTCACTTGCAGAAATGGTCCTGTGTGATTTCCAGGCTGTGATATAAAAACTAGTTCCTAATGGCAGCGACTCACTCAGTAAACATGTGTTTCCTTCACCAACCTCACACACAGATCCAATAAGATCAGGAAGTGGGCAGTATAGTACAATATGTGTTATTCTGTGCTGCACTGCACAAACTAAAGATCTGCTGAAGTGTTGGAAATGATCCAGATGTTTATTTTGGACGATACAGCAGAAGATCAGACATGAAAGTGGAGATAACACAGAAGACCTGCAGCAAAGGTCAGAGGTCAGACTGGGCCCCTGGATTCAACAATGAGCCAATGATCATCAAGCAGTGACTAAAGCAGAGCCCTGACCTTCTGACATTCATCACACAGTCAGAACAAATGTCTGCTGATGACTTCATCTCATGAAACGACTGATAGATGTCAGTTCATTGATCAGCTGAGCTGCTGATCTTCATCGTCACAGAAACATTCAGCTTGTTTCAATCAGTAAATAACTCCCACTACTCCCAGTTTGAACTGTTCCCACTCAAAATGCTGTGAGAACAATGATCATTGTAGAACTTCACAAACATCACGTGTTGTTTTCCACATGTAAGATCAGCAAACACACAGAAACTTCCTGTTGCCACACACGGCCTCTAAAATCTCTTCCACGCTTTCTGTCTGAAGTCCACTCTCTGTGTCGGATCCACAGGAAACAACAAGATCTTATTAACATGGTTTTCAATGTGTCTCCTTCCAAAAAGTCCAACCAATGAACAAATGTGTGTATTTGTGGAGGCCGAACAAAAGCATGACATATTTCTCTGTTTCTATAAACTGGAGTCAAACACAAACATGAAGAGTTTCACTGACAGACTCCAAAATGCCCCCACAGTGGATCAAAGGGAAATCCTACAGTGTGGCCAGAGACTCTTAATGGCTCCAACATCAACACATCCACAATGTTGGATCCAGTTCTGCCTCACAGAGTTACTAAGACACACCCTCTGCCAGCATCACAACAGCTCCACCTGCTTCACCTGCCTCCTCAGCATCTGTACACCTGAAGAGAAAAGAAAGGCTCCAACAGCTCAAATCTACAAAGGATTCATGAAGTTTCATCCAACAATAACATGTTTGCCTTCCACAGTGTGCTGTTAGACACCACTGTACCTCTGCCATTTCAAAAAGAGCAGCTTGGGAACATTTTGGCTCCAAACACTTTGTGTTTAAGTTCTTTGTTTTCTTTGTGAAGCCGACAACATCTGGAGCTTTGTGACTCATAGAAACATCATTTTGTTCTTTAGATGACAGCAGATTGGGACTGAATAATCAATCACTATCAAACCAATAAAGACAAACATGCTGATTTTACAGGAACTTTGTTGGAGAAGCTGCAAAGACATGAAACTGGTGGAGATCCCAAACCAGTTGATAGTGCTGGTTATTCCAAATAAAGCTGTTTCCCTTTGAGATGAAATGACTTTGTGTCCTGATATATAATAAAGATGTTGTTGTTTTTGAGCCCCTGTATTAAAAGTAGTTTAAAGTCAGCTTGAGTTTGATGTCTTTATGTCAAAGCTGCTCATGATGTTGAGCTGCTGATGGAATAAAAACAATATAAAAGCATGTAGTCCAGACTTAAATGTAGCCTGTTGTTAGCTGAGGTCCACACACAGTGTTTGACAGTGTAAAGTGTGTGAAAGGGCTGCTGGTGGAGCTCACTAGGATGAGCAGGTGACCACGAGGTGGAGAGCAGCTGGCCTGGCTTTGACCCGGGCCACGCCCCCTTTCTCTCTGCTTTGCTGTCACTTATCTTCACTGCTCTGTCCAATAAAGCTGAAAAAGGCCCCGAATCAAAGACATCTGCTGCAGCCTCTGAAATGTCTTCTGTTTCCTTCCCGACGGCTTTTTCACCGTCAGCCCATCAGACAGTCCAGCAGCATTTATGATGATGTCATGATGTTGAAGAGGCTGCTACGGTGGCCTCCCATGACCCCCAGCCTCATCACAGCTGAGATGCAGACATTTGAAAACATTCAGCAGACAACTGAATAACAGTCCAACACAACAGTCTGTGTGCAGACACACACTGACCTTTCATATAGTCAAACACAGCTGGTTGAGTCATTTCTCTGTGAGTCTAAAGTGAATCTAGTATTTGAAAGTCCACTTCCTGTATTTGTTGTTGAAGACTTCTTCAGCTTCTTCTCAAGGACATCAGCTGCTTGTTTGGCAGCAGAGGCAGTTAAGAAGCTTCCTGAAAAACACTGAACAGTGAGTTCACTGTGGCATATGACAGATTCAGCTTTCTGGGTGCAAATGTGTCTGTGTCGACCTTTCAAATGCTGTTGAATCCAAAACATCAGCAGCTCCTCGGCTGCTCACTTCATGCACTTCTGTCTGTGTGACAGTCCAATGACATCACAGCTGTTTCCAGCCCCAGTGTCTCAGGACTGGACACCTTTAAACATGTCGAGGATCAAACAGCGTCCAGCTAAACACACATGAAACTATCAGAGCTGACAATCATTCCAATAACATCTAATGGTTCATGTATGTAGACACAGGACTACAAGGAAATGGCTCTCAGCATCTGGCTGTGGGAACACATGAGTCCCTGTTTGTGTTCAGATTGTGTGCATGTTTTAGACGTGTGTCACATGTAGAAACACAACAATCCCACAATGACACACAGATGTGTTTGACACAGCTGTGCAGCTGTAAGTTGTTTCTAATGATTCATTGAAGCTCTTCTAACATTCTGGAGACGATCAGTACATGAATCTGTTCAACACGACAACAGTTTGACTTCAGTGTGAACGTTTGCATTAAATAACCTTCTTCATCCAGCTGACAGCATCTTCATCCTATGATGTGAACAGTTCCTCCTGTTGATGACAAACCTCTGACAGGATCTGCTTGAGGAGCTTTTTCATGTGCAGCTCTCTGAGCTCAGGGCTGAGCTGCTGTTTCATCTTTAAGAGCTGCTGCCTCCTCGCCGGACTTGTTCTCCTCTTCTTCTCCTAGTGACACCATTTCTGCTTCATATTAAATTCAATAAAGATGCTGACATGTATCTGTAGCAACAACATCATTGAATCTAGAACAACTGGAGCCAAACCAGTGGCTCTGCTGGGATCACTGGTGAGCCAACACTTCCTTGTTGATGCAGATTTCAGGGCTTCCTTTTGCTCCTCCGTTATAACTGTTCTCTCTTCTCAACACATGATGACACAAAGGAATCAGCAGTGACAAAGATGATGCTGAAGAGAAGCACACACTTCACACATATAACAGACCAGTGCAGTTACACACACCTCTGCTCGACATCAGGCCTCAAACAAAGACACAAAACACTAACTTGACTCTAAACAGAAGAAACGAGCAGCTGTTTCTGTTCTGTGCTTATTTATATTTGACACACATGCTTCTCTTTGTGCAAACACACATCGCACTATAAGGGTAACCTCGCACACAATGATTGGACAGCACAGTGATGATGCTGGGAGATCCTATACGCAGCAACACAGAAACACTGAGAACTTTAAACAATGATGGAAAGTGTTATAAATGACTTGTTGGCCTCTGATCTGTCACAAACAGCTGAAACGTGTCTCTCATGAGTCACATGAAGGTTTTTGACAGAAAGGACAAAAAGTAGCTGCAGTCAGTTTGTGTCATTTTTAGATTTATTCATCTGGGAGAAAAATCTGAGGGACATTAAAATGTGTTTTCAACAGAGACAAGAACATGAATATAACAGAACAGGTAAATGAACATGTTTCAAGTAAACAGCTGGACTGATCAGGTCCAAACACAGAGTGATAAACTTGTCAAACAGCTGTCATATCTTTATATAGAAGCTCTTTATAAATGCTGCTCACTGCAGTCTGTTTACTAATAATGTCAAAGTGTTAGAAACACAGAAACATCAGAATGGTCTTTGTTCACAGAAACCTGTCTGGGATCCTTTGTTGTTCTTTTGATGCAGAGTTACATTATAAATATAAAGAGTTATTTCAGAGTCTCATCAGTTTTCCTGCATGTCTTTATTTAACACATCAGCAGGGCTGAAGCTCTCATGTTAAACACACACTGATCTATGGACACGTTCATGTGTTTCTAACAGAACCAGGCTGTTATCAGCCTGCACTAACATGATGTCACACACACTGAATGTAACAGTGACAGTTTACATCATCACACAATCAGCTGTGATTGTTTCACTGTCATCAAACGAGTCAACAGGAAGTAGAATCAATAGAAACCAATCATTTACTGACAGCATGTCTGATGGAAATAAGTGCAGATTATGTATGAAGTCTAACTGCACACAGTAACTGTGTTACAATAAGGACTTAACAGCGCCCTCTGCTGGAGTGTTTCAGTACTGCGTTAACTAGAATACACCACCTCCTCCTCACACCACCTGCTACAGCTCTACTCTTCTATGACTACAGTCATCCACAGCACTGATGTGAGGTCACATGGTTCATATGTAAGGAGCACAGCTGACCTCAGGTCAGTTTAATGACTGTGAGCAGCAGCTGTGTTATTGTCACTGTGACAGGGAGACACTCTCAGACACAGCGCTCATGTCAGCTTGTTCTCATGCAGGAGGATCAGGAGCTCCATGTTTGTCTTTCTGTTTGAATCATGATGTGTTTGTGCCATCAGAGTCTGTCATGAGTACTCAGGGTTTCACAGCAGCTCTTCTGGATGCTGACGAGGACTCCAACCTCATGTTTCACCTCTCTGAGCTTCTGATGTCTGTGAACACTCGTGTTTCTTCTCTGGGCTCATCTGGACAAAAACACCTTTCTGTGTTTGGCTGCAGCCTCATTCTGACTGACAGGAAGTGTGTTATCCATGAGCTGCACTTCTGTGAGGAAGTTTCCTGCTGTGTTTCCTGTCTGTGGACAAACACGAGTGTTCCAGCTGAGGACTTGGTTCCTTCCACCTGTCCATACAGGACATCACGCTGTCTGCAGCTCTGTAAATGCAGCTCCAGGTCCTTCCACGTGCTGCTCTGTATTTGTGCAGTTTGTAGTGTGTCCTGGGAAACGTAGCACACATGGTGTTCTTCTGCTGTTTCCTCCTTTCACTGAGTGTGAAACACTGACGCTGTGCTGTTGTTCACAGAGGGGAGCTGATTCTAGCTGCAGCTGGACTCTGTCATCTAACTGAATGTGTTGGTGCTGATCACGGGGCTCTGAGGGGGGAGCAGCAGGAGGACTCTGGATGCTGACGTCAGTGTATCTGTGGAAGCTCCCACAGCGTGTCTGTCATTCAATATTGTGCTGTATATTGTATCTATGCAAAGATGAACAGACTGTGTGTTCACTGGTCTCTGTGCTGCAGCTCTGATGTCATCATCACTCCCTCCTCCACCCTCAGCAGTCCCAGCATGCTGCTGTGGTGCACCCCACCCTCACTCTACACCTGAGCCACAGACCACACCCTCCACCTCAATATACACCACAGTTTTCTCTGCTGTGGAAATGAGATCAGGAGGAAATCATCATTATTATTATTTAATAAACGCTCACATTAATGTGGGCTTATTTGTTTCATATTAGAAACATTAGTTGAGTGTTTTTAGTATAAAATGGTCAAAGTCCCTCTTTTTGCTCCTCCCCTCACCTGTGGATGGACGGTGCTGTTACCGTGGTGACAGCTTGGATGTGTTTCAGTCCTGCCTGGTTATCACTGCAGGAATCTTTCACATTTATTACAGGTAATAACTCTGATTTTTCTGTGTATTATGAACTAAATGTATCCTGATACACACAGAGATGGATGAGCAGAGGTCACATGATGAAAGAACAAACATGGAGTCTTTGATTTATTTAGATATTTATTGATGAACGCAAACAAACCTGACACTGAACCATCGTCCAGCAGAACAAACCTGATCACATGACCTGCTGACCCAAACAGTGCAAAGCTCCATGGCAACAACAACAAACAGCCTCACATATGTTAACAGAGGCTGTTAGAAGCACAGAGTCTTTACAGTCTTTCTCCTGTTTGGACACAGATCTCTGCACATCTTCATCACAGTTACTCACAGACGTGCAGAGTGTGTGGATATCAAAGCTAAGTTTCCACCATGTTTGTAGTCTGTACTGGGACTCATGGAGCATCTCTCTATGAGCACTCAGTGCTTTAAACAGTGAGTCCCAGTTTAACCAGCAGCCTTCACACCACACATCACACAGACATGGAAACTTCAAACCTCAGACTGAAGACACCATCAGAAATAAACAGATTGTGATGAAGATGAAGAACTGGACCAGTTTGCTGTGGTTTCTTCTGTTCCTGTCAGAAATAAGAGTCTGGCAGCACTTTGCTCTCCTTCCACATGTTTAAGGAGGAAGTGAAGAAGAGCGAGTGAGTCGTCTTCCTCTGTGGGCCCAACATCAGGCAGCAGCCACGTATTTTTAAAAACCCAGCACACTGCTTCAGAAACACTGAGTCCAGGTGACCAGAGTCATGTGATCAGTGAGGTCTTCACTCAGGACGTCACAGCTTCAGGACCTGATTCAGAGGTTTATAAGGACGTGGATCATTGGTGCTGATGTTGTGTGAGAGCTGGTGAACCATGGGGAACATAAATAACAACCAGGCCATCAGCAGTTCTACCCCCAGCTCTAAAACCTACATAATACACTATACATATAGTTATATAGGTTATAGTATGTTATATATAAACGTAGCTGAAGCAGTTCATTTGTAGCTTCACGCTGCACTTCACATGTTTGTCCACCAGATGGCAGCACAGAGGCCTGTGTTGGAAAGCTTTGAGTAATGAAGCGTTTTCAATCCAAGCTTCAGAAAGCTTCATGTGGTCATCAAGGAAGCAACCAGGAAATATCTGCTGTGTGTAAAAACAGCAACACAAGAATCCAGGATGAAGACAAGAAACTCAAAGCTCACAAAACAGGTGGAGCTAATTTTGTGACGTGTTTCTGTAAAAACACCACAGAAGTGAATCATCAAAGTTTCCATGTGAGCTGATGATGCTGCTGCAGAGTTTCTGTGAACCTCCTGTGACCCCGCCTCCTCATACAGAGACATCTGATTGCTCTTCAAACTGCATCACGTGGACACATGTGATTGTGTGTTGTAGTATTGATCCCAATGCTGGTATCAGTCCTGGATCAATAACACTGGATGGATGCGTTCAGCATGGAGCCCCTGAGCTGTGTTACAGACAAACATGGAAACTGACAGGTCTGTGTCATTCACAGTCTGTAACACTTCTAAACAACAGAGGCTGACCCAAGTGCCTCAGAGCCAGGCACGCTCACATCACAGCTCTCTAAATAAGCCAGTTTCAAAATAAGAGCTGAAAGCTGTGTTTGCTTGTGTTAGCTTATTATTGTGGAGACTAACATTCAGTGATCATGTGTTCAGACTCATAATGATTACTCTCAGAAATCCTGATCTTTGTATTTACTGTGTGTTGGATCAATAACTGAGATTCATGGTATCACACAGCTGTGCTGCTGCTGATGTCAGCACATCTGGAACAATACGAGGTATCTGCTACCAGACTGAGCAGGACGTGAGACCTGTGGACTGTTTAAAGCTGTCCCTCCACAGCTCACTCAGACCTGATCCACACCTCAGTGATATTCTCTGACTTCCTCAGTAGAGACAGAAACCATTCAGATCTGGGACCATCAGCTGACTGATGATGTCACACAGACTGTGTTTTTCAGGAACAGTGATTCTGATGTGAGCCTGCTAGCTGACAGCAGACCTGATGAAAGCGCATGTTCACATCTGTGAGGACAGACTGGACTCTTTGACTGCACCTTGGTTCTCCTCAGAGGTCTGTACAGGAGCATGTCCACCCCCACTGAAGATCTCAGTCACTGTGAAACATAGAAAGCTGCTTGTGTGGCCTCTGCCTCACATGTAGATACAGCTACAGGTTTCTCTGTCAGTCAGACTGAAACAGTGTCCTGATGCTGCATCATTCAGCTCTGTGCCCCAGTCAGCATCACTGGGAGCTACCAGTGTTTCTGCCCTTTTCCTGTAACACTACACTCAGCACAGGCTCAGCTGGTATCCAGTGTTGGACTTTGGCTTCAGCTGCTGTGATAGATCCTCTAACATAGATCAGCTCTGCTACATGTTGTTAGATAAGTGCAGCTGCTGTCATGTCCTGATGTTTCTCTGGCTCAGCAGCTTCTCCATCAGAGGTTCACATGGAGCTGATCCAGTATCTCCAGTAACTGTGTTCTGTGCCTCACTGGTTCATCCTTCTGTCTGTGTGACGTCAGTCAGATGTTGAAGTTAAACTCTGTAATCTTCACTGTGTCACAGAGTTCAGTGAGTCCCGTTATTCACAGTATCAATCAGATCATCAGAGAACAGCTGATCAGCAATCAGTGGTGCCAACAGCGCCTCCTGTGGTGAGAGGATGCAATAATGCAATGTAGCATTTTTCCACTCAACACTTGCAGTCATGGAAACTGTCTGTTGGATCTGTGTGACGTTGCTTTCTTGGTTAGAGTTCCTCACAAATGTCCAGATGATTCTTCTAATGAGGCGTCGACCATGTTTGCAGCTCTTTGGAAGAAAACGTCGCCCTTTGCCATCCTTACTTTTCTTTGACTTCTTCAAATGCAGCTGAACTCCAGCTGGTATTTTCTTGGACTTTGCAGCTGTTTCTGGTCATCAGTTCATTCCTGCAAACCTCTGAAGCTGAACAACAATGATGCTGCATTGCTGGCTGATCCCAAAAGGTTGATTCTGTTCATCTGGACGTTTTCAGAAACGTTTGCTCACTGATCAGGTGACTTCTTCAGTCTCAGCTGACTGCAGCTTTACAAGCTTACAAACAGCACATTTGCACAATGACTGAAAGCAGCAGCACCTGATATATATGATACTAATATAATACATATACATATATAATCCATACTAATGATGAAGGAACTGAGCTCACAGTCCATTGTTCATTCAGTGAACTACTCAGTTTATTTTGGGCCTCAGAAATGCTCACTCTGTTTGTACATCACTGTCAGCAATAGACTCATTCTGCTGTGTGGACAGGAACACATGTGACATCACTTCCTGTTTGTTTGTGACTGAAGAAGTTTACAAGGAATCATTTAGAAGAGTTTCAAACATCAACTGATTGAATCCATGAATCTGAAAACGTGTTTGTGAGTGAAAGAGACAGACATGTACAGACTGAACTATCTGTTCAACAGTCAGAGTGTTTCTGTAACAGGAGACACTCTTTACACTCCACTCAGCACAGGGACACTGAGGAGCCACGAGACCAGAGTCTAAACCCAGGATAAAGAGTTTGAGTGAATGTGGTGTTGAAGGTGTGGAGGTGGATCAGAGTGTCAGAGGAGACTCTGTAGAAGGACAGAGTGCCAGCAGGACAGTCCACATACACTGCTGCTCTGTTAGAGACAGAGGAGGAGGAGGAGGAGGAGGAGGAGATGGATGTGTAGCTGTTATTGTGCCAGACAGACTGAGGACCATCATCAGAGCAGCACAGACTCCAGGACTGATCATTGTATCCAAACAAACAGTCAGCACTGACTCCTTTCCTTCTGATGCTTCTGTAACTCACTGATATATAAACGCCTCCTCTCCACTCGACCTCCCAGTAACAGCGACCAGTCAGACCATTTCTACACAGCAGCTGATAATAATCAAATCTGTCTGGATGATCAGGATATGACTGAACCTCCCACACACATGTCACCTTCCTGTTGTTGTCAGACAGTTGGAGCTTTGTGTTCACTGTGTTTGTGTCGATTGTGAGTTGACAGGAATCTGATGGAGAGAACAAACACAATCCAGCTGCAGTTATTGATCCATCATCTGTTCATTGATTGACACTTTGATGATGACTCCTGACATGATGAAGATGGTTGAATGTGTGCTGCTTTGTTTTCATGAATCCCATTAAAAACACACTTACACTTCCTCAGACCTGGTCTCAACCATCGGACTCCAGCAGGCTCCACCCTGAAAGGAGGAGGGGGGTCAGAGCAGCACAGTCAGCATGCACACATGGACATTACATGGCTCTCACACACACACTGTTACACACTGAGCTCAAAGCTCGGCTCCACTGTTTTATTCAAAGAAATCTACATTTATTTATCAGCACATTTAAAAACAGCTTGAGCCAAAGTGCTGCACAGAGTAGAGAGAAAATAGGAAACATACACAGTAATGACTATAAAGACTGGTCAGGATTGAAAGCTACAGAGTACAAATGTGTTTCCAACCGGCTTTTAAAAATGTCCAGTGTTGGTGACGACCTGATGTGAAGGGCGACTGTTCCAGAGTTTGGCTGCAGCCATCGATAAAGCTCACCTCTGTTTTTACGTCTAGTTCTGGTCAGAAGCTGCTTATCTGCAGACCTGAGGGCTCCACTTGGATTCTTTTGTTAAAGAGAGATAAGATGGAGCCAATCCATTCACAGATTTAAAGACAACCAGATCTGGAAGTGGATTCTACCACGTACTGGTAACCAGTGGAAAAAGCTGGTGATGGGTCGTCTAGCACAGACCCACCGCTGGAACCAGACAATTGATGAGGGAGAGAACTGTGACAGCGCCGTTCCTTCACTTGACCTCAGTCGCTCTCGTCTGCTCCCTCGTAACACTGCTCTTTATTGAGCTTACATGAATATGCACAAGTTCATTATGACGTCTTACACAGGTATGAACAAAGAGTACCAGTCTGTGCATAGTGTGTGTGTGTGTGTGTGTGTGTGTGTCTGTGTGTGTGTGTGTGTGTGTCTGTGTCTGTGTGTGTGTGTGTGTCTGTGCATAGTGTGTGCGTGTGTGTGTGTCTGTGTGTGTGTGTGTGTGTGTGTGTGTGTGTGTGTTCCAGATGTGACCCTGTGACCCCAAAGCTGGTGCTAAGAGTCCAGCGGTCCCCCTAACAAAGGGCTCTTATACTTAACCAGACACAGAGTAGGTGTCCTCCTACACCAGGGGTCTCAAACTCGCGGCCCGCGGGCCAATTGCGGCCCACAGGACGATAGTTTTTGGCCCCACCTTAATATGAAAATGTAATGTTAGTTTGATAATGTATGACACTTTACAGTGTTGTGGGCGGAGCTGAATTAACCCACCAATCAGGGTGGGATATGGATCTCAGGGGACACCAGCCGGGCTTGATGCAAGCAGGGAAACATTTCTCAATGAGTCAAAGTTCCAGCAGCGTTGCCCTGGAGTGTTTCTTTCTTTCCTGTGCCTGGCTGGCTTCCTCCTTTCTATTGGGCAAACGCCGACATTCGCCCCAGCGCGCTGCGTTCACAACACTTCAAAAAAAGTTGTTTTTTTAAGTTGCTGCCCAGCGGGACATTATACGTATATAGATTTATACACACGTCAGTGGGATTTAAAGTTATTTTTCCACAGAGAGAGATCTCATATTAACTCTCACAGTGATGCGTAGGCGGCGGGATAAAAGAAAAGTCATGAACTCAATGCAGCCCAATTTAGTCTGCAGTCACATAGCGACACCTGTTCATCGGCAACAACAGTCCCCGGTAACCCGGACTAATTATAGGGTCGCACCGTAATTTGTGGCTCCATGTTTTTATTTGCATCACTGCGTTTGCATTGCAGCAAACATGAACATTACATATATTTCAATATAATGTAAAAGCAGTCAAAACAACTAACATCAGAAACAGCTGATGTTATTTGTTATATGTCACGGTGTCATTTCCGCTTCTTTCTCCTGTAACAACAGCCCGGCGCCGTGAGCAGTCGCCTTTTTTGCGCTCGCTATCCCTGCACTTTCTACCATCTGCAAACGCCACGGTGTTCGTGTCGTCATGAAAGACATGAACATCGAGCGTAAAAACAAAGGAGACTGCTACCGGCTTTTTATCTGCCGATCGCCGTGCTACGGTTGCAAGAAAAAGAAGCAGAAATGACGTTCTCTACGCGTTGAGACGTTCCCCGTCCGTCGGCTAAACGCTTGATTGAAACTTCAATGCGACAGTGACACCAAGTAGAATTATAAATGTCACATAGCCCCAAACATGTCTTTTTCAAAGCCTGCGGTGAAGAGAAAGGTTGGTGATGAGCACCGACAATTTCAGGAAAAGTGGGAAATGCAATATTTCTTTGTTGAGCACAGGGGCACCCCGACCTGTCTTATTTGCACAGAGAAAGTTGCGCTGCACAAGGAATACAATTTGAAACGTCATTACACAACTAGACATGCTGAGCTGGATGCAGAATACCAGGGAGACGAGAGAGCGAACCGGGTTGCCAGTCTTAAAACAGATCTACTGAGGCAGCAAGATTTCTCCAAGAAAGCAACCAAAGAGAATAATGCAGCAGTCGGAGCCACGTGGTTAGTGAGATGATTGCTAAAGCAGGGAAGCCATTCACAGAAGGTGCATTTGTCTAAAAGTGCATATTGCAGGCTGCAAATATAGTCTGTCCGGGAAAGAAAGGTCAGTTTAGCAACATCAGCCTTTCTGCCAACACCGCAGCAGATCGCATTTCTGACCTGTCAAGTGACATTTATGACCAACTGTGTGAGAAAGCCAAATGTTTCAGTGTATACTCAGTCGCTCTTGATGAGACCACAGACATCACCGACACTGCCCAGCTCCCAATGTATGTCCGTGGTGTTGATGACAGTTTTGAAGTGATGGAGGAGCTGCTCACAGTAATTCCAATGCATGGCCAGACCACCGCTCAGCAGATATTTACAAGCTGTGTGATGCCATTGAGAATGTTGGTTTGCCATGGAAGAGGTTTGTTGGAATAACAACAGATGGAGCGCCATCAATGACAGGGAGGAAACATGGACTGGTGGCACAAAACAAACTGGAAGAGGAAGGCGTGGAGGAGGCCATTGCTCTGCACTGCATCATCCATCAGCAGGTCCTTTGCAGCAAATGCCTGAAGTTTGACAATGTGATGTCTATTGTTGTGAAATGCATCAACCAAATCAGATCCAGGGGCTTAAAGCACCGAAGGTTCTGTGCTTTTTTAGAGGAAATGGAGTCAGAATATGGGGATGTGCTCGACTTCACTGAGGTACGTTGGCTCAGCAGGGGAAATGTATTAAAGAGACTTTTTGAGTTGAGAGCAGAAGTGAAGCCTTCATGGAGAAGGATGGAGTTAGTGTTCCTGTGCTAACTGATCCCAAATGGCTCATGGACTCAGCTTTTCTTGTTGATATGACACATGAGCTTAATGTACTGAACAAGACGTTACAAGGCCAGGGGCAACTTGTCAGTGCTGCCTATGACAACGTGAGAGCATTCTCCACAAAACTGGCGCTCTGGAAAGCTCAGCTCTCTCAGACAAACCTTTGCCATTTCCCAGCATGCAAGGCACTCGTGGATGCAGGCACACCATTCAGTGCTGACGAGTATGTTGATGTCATTTTGAGGCTACAGGAGGAATTTGATCACAGATTTGCTGACTTCAAGACACACAGAGCCACCTTTCACATTTTTGCGGACCCCTTCTCCTTTGATGTGCAAGATGCCCCTTCTGTGCTTCAAATGGAGCTCATTGAGCTGCAGTGCAACTCTGAACTCAAAGCAAAGTTCAGGGAGGTGAGTGGAAAAGCAGACAAGCTTGGACAATTTTTGAGAGGATTGAGCCCTAGTTTCCCTCGGCTTTCCCGAATGTTCAAGCGGACCATGTGCCTTTTTGGTAGCACATACTTGTGCCAAAAGCTCTTCTCCACTTTGAACTTCAATAAGTCCAAGTACAGGTCCAGACTTACGGATGATCATCTTCAAGACACACTGAGGGTCGCAACTGCTTCCTTCCTCCCTTTTTTAACCATGCCTTTATTGTGGAAAACCTTTCCTTATAACAATATGAGCAGCTAATGCTAATTTGATGTGAATTAGCATTATATTAGTGAGGAGTTAATGTTAAGTAGGCTACCATTAGCAGCTAAAGCTAATTTGAGGTGAATAAGCATTAGTAGCTAACGCTAATACCCTTTTCTCTTGTGTTATAATGATGTGAGACGTTAATGCTAAATAGGCTTCCATGAGTGACTCCTTTCCCTTGCATAAAGATGTAAAGAGTTTATGCTAAGTAAGCTGCCATTAGCAGCTAATGCTAATACTGTTTTCCCTTTCTTTATACAACTTGAGCAGCTATTGCTAAGAAGGCCACTTTTCTCTGCTAAGGATTTGTGTGACCATGATGGAAACTCTGATAAGCTAATGCTGCTAAGCTAATGCTGTTTATGGGCCCTGTTAGAATCAATATTTCAATCTCATTCTGTTGTTTGAGAACAATAACAGAAAAATGTGCACTTGAGAACAAATTTATTGTGACTTCAGCTGTGAATGTACAGTTTGTCATTATTTAAGCTTCCATTTCCAAATGTTAGCTGACACTTTATTAGGTACACTGGTATCTATATCAGGTACACCTGTGACCTAAATGTTCCTGCAAACAGACTCCTTGGAGACCCCTACATAAATATCCATGAACTATCCAGCTAGACTAGTGTGTCTGTCCCTGAAAATATTCCTGCATGTGTGATTGTTCATGTCTCATCTGCAGGAAACAAACAGGAAGTGAGTGAAAGACACAGGAAATGTTTCCAGCTCTTCCTCCTCTATCAGATTTTCTCTCCATACCTGAGAGTGTCCAGTCTCCAGCCTGGATCCTTCAGTCCAGCCGAGAGCAGCTTCATTCCTGAGTAACCTGGATGATTGTAGCTCAGGTCCAGCTCTCTCAGATGGGAGGGGTTGGAGCTCAGAGCTGAGGCCAGAGAAGTACAGCCTTCCTCTGTGATCAGACAGCCTGACAGACTGCAGACACACAAAACAACAATCTATCTGTCAACAGTTGTTTTCTCTTTGTCACAATAACATCTATCCATCCATACATCCATTCAATGTAACTTTATTTATAAGTGACAATACCCAACAGACAACAACAGTCATCTGAAGCTGTTTAACAGTGTAAGGTAACCGCCTCCACTGTGAGCAACACTTGGTGATGGTGGGAAGAAGAACTCCCTTTGACACAAAGATCCTCCCAGTGAAAACAGGCTCCAGGAGGAGCATCTACCATGACTGGTTGCAGGGTGAGGGGAAAGAGAAGAGATGAGCTCAGAGAGACAAGAACAAAACAGAGAGACAAAAGTTAAGGACATGCAGTAGTGACATATAAAAGCATCAGGAGTGAAAAGAGGGGAGAAGAAAGCAGAGCATCATGGGAAGTCCACCAACAGCCTGAGCCTATAGCAGCATAACTAAGGGATGGTTCAGGGTCACCTGATCCAGCTCGAACTATAAGCTTTATCAAAAAGGAAAGTTTGAAGCTGATCTTCAAAGTAGAGAGAGTGTCTGTCTCCTGAACTCAAACTGGGAGCTGCTGCCACACCCAGTCCAACATAGCCAGGCTTTCTTTGCTGCTTTGACAAAACCTCAAATCCCAGTCAGAGATGATGAGCATCATCACAGTGATGATCATTTCTCTGTAACCCAGGCTTTCTGCTTCAGGATCTGTGCACGCTCACAGAACAAGGAGACCTTTAAACATCATTTCACTAAATGGATGGACTGAGCTCAGCCTACAGATGAACTGGTGCCAGAGATCATAAAGAACATCAAACAGTCAAATTCAACACTTTTAATGGAAATATGAGATTAATGCTGCAGACAATCATGAAGCTGCTGAATTCATGAACATCAAGAATGCAGCGAGTGGTAAAATAAAGATTTGACCTCAGTGTGCTCAGTGTTCCTGTCTATTCCTAACATATTCCTAACATGATAGCTGCACTTTAGAGCTCTAAAACTGGAACTGACACATATTTAAACTCTACATGTTACTCAGTACATTCAGTTCTGACACTCGCCCACAGTCCAACAAAGGAAACATGGATATCACATCAGTTTGTCACCAAAGTCTAATTATTAGGGCAACTTAACCTGTTATAATCTCGTTAACTCATTAACTGATTAACGTCAGCAATTATTTTAATCACAGTTTTTAAAATCATGATTATTGTGAAAGTGCTCACTGGCTCTGAATATAAAAGCCATGGGTCACAGGAGGGATGTTGATCAGTGCTGGCTTGAAATGGGCGCCATTATGCGTCTCAGCCAATGGGAGCATTGAGGGTGGGCCTAATACTACTGCAGCGCTCACATGACCCAGGACAGAGAGAAAGGGGCGGGGACAGAAACATGGAGACAGGTACAGATCTTTGACATGTTCATTTTAAACTGTTCCAGGAGGCAGTGTTGATACAACTAAAGTTATCTGTTGTTGAAGAAGTCGGTCTGAGGAACGTTCTTAGGATCAACAAATGACGGCATGTATGAGCCTCAAGACGCAGCATCACAAGAAGAACACATGAGCTGTAGAAAAAGGAGAGACTACGAAAGCCACGGTGTTACAACATGAACCAGCTGTTACAGATGTAACACATGAGCTGCTATTAAACATGATGTATTTCTCAGTGTCCTGTCTGTGTGTGAGAGACAAACAGCCTCTGTATGTGTGTGTAAATACAGCATGAATATGTAGAGGACATGTTTGTGGATATAAGTAAATGAAAGCTCTGCGTCATTTGAATCTTCTTGTTTCTGTTGCAGGTCTGTGACTGAACTTCTGGGAGGAGAAACGTTGGTTTCATGCTCTGTGATTCTGTGTTTTGTCATCTCTCTCAGGTGATGGAGAGCTCAGATGATGACCCCGCCTACGTGGTCAAATTCAAGTCTACATTCAGAACAGACCTGAAGACACGCAAGCAAAATGCCAACATTGTATATGTGAAAACTGCTGCTGGAGCCAGATTCAAGGAGCTCAAGTGTTTACCCAGATCTTACTGAACTCACTGCAGGAACAGAGGGTTGTTGGAGGGAAACCTGTGGAAGCAACAACATCCGAGCCACCAGAGAAGAAGTTGGCCCTGTTGGTGCTTCATCAGAGTGTGAACAGGAGGAAGACTCAGCTGAGAACAGTGTGGTGGATACAGAGCAGAGCCCACCATCAGTACAGAGGCCTGTCCATTAGAGTGCTGCTCCAACATGCAGCACATGTACTTGGCCACAGCTGCAACATCTGTACCTGTGAAAGCTTCTTCTCTGTTGCTGCTCATATTGTGCAGAAGAAGAGAGTTTCTTTATCATCAGAAAATGTCAATGAGCTTGTGAGTCTTAGCAGCTGGCTCGGTGCAGAGGAGGAAGAACATGTCAGTCAGAGGAAGATAAATGCAGTTCATGTTGTCAACTCAACCTGGACTGTTGAAAGAGTTTTTCTTTGTCTGGTTTCTGACTGAGATTCTCCAAAGGAAATCCAGCACAAACACACACTTCACACACTCAAAGTCCTGCACAGTAAATGAGCTGATGAGCGTTTGTGCTGCTGCCTGATAACAGAACAATAGTTCTGCTGCTTCCTGTTCTGCAAACACACATTTATAAATGTTCACTTGCTGTTGATCAAAGGTATGTTGGTGGCTCTGGACGCTGAGGGAACTTTGTAAAAAACTAGATCAAATGTTAACGTCCTGGCAGAGGCAAAGAACTTTGATTTGATATTTGATTAGATTCATGTTTCAGCTCAGACTGACAGAAATATTTGAACTGCTGCTGTGTTAAAGGGAACACTGCTGTTAGAAAGCACCTGATCTGTTTCTGCACACTGAATGTTGCACTTCTCATACTGCAGTACTATTAAAATAAGTACACAATGCACTACTTTTGAACTCATGATTGAATGTTGCTGTAACAAAGCCATTAATGTGATTCACAGTGTTCATGGTTTCCCAGCACAACAAATGATTGCACAAGTGTGACTGATCCACTTTCTAATGTGTGTGTAGCCCACACTGTGTGTCACTGTGTCACAGGTGAGTCTGTGTGTCCAGGTTCTATGAGGACAACTGGATATAGTGACTGAGTCCAGCAGCTTAAAGTCTGACTCCATCCTCCATTTAAATAACTCACAGCAACAACTGAATAGCTTTGCCTTTGTGTAGCTGACACTTCATTTTAATGTCCTTCTATTCTGGTTCATCTGGTCTCAGTTTCTATAAGCACACAGGTTTCATCAGGACTCTATGACCTCAGTGATCTTTGCTGGGCCTTAATGCTCTGAACAAAGCTGCACATCACAAGACTAAATAGAAATGAATCAGTCTTTCATTCTCACTGCTGTTTGACTTCAGCTCTCAATGTCCCACCATAACCCATGGAAAGAATTACTGTCCATCCAGGCTGCTGAACATGAAGCTGAAGAAGGTGGAGTATTGTGAGGGCTGATGGAGATGATGATGAGGAATCCAGGAGCAGTGGGTGGATGGCAGCATCAGCATGAAGGATCAGTGTGAGAACACATCATCATCCACAAAGGAAACCAGTCTGAGTGTCTGACGCTCTTGTTAGAAAGACGCAGTCCCAGCAGTTAGCTTGTCTGCTAGTTAGCTGAGAGCTAACTCACTTGTACATTGAATACCAAACTGTGTAAACCAGGGGTGTCAAACATATGGCCCGTGGGCCAAATCCAGCCCATGAGATAATTTCATATGTCAAATATTGATGAATTTTCAGGCTTGCTGATAATCAATGTGAGCACGGCTGAGATGTTATTCTGAGCAAACCATGTGGCCAAACACTTTAAGAGACAGACTGGGATCATACCATTATGTGAAAGAGGACATGTCCCATAGACAGCAAGGGTAGTGGTAGAGACCAGTACACAGAGAAATGGGAGCTGTACTGAAATGCAAGCGTGTCAGGAAAGAGTGAAAAGGCAAAATGAGCAGCATCTGGCTGCATTTCAGTGATATTGGAGACCACAAAGCTGAGTGCAACATTTATACAGGAGATATACAGGAGACGCTGAGAGTAGAACTGATAAAATTAGGAGCTGGCTAAAGTGAGACCCATTTTTATTTCCACCCATTTTCCACTGTGGAGGACAAAAGGTTTCAAACTGGTCCAGGTCTTAAACCTCACGTGTTCTTCCTAATAGCAGTAAATGGATAGAAATAAGGCTTTTATGAAAACACTGAATAAAACTTGCTGCCTTTAAAAAGACTAAATGTACAGTTCAGTATTGAATACTACATAAAATAAACTATATATAAAGTGTGTCTGAATGGCAGAGATGCAGAAATATGTGCATGTAGCACAGAGCCACGGCTCAGTGTCTGAATGAGTCTCACAGACCTGAATGTGCTGTTGAAGCCATTTATAATTATAACGTAATTCTTTACTCGTTTGATCTGCTCCTTACCACAAGCCACCAGACGTGGAAGGTTTTGGACTTTTAACTATATTTTCTGAAGTTTTACAACTTTTCTTACTGTTAAAAACCTCGTTATGGCCGTTCATGCTGTACAAAGTAATTAGACATGTGTGGTATCAACAGAAACATCAGAATCTCAGCTAAAAGTTCACAAAACCATCTCAACAACCACCAAACAGCTGAAACAGCAGGTGAACAGATCACACAAAAAAGATGTAAACACAAATCCCCCTGATCATCTGTTTTTTAAACATGAAGGGTAGTTTTGGACGTTCATTTACTGCTGGTTCAGTGAATTTTGGTTGGACAGTGATGAAACCTGCAGCCTCAGAATCTGTGAGAAGTCTGCTTTCAGCACCCAACAGCATTGTTGTGTTGTGTGCTGTGGATCCACCTCTGCAAACTCATCACTGTTTCACCATCATGTTTCTACTTAGACAACAACAAAGGAAGCAGTTCCCAGGAACTACTTCCTGTCTTGTTAACATAAGAGTACGTTGCCCTCCAAAACACCTCCACTTCTCCTCTTATTAGAGGACTAACTTATTATTAATCTGCTAATTCTGTCAGTTGATGAAAGAAAAATGCTTGATCTCACCTGAGAGATTCCAGTGTACAGTGTGGACTCTTCAGTCCTTCAGACAGAAGCTTCACGCCTGAATCCTTCAGGTTACTGTTACTCAGGTCCAGCTGTCTCAGATTAGAGGTCTGAGAGCTGAGACCTGAGGCCAGAGCTTCACAGCTTCTCTCTGACAGGTCACAGTGACTCAGTCTGAAAAATAACAGATAAACAATTACAAAAATAAAACACTTATGTCGAAGTGTAATGAGATACTATTATATTTAGCAATATTTCATCTTGTTTTGTCAGGAAACTGAGCACTGATGCAGAGCAACATGTGGAGAGAATCAGAGGAGAAGAAGTGAAGAGAGAACAGCAGTAAAACAACACTGAATTGTTCAGTGTGCTTTTGATATCAACAAAATGTGTCAAACTTCTTTATTTTGTATTTGTTTTAGTAGAATTGATGATTATCACTTAGATAACAACCACAGGCCAGGTCTAAATTGCACTTTGGTGACAGTTACACCCAGAAATATTTCAGAAACGTGGACAATTTGTGCTCCATTGTATTCAGTATTGAACAAACTGAGTACCGATGACCACTTAATATTTTTGATATTTTATTTGAGTTGTTCCACCTGATCTGTGTTAACTAGAATAAACATTTAAAAGCTAAAGCTATGATCACATATGTACTTACAGAGCTTTGTTGGAGGCTTTGACCACTGGCAGCAGCCTCAGAAGAGCCTTTTTAAACGCTCATGTTCTCACTTAGATCATTTATTTCTACTTACATTTCATTCTGGGAAAAATGGGGATTACTTTGGAAACAGGAAGTATTTTCCCCAAAAATCAGCCCTGGATTAGTAAATCACTCCAACATGTTCTCAGTCAGAAGAAGCTGTCTTGTTATGAGGGAGAGAAGAAAAAGATTGAGGCACAGAAACTTGTTGAAAGAAAGATAAAGCAGCTAAAATCAGGTCTAAAAGTAAAGCAGAGCATAGGTTGAATAAAGGACACTCAAGGCTGGCTTTGAAAGGAATGAAGTCCATGGTGGGGATGCAGAACAAGGAGCAAAGATGAATGTGATGCTGAATCAGCAGAAGACTTGGACTCATTTGATTCCAGCTTTGATATCATTGATTTCAATGAAGAGCTTTGTGATTGTAGCAAAGGGCTGGTAGCTCTGAGAGTCCCACTGATGAGGCGTTTGTGAAGGTTCGCAGTTATCTAAAGAGCTTAGAAAAAAAGGCATCTGGACTTCTTTAAGTTTTTTGAAGACGTTTCACCTTTCACCTCTCATCCAAGAAGCTTCTTTATTTCTAGGGTCAAATGGTGGAGAGTCCCAGATTAGCCTGTGTACAAACAGACTTCAGCCATAGAGAGTGAGTGTGAGTGAATGAGAGCACACACAGGACACTCTGATCTCTGAATGTGTGTGACGCAGTGAAAAAGAGGATTGTACTGGATATACTGTGACTGACAAACAGAGTTTAAAGAGAAAGGTGTTTGGATTAAAATGGATTATGCTAAAGTGAACGTGCTAATGAAATCTGGACTGACTGAAATGTGAAGTGAAGATAATTCAGATGTAAAAGAGAGAAACTGATAATAAGGTGGGGCTGGAGATCAGTGGAGGGCATGTAAACACCCGATTGGCTGAGTAGATATCAGATCGACAGTTTTCCCTGTGGATTATAACTTTAAGAAGATGTGACATTCATCAAGGAATCCTGCTCTCCGGATTATTTCCATGAACACTGAGCTGGATCACATCTACAGTGCTGGAAGTGCCCGTCTCACCACCAACCTCTCTGTGCACATTCACTTTTTAACCCTTTGTGAGACACTAAAGGTGTAAATCTGAGTATTTATCTATGTTAGTGCGAACACCTCTAATAGGTTGGTTTAGTCTTTCCAAGTCATATCTTCCCTTAGCTCTGCGGTCCAGGCTCCTAAAATCATCCTAGTTTAACAAGCAGTACAATCTAGAGGAGAGCTGCACTAACAGGTGTGACTGATGAGATCTGACCTGCAAGGATACTCATGTTTATGTATATCAGGACAAGCAGGGAAGACCTGGACATCAACTCTGTCAGGCTGCCTGAGTCCTCTCACCCACATCAGCTCAGAACTCTGCATTATCTACTGAGTCAGACTCAGAGGATCAGGGATCAGAAGTTCTACAAAGAGTAGAACCAGACTTCCTGTATAGAGGTGTGTGGGCCTACTGATCCACAGTGTCAGCACAACTTTCACATCATATTCATCTCAGCACAACTAAACCATGAGACTGACCTCAGAGTTTCAAATCGACATCGTGGATTCTCCAGAAGAACACACAGCTGCTTCACTCCTGAATCCTGCAGGTTGTTGCAGTCTACACTCAGGTCCAGCACTCTGGGATACGAGGGGTTGGACTTCAGCGCTGCTGCCAGATAATCACAGCTGATCTCTGACAAATCACAGTCCTTCAATCTGAATAAAAAATGAAAGATGTAAGTTTATTAGACAAAGTGTGAGCTCTAAATCATTCAGTGTTTCATCATCTGTTCAGAGCTGAAGAAGGTTCAGAATGTAGAAGTTTAGAAAATGGAAACTCCAAACAGCTGAAGCCAACAGGAAGCAGCTTCAAACAAACACAACAAGAGAAAAAACTCTGAATGTTTCACATTAAAGTCGTACATTTATCATAAAAACAGGACAAAGACTTGAAAAAGTCGTGTTTTTCCTTCCAGGAACAACAAGGCTTCACTTTTAAAGGTGAAGTGTGAAAGAAATGGACATATTTGAAGTCCAACACCTTTTTCCAGTCACATTATTAAAGCAGACAAACTACAAGCTCATTTTCATTCCATCAAGTCATCTTCTGACCTGGACTAACAACACTGGTCTCTATGTGCAGCTGGCTGTGAGACCAGTGCTCAGGGAGCGTCTACAAAGTGCAACACTGAAAGAACATCACACACTCATTTGCTTCCATCATCCAACCTGAAGAGGAAACAGAGACGGCTCCCCTTCAAAGTAAAAGCTGCTCCTTTTGGACACAGTATCAAAGAAAGTCTACAGTATAACAGAAAAGACAGAACAAAGTTTTGGTTGTTTTTAAATTGTGCAGAAATGAAACTACACTAAGCTCAATTATGTGACAGACATTTCATCCCATGTCAGTTTGGCCTCATCCTGGGCCGGATTATCCAGCACACACTCTGACCACAGGCCCAGGGGCCACGCACAGCTGGGCTCCATCCAAGAGACAGGAAACAAACCAACACAATAATAAAAAGCACCATGTGATCTTCTTACATCTTCTTACAAGACAAACATAGTAAAAACATGAGCATATTGGCATCGTTCTAATCCCATATGGGAGCTGCCAGTCACTGACTCACACTGCAGAACAGAATTGTTGAAGATTTAATTTTAATTTCAATTGAGATTTGATTTTTTTCTTGTGTGCAACACAGATTTTCTGTGTGCAGAGACGTGCCAGCAGCGCGCAGTTGCACGAGCGCAGCTTAGAGGGAACATTGGGCACCACCACAGTTCACTTCAACAAAACTTTACTTCAGATTTGTTTTCATGGTTTGATCCAGTGATGAGAGCCGTTTCCCCCATGTCCAGTCCTTGTACTAAGCTAGGCTAAACATCTCCAGGGCCTGTCTCTGTGCAGCTTTTAATCTGATGTTAATAAGGTAGAAATGGAGGAAGAAGAAAATGACTTCATCAATCAACATGCAGCTACCAACCCAAATGGTGAGGTGGTGGTTAGTTATTACTGTTGTTTCTGATCCCCTACATTATCCTACATTCAAATATATTCTCCAGCTACAATAGTGTTTGTGTTCCTAAAAGGATTTCATGAATGTGTTACTGTTCATGTCACATCTGTATGAAACAAAGAGGAAGTGAGGTTTATCCTTCATGATCACAAACTGTTCCAGCATGTAAACCTGAGATCTGTGTGGAGCAGCTGACCTGTACGATGTGCTCAACACAAACATTATTTACCATCAGTTACTGTGTGACTGAACCACGTGGGTGTATGAAACATCGCTTTCAGTTTTAATAGCACATGGCAACATTCAGACGTGAATCTATACAGTAACACTTTGATTTGTTACAGTGAGGAGACTGATGAAGGGAACGATGAGGGGAAACTAACAGCAGCAACAGAAACCAGGAGACAAAGCTGAGGTCTGGGTTCCTCTATGCTACACACAGCCTCCTGCTCCTGGACTTTAGAAAACACATAAATGTCTCCAAGTACACTTACTTCAGAAACTCTATCAAACTAATTACAAGTTTACTTCAGCTTTAAATTACTCACAACATCAGCACACATGAGTAAACAAAGTAACTCACAGCTACTGTTCAAGTTTAGTCATCTCTAATACAAATATACCTCATTATTATGAATCTCACAGCTACCTGCTCATTGAACTGAACTATAATTCTGTTTTACCATTAAAACAAAATATGTGACTGTAAAAAATGTTCAGACAGTAATTAAGAATCTCCTAAGCAATCCAAATATAAAGAAAAGTTCACCTGCCAATTCTATAAAGCTTGGTTGTTTGTACAATAATATCATTTAATGATATGTTTGGATCCTGACCTGAGAGTTTCCAGTGTACAATGTGGACTCTGCAGTGCAGCAGACAGAAGTTTCACTCCTGAATCCCACAGGTCATTGTTACTCAGGTCCAGCTCTTTCAGACTAGAGGACTGGGAGTTGAGAACTGAGGACAGAGCATCACAGCTTCTCTCTGAGAGGTTACAGCCACTCAGTCTGGAAGAAAACAAACAAACAATTAAATCAGTCAAATGAAACATTTTTAATGCCAGCATGCAATACAATTATTGGTTAACTAAATAGCTTCATTAAAACACAACTCTTCTTCTATAGCAGCACTTACTCCTTGTAAGCTCCACCTGCTCCACCATCTGAGTCAGAAGACATGAAAACAAACTGTAAATCTAATAGAAACATGATTGGAAATCTTCTCAGATCCATTTGTACATTTAGAGCCTGATCCTGAAATATAGCAGCACGGACATTCACAGCAGCAAAGGGTTCTTGCTGATCTGAGCTGGCTTGGCCCTGGCTTATTGAAGATTAAAGAAAGCAGAATCAGCTGTTCAAACCCCCACAAGGCTGCCCGCTGTGACTGAAACAATGGGACGGGTCGTGACTTCTCAAAATGGGCTCATTGAACGCAGCACGGATAAGATCTTGAAGAA
Source organism: Aulonocara stuartgranti (assembly GCF_965226115.1). Taxonomy (NCBI): domain Eukaryota; kingdom Metazoa; phylum Chordata; class Actinopteri; order Cichliformes; family Cichlidae; genus Aulonocara; species Aulonocara stuartgranti. Next base: position 9,244,562 of record NC_138941.1, read on the forward strand.
GCTCATGGCGGTCGTGAGTTTTCAGACTTTGCTCTTTGAGCACAAAACCGATAACCTCTGGGAGAAGCTCGTGGCTCTCCAACGGGAGATTGAGAGACGAGTGACGGACTGTTAGATCAGCTGTGAAATTGACATGCAGTTGTTCGCACCAAAGAAAGCCACCATCATCTCATGCGGCTAACATACCAGCGCCAGCTGTGGTCTCAAGGCTGGAGCTGAACAAATCTCACCCTGATAACAGACGGTGTTTAGACTGTTCCTTCCCATCCTAAGCATGCTTATCCCCTCCCGGTGCAGACGGTGGGTCGAGGGGACCAGCGCAAATGCTGCAGGCCCGGATGCGCTGTCTACACCGGCTGTCTCTCACCTTTTACCCATCCCTGTTGCTTGTCATGTGTTTCTATGGCGCATTAAGAGTTTTCATGTGCTCTGCGCTAAGGTCATTTTTTTGGTCTGTTCTCAAACTGATCTCCCTGTTGGAGCTCAGTCTGGGAGGAGTTCTTTTTTCTCCTCATCTTTCCTGATGTTGTGCATTTTCTGCTGTTCGGTTCCGGGTCGCTGCTCTAGCGGCCGACCGGCCAGCTACCTAGCCTGACCCGTCTCCCCAATGTGATGTTTGTGTATTGTATGCACGGTTGGAAAGCTCAGTATCCTAATTGCCCCTTGAAAATAAATACAGTGTTCTGAATCTGAATCTGAAAAGATTACAGAAGACGACTCTGTTCAGTATATATTACGCTCATACTGTCAAGAAATACCAAAGGTAGGTAAAACTCTGGTTGTTGCAGCCATCCAGTATGACATGCTTTGTACTGTCCTGCTGCAGTTTGTGACACCTGTTTGATGAGTTGTGAAGGATGATGAAACAAACACTTCACTCAATGTTTGTCTTCTAAACTGGATGTAATTTGGGCAGCCGATAGTTTTTCTTAATCTATCCCAGCTGCAAATAGGAACACAACAAATAACTAACTTTACCCACTTGGATCCTTATCATTCAAGATTGTGAAAAGATTCTCTACTCAGAGAATACTGGAGATTTTAGATGAGAGAGATGGAAGATGATGAAGGGGAAGAGTTTTCACAACTTGAGGCCTTTTGTCTTCACTGTACAGGACAAAGAAGACAGGAAGGGAGGGAGAAGTGAGGAGAATAACACAGGAAATGGTCTTGGGCAGACTCAAACCAGGCCCTGGAGTCACGACTCTAACCTTCAGTGCATGGGTCACCTGCTCAGCCAGGTAAGCTACAGCAGTCAGCAGTGTGTGAGTTAATTTGAAGACAATGATGACTATAAGTCAGGTAAAAAAAAAAATACTATCATCAACCAACAAGGGGAAAACAGTGAGCTGAATGACCAAGCTTTGACCAAGGGTGGCTCACTCCTCGGTCTTCTTGCCCAAGGAGTGAACCACCCTGCATGGCTATCAATGTGGTGCAAACAAGGCCATCATACAATACAGGCCATCCAAGCTGATTTTAACTTTTCCTCCCAGATACCACCTTAGAAATCATCTAGATTAGGATATGTTGGCTGTTCTAGATCCAATCACAACAAACAGAGAGCTGTTGTGTGTCCAAGGTGAACAGGAAGAATATATACATGCATAAAGTCAATAAAGTCAGAAGGTTTGCTTTAGACTGTGCTGCAGTTTATCATCAAAGACAAACAGGCACCATGCTGCCAACAAATGGCATCAAGTCTGACTTGAGGTTTTTTGTTCTTTTTTTTTTTAAAATCAAGATTAAATTTTATAGCAACCACAGCAGAGATGACCAGGGAAGGTGTGCTTGAGGGGATATAGCTAAAACAGCTGGTTTCAGACTGAAGATGAACTGAGGTGCTGCACCCAAGTCTGCAGGTTCAGGGAGGGACAAACATCTGCTGCAACCAGATTGGAGTGAGAGGAGAGAGCAGGCCAACAACAACAAAGAAACAACAAACACACTGTGGAAGACCGAAGCAGAGTTTAGTTTAAAGTGGAACTAAGGATGTTTCTCTGGCTGCCAGGATTCACTGAGTAATTCAAATGCTTTCTTTAATGCAGGACCCACCATGCAATAAATTACTGACACAGTTGGATGTTAAAAGTAAAGACATGAGTACAAATGTACTCACAGAGCTTTGTTGGAGGCTTTGACCACTGGCAGCAGCCTCAGAAGAGCCTCCTCTGAAGCAGAGTATTTCTTCAGGTCAAACACATCCAGATCTTCTTCTGATGACAGTAAGATGAAGACCAGAGCTGACCACTGAGCAGGAGTCAGTTTATCTGTGGAGAGACGTCCTGATCTCAGGGACTGTTGGATCTCCTCCACTAGAGAACGATCATTCAGTTCATTCAGACAGTGGAACAGATTGATGCTTTTCTCTGCAGACAGATTCTCACTGAGCTTCTTCTTGATGTACTGGACTGTTTCCTGATTGGTCAGTGAGCTGTTTCCTGTCTGTGTCAGCAGACCTCGTAGGAGAGTCTGATTGGTCTGCAGTGAAAGACCCAGGAGGAAGCGGAGGAACAAGTCCAGGTGTCCATTTGGACTCTCTAAGGCCTTGTTCACAGCACTCTGGTGAAGAGATGGTTTAAACCACCAGGAGGTTGTTTGTTGTTCTTCCATCAAATTGAGTCCAGAGTTGATGAAGGTCAGATGGACATGAAGAGCAGCCAGAAACTCCTGAACACTCAGATGGATGAAGCAGAACACCTTGTCCTGGTACAGTCCTCTCTCCTCTTTAAAGATCTGTGTGAACACTCCTGAGTACACTGAGGCTGCTCTGATATCGATGCCACACTCTGTCAGGTCTGATTCATAGAAGATCAGGTTTCCTTTCTGCAGCTGATCAAAAGCCAGTTTTCCCAGAGACTCCATCATCTTCCTGCTCTCTGGACTCCAGTGTGGATCTGTCTCAGCTCCTCCATCATACTTGACCTTCTTCACTTTGGCCTGAACCACCAGGAAGTGGATGTACATCTCAGTCAGGGTGTTGGGCAGCTGTCCTCCCTCTCTGGTTTCCAGCACATCCTCCAGAACTGTAGCAGTGATCCAGCAGAAGACTGGGATGTGACACATGATGTGGAGGCTTCGTGATGTCTTGATGTGGGAGATGATCCTGCTGGCCTGCTCCTCATCTCTGAATCTCTTCCTGAAGTACTCCTCCTTCTGTGGGTCAGTGAACCCTCTGACCTCTGTCACCATGCCAACACAGTCAGGAGGGATCTGATTGGCTGCTGCAGGTCGTGTGGTTATCCAGAGGCGAGCAGAGGGAAGCAGTTTCCCCCTGATGAGGTTTATCAGCAGCACATCCACTGAGGTGGACTTTCTAGGGTCAGTTAGGATTGTAGTTTTGTGGAAGTCCAGAGGAAGTCGACACTCATCCAGACCATCAAAGATGAACACAACCTGGAAGTCTTCAAAGCTGCAGATTCCTGCTTCTTTGGTTTCAGTAAAGAAGTGATGAACAAGTCCCACCAAGCTGAACTTTTCCTCTTTCAGCACATTCAGCTCTCTGAAAGTGAATGGAAATATGAACTGGATGTCCTGGTTGGCTTTGTCTTCAGCCCAGTCCAGGCTGTATTTCTGTGTTAAGACTGTTTTCCCAATGCCAGCCACTCCCTTTGTCAGCACTGTTCTGATTGGTTCATCTCTTCCAGGTGAGGCTTTAAAGATGTCTTCTTGTCTGATGGTTGTTTCTGGTCTGTCTGGTTTCCTGGATGCTGTTTCAATCTGTCTGACCTCATGTTCATCATTGACCTCTGCAGTCCCTCCCTCTGTGATGTAGAGCTCTGTGTAGATCTGATTCAGGAGGGTTGGGTTTCCTGCTTTAGCGATGCCCTCAAACACACACTGGAACTTCTTCTTCAGGGTGGATTTAAGGTTACGATGACAAACTGCAGCTTGAAGCTCTGAATGAGAAGAAAAATAAACACTCAATTCCAAAAAGAACTAATCTTTAAAACATGTTGCTCCATCTTCCATCTCTGGAAAATGTTCATTTATCCAGCAGCTTAAATCTTTAGATAAATCCTCTTACTGCTCTGCAGACGGTCAGCCAGCTCCTCCTGCTTCATTCTCCTCAGGAAGTCCACTGTGATCTTCACAAATGCCTCTCTGCTGCTGCTCCTCTGACTCTCTAAGCATTCTGGGTAATCTGGACTCAGAACCTTCTGGATCTTCTTCAGCTCGTTCTTCACAAAAGTGATGATGTTGTCCTCCAGCAGCTGGAACAGAATATTTATGAATGAGCCAATCAGACTGAAATCATGGAGCCAAACATCAGATCCATGTTGGACACACTGACGATCCACTGGTCTACAAAGAGCAGCATGGAGATGACTGTGAACAGAACAGATGTAACAGTAGTTGTTGTACATGTACAGACCATAAATATGGAGTCCAGCTGTGTTTGATGCTGCTGGGCAGACTGACCACTGGGACCCTCTGAGCTCTGCTGGTCCACTCTGTGGAGGAACCATGAAGGATTAGATCAACACAGGATAAAGATCCAGGAGTTTCTGCTCAAATAACTTCATCTGAATCAAGTCTGTCAAGTTTTAAACTCTCAGATTGTGAACATATCAGTAATTTTCAGTCTGTTTTCATGGACGTCCTTTCAGTGGTGATGTCAGGGATGATTTTGAAGAAGCTCATCAAACTGAACCATCAGCAGATCACTGCTCCAAAACCAGAACATGATCCGAGTCTCCCTCCACCACCAGAACACCAGCTTTACTAACGTGGTAGATCAGTGTAGTACAGATCAATAACTGATGAGTCATTTGATCAAAATCACTGAGTGCTTCACGTCTGACCCTCTGATGCTTCTGTAGACATTTTGCATATTTAATGAATGTCTGACAGTTTTACATTCATTCTATGAACACAGTGGAAATGTTGTGTTATAGTCTCCATGTTGTTTCCAGCATCATAAATTCTTAAGTTCAGAAAATTAGATTCTTTCTTCACAGCTGAAAAACAACAACATTTATTCTCTATTGAAATCTGCATCGTCCACTCCAAAGGTCACAATCTGAAGGTAACATCTGGTTTTGTTCCCTGTGGTTAACTCTGAGCATCAGTATGGTGGGATTTATCCACTACATCCACACCACTGTGGTTCAGTGTTGTCCTGATGGAGTAACAGCAGCCAGTATGATCCAGGCTTTAGCTGCTGGGTCTCTGTGTGACCTCTCAGACTGTTTAACAGATCAGACACAAAGAGAATCAGAGCAGCTCTGTTCTTTAAAGACAAACATGAACCCACTCAGGTCACACTTTCCCCACAGATATGAGCATCACTGTCCTCAAACAGCAAATGACCAAGTCGAACATTTGGATCTTTTCTCTTTCATTGTTTTCTTTTTAATGAATCTTTGTAACAATCTGAGGATGTTTCAGGTCATATTTATCCAGGAAACACAAACATGTAAAGGAGTCATCACAGCTCTCTGACCTCGTTGCTCCAGGTTCACCACTGAAGAATGGAGGGAAATCTTTGGACCGGTCACTCCTCACAGACGGACAGCTGGACCCTGCAGACTGTGACCTCTGACCTCTGCAGACACAAACATGATTGAAGCAGCTGTGATCACACAGACTGCAGATAATGCAGCTGTTTCCTGTCAGTAACATCCTCTTAGATTAGAGTTCAGCTTTTTACAGGAAAACTGGACAAAACTGATTTTTGTTACAAACTCATTTTCATTTCCTCTCAGCTCACAAACACAGTCAGACAATCAACCAGAGTCAACACTGATTATAATGTCAGTGCAGAATTATTTCTGTTACTCAGTGAGTTCAGCTCTCTGACCTCGTTGCTCCATGTGACAAGAGTTTCATGCTGTAAAATGTCAAAATGGTTGAATGTGGTGGAGTAAAAATGTGAGATGTCAGCTACTTTTCTTCAATATGAAATGTTTGCAGGGCCTGACAGGAAGTGGACGGACGCTCTGATCACTTCCTGTTTGCTGAAGTGGGTTTTCAGTTGTTTAGAAACCAAAGGCTTGTTTTAAAAGACAGTTTAAATGGGACTGAGGGAACGACGTGTTTGTAGTTTAGATCCAACAACATCAAGCAGTTTAATCAAAGGGTTCATGTTGCTAACAGCTCACCTCTCTGCAGCAGACACAGGCTGGACTTTAAAATCAATGAGGCCACCTTTAGACCAGTCACTCCTTAAGGACACAGAGCTGGCTTCAAAGTCAAAGTCAAAGTCAACTTTATTTGTTCGATTCTGCCACATGTACAGGACATACGGAGAATAGAAATTGCGTTACTCTTCAATCCCTAGATAAATAGCAAATGAACATTTAAATATATTTAAATATAAAAGTGATTAAAAAATGCAAGTAAAATAATTAAAAAGTAAAAATTTAAATAAATACAATTTTACATATAACAAGAAAGCTATATAATATACAATATAATGGGTAAGTGACATTGAGTGTAAACCAGGCAGAGTAGTGCAAATAGGCAAATAGTGCAAATGGAGATTTAGTAATGTACGGTAAGAGAAAGTGTAACAACAAAGTCTTATGAGGTAATGGCAGTCCAATGCTCCACAAAGTGACTGGTAACTGGTGCAGGCCAGTGAGTGAGTCAGAGAGTGTGCGTGTTTGTGTGTGTGTGACAGAGTTCAGTGAGACCGTGGAGGAGAAGAGGGGAGAGGGGGGCAGAATCGGGAGGGAGTTAAGCTTCCTGACAGCCTGATGGATGAAGCTGTCCTTCAGCCTGCTGGTCCTGGCCTGGAGACTCCGCAGTCTCCTCCCCGACGGCAGCAGCTTGAAGAAGCTTTGCATTGGGTGTGTGGGATCAGCCGCTATGCAAAGGGCTTTTTTAGTGAGACGGGTGCTGTAAATGTCCTGGAGGGAGGGGAGAGAGACACCAATGATCCTCTCTGCAGCTCTCACTATGCGTTGGAGGGTTCTATGACAGGACGCATTGCAGGCTCCAAACCACACAGTGATGCAGCTCGACAGGATGCTCTCGATGGTGCCTCTGTAGAAAGTGTACATGATGGGGGCTGGTGCTCCTGCTCTTCTTAGTTTGCGGAGAAAGAAGAGACGCTGCTGTGATTTCTTGGCCAGTGCTGTGGTGTTGTACGTCCAGGAGAGATCCTCTGTGATGTGCACACCCAAGAACTTGGTGCTGCTCACTCTCTCCACAGACGCTCCGTCAATGGTCAGAGGAGCATGTTGGGTGTGCATTCTCCTGAAGTCCACAACAATCTCCTTCGTCTTCTCCACGTTCAGAGAGAGATTGTTGTCAGCACACCACGTGGCCAGGCGTCTCACCTCACTTCTGTAGTCGGTCTCATCCCTGTTGCTAATGAGACCCACCACCGTTGTGTCGTCCGCAAACTTGATGAAGAGGTTGGAGCTGTATGATGGAGTGCAGTCATGGGTCAGCAGAGTGAAGAGGAGGGGGCTCAGCACACATCCCTGCGGGGCCCCCGTGTTTAAAATGATGGTGCTGGATGTATTACTGCCAACCCGTACTGCTTGAGGTCTTCCGGTGAGGAAATCCAACAGCCAGTTGCACAGTGAGGTGTTGAGCCCCAGCTGGACCAGTTTTTGAATGAGCTGTTGGGGGATTATGGTGTTGAATGCTGAACTGAAATCTATGAACAGCATTCGAACATATGAGTCATTTTTGTCCAGGTGTGTGAGTGCCGAGTGGAGTGCAGTGGAGATGGCATCATCGGTTGAGCGGTTGGGCCGATAGGCAAACTGGAAGGGATCCAGGGAGGGGGGCAGGACAGTCTTGATGTGTTGCATGACTAGTCGTTCGAAGCACTTCATCAGGATGGGAGTAAGTGCAACAGGACGGTAGTCATTAAAGCAGGAGGGAGATGACTTTTTTGGAACCGGAATGATTGTGGTGGCTTTAAAACATGTGGGGACGACAGCCTGGATGAGTGATATGTTGAAGATGTCTGTGAAGACATCAGTGAGTTCCACTGCACAGTCTCTCAGTACACGACCAGGAATGTTGTCAGGACCCGGAGCTTTACGTGCATTGATCCTGCTGAGGGATCTCCTCACGCTGTCCGGGGACAGAGTCATCACCTGGTCACCAGGAGGGGGTGGGGTCTTCTGTGCAGTGGTGCTGTTTTGGACTTCAAAGCGAGCAAAGAAAGTGTTCAGCTCGTTCAGCAGGGGGATAGTGCTATCACAGGTCTGTGGTGGGGGCTTGTAATCTGTGATGGTCTGAATGCCCCGCCACAGGCTCCGTGAGTCTCTGCTGTCTTTGAAGTGATGAGATATTTTCCTGGAGTACTGTCTCTTAGCCTCTCTGATGCCACGGGAAAGGTTGGCCCTAGCTGTCCTCAGGCTTGCCTCGTCTCCAACTCTGAAGGCAACATTCCGAGCTTTCAGCAGCCTGTAGACCTCTCCTGTCATCCATGGTTTTTGATTGGCCCGGACAGTTATGGTTTTCGTGACTGTTACATCCTCAATACACTTGTTGATGTAGGCAGTAACAGTCTCTGCGTACTCCTGGAGGTCAGTGGTGTTGTTGTAGGTGGCAGCCTGCTTAAACATGTTCCAGTCTGTAGTATTAAAGCAGTCCTGTAGAGCCTCTGAAGACCCCTCTGGCCACACTTGTATCCGCTTACGAACCGGTTTGGTCACTTTAACGAGCGGTCTGTAAGCAGGCATTAGCATGACAGTGATATGGTCTGAGGCGCCGAGGTGGGGGAGGGGAAAAGCTTTGTAAGCTCCTCTCTGGGTGGTGTAAACAAAGTCCAGTGTGTTATTTCCCCTTGTTGGAAAGTCTATGTGTTGTTGTATTTTTGGAAACACGCACTTTAAGTCTGCATGATTGAAATCCCCAGCCAGGATGAGAAAAGCATCAGGATGGGCTGTCTGCTGCTCACTGATGTGCTGGTACAGTTCATTCAGTGCCTCACTCCTGTTGTTGACATTGGAGGAGGGAGGGATGTACACAGCGCACAGGAGTATGGCTGTATATTCCCTCGGTAGATAGAATGGCCGGCACTTAATAACCATTAACTCCAGCACTGGTGAGCAGTGTTTGCAGACCGCAACAGCATCGCGACACCAGGCATCATTGATGTAAACACAAAGTCCTCCCCCGCGGGTCTTACCTCCCGCGACGATGACTCTGTCAGCACGGTAGCATGTTAGCTGGTCGAGCTGAATGGCGCGGTCCGGGACACTGTCGCTGAGCCATGTTTCCGTGAACACAAAAGCACAGCAGTCCTTTACATTCCTTTGAGATGAACGTAGCAGTCGGATGTCGTCCAGTTTATTTTCTAGCGAGCGTACGTTGGCCAGAACGATAGAGGGGATGGCGGGTTTGTGTGGGCTAGCCGCTAGCCTAGCTCGGATGCCACCGCGCTTACCCCTCTTCTGCTTCCTCTCACACCGCTTGAGGCGCATCCATTGTGGGCGAAGTGCGGGAGTGGGGGTCGGTGATTGAGTAGGCCTTCGGAGCAGACCCAGATCTTTCAGCTTCTCGGTGTCCACAGAGTTTAACTTAAAAAGTTTGTTTCTGCCGATGTCGAGAAGAAGTGTTCGGGCATATCCTCGCTTGCACACAGATAGACGCGACAAAGACTTACAAAAACACTGCAACTTACAGGACGAAAAACACGAAAAAGTAGTTTGTTCGGGAGAGAGAGAAGCCGCTGCGTGTGCACGCGCCGCCATGTTGGATATGTTTTGGATAGGTTGGATAGGTTCATGTTTACGTTTAGTTCCTTGTTTCTTCCTGTGAATAATGATGCAGCAGTGATGTGAGTGCTGAGCTGTGACATGGAGAAGAGTCATGGACAGTTAGAGATGGTCATCTCACCTCTGAGCTTTGGTCTGGCTCTCATGTTCCCCACACAGAGTGCTTTTAGAGGGAGGGACTCCCTCCTCTCTGTCCTCACACTGATCCATGCTGCTCAATTCACATCAGCTCACACACACTTTCTACCTGCAGAGGAAACAAATCATTCATGTGCACATCAGCTGAAATCCTCCTTTCATCATGTGTGCTGTCCAAATATCAGCTGCTTCTTTCCTGCTTCATCTCAGTGTCAGCTGGATGCAGTCAGACAGCAGTGTGAGGCAGAGGAAGCTGCCATCAGCTGCTCTGCTATCAGTCCACTAGATGGAGCCTGAAGCACACACGATGCATTCACTGACACACACTGAGTCACTGTGACTGGAAGCTTCAGTCAGTCCAACACGTGTGAACAACATTTTAAACGTTTCAGCTGATCCAGGATTCAAAGAGGATCAGCAGAGTTAAAGCTTCACACTAATTCTTCCTGCTGAGTTTGCAGAGAACTGCACACACACTGATTCACTGCTAATGAGAAGCTTCTTCCATCCAGTAATTCATCATCCATCAGCTCTGCTGCTGCTCTCAGTCCTGGACTCTGATCACAAACTAAAAGCAGCTTTTTAACCCGTGTCTGTAAGAACTCTTAGTGTTAGCTTAGTGTTAGCTTAGCTTTAGCTTAGTGTTAGCTTAGTGTTAGCATGCTGTGTGGCTAGCTTAGCGTCAGAGCTCTGCAGGTGTCTCGTGTGTAAATATTAATCACAGTGACAGTAAAGGAGGTAAAGGGCTGTGACGTCATCACGTACGCTGCGTCCTCTGTGGGCTCTGAGTGAACTCAAAGTACAAACTACAAGTACACAAACACGAACGTAGCTCAGAGTGGCGGACACACTCGGCCTCGTTGGTCCAGCTGTGAGTCCGTTACCGTGAACTATGGAGCGGCAGATTTGTGCTGAACTAAGCTGCACACAGCTGATGTTAGCCAGGAAACATTACACACTGACTTTAATGGAGAGACCGGAAATACAAACACACACAGTTTGTTGTGTGAAGAAATCAAACACGAGCTGAACAAACAGTAAAGTTCCTAAAGACAAACTGTTAAAGGAGGAAACAAAGCAAACTTACAGTTTCTTCACACCAACAACAAGCTCCACTCCACACCTGGACACTAAACACGGACACACAGGTGAGCTGCTTCCTGGAAGGAGGCGGGGCTCCACCTGAAACTCAGCACAGGTGGGAGGGGCTCAGCTCTGTGTGTGCTGATGTGTTAACTTTAAAAATATGCCGTCTGACTGCTCAGACTGAGTCAGAGTAAAGTTCACATGCTGACGTGTGGAGACATGAAACCTTGTTGTAGCTGCAGGCGTGAACACACTGATCCCAGATCAGCTCTGCTGTATTTGTAACATGAACATTTCTGCTGCAAAGCTTCAAATGTTCAGCATGTTTCTCTGTTTCCAGTCTATAGATCCAGTCACACTTTCTACCTTCACCTGTGCAGTAAAGACTGAGAGCAGAGCTGAAAGCAAGCGTCCAATCAGTGAGCAGCATCAACACCTGAGCTTCATTCAGACTCTGTTATTGAAGATGTTGTTGGTACAAAGTTCATCTGCTGCTCACATGAATCCATGAAAGATTTATTTCACTGAATGTTTCTTCAAAGCTCATTTCAACCTGTTGAAGTCATGAATGAAAGTGCAGACTGAGAGTGGATCACATGATGTTTGAGGTGTGTCATGTGACATGTTCAGTATTGTCACACATGTCTAGATTGTCCCTGATATCATAGCTGCTCAAACACTGATGATTATATTTGAAGAATTATTCCTGATGGCAGCAAAGTTTGAATGGAGCTCTCTGTCTGTGCTGATTTGTCGCCCTCTGGAGGTCAAAGCACAAACTGCATGATGTCACTGTAACCACCACAGAGACAGGAAGTGTTTTTATGACTGAAACACTGAAATGATGCTAACGGCTGTCGTTAGGCTCACTGACAGCAGTGCTGATGTGTTCATGTCCAACACTGGCTCAGGTCAGACTCCTTCATCCTTCTCCAGCGTGAGGCCGCCCTCAGACCCACAGGAGCTCTGACCTTTGACCTCCTGACCCTAACCATTTTAGTCTTGTTGCATCTTTAAATGCAAATCCATCCAAACTGTAGCCGAGCAAAAGAAGCTGGAAGCTGTTCTATGAATGATGTTGTTGAAGGAGCTTGGAAAGAAAAGCGTCTGGACTTCTTTAAGTTGCTTGAAGAGGGACATGGACGTCTTAACGCCCACTCACATCCTGGGACATTTGATCACAGGAAATCACATGATGGGGTGGGGCTAGATCTCACAATGGGTTCACCCAAAACCTTGGCTGATTGAGACCCACACCCGTTCTCACACCGTGGCTCGTGTGATTAGGTAGAGGATCAACAGGGGCTCCATGTCCCTGAATTTAAACTGAATCTAAACACACCGTGCACAATGCCAAGTTAGATAATGGTTAAAAGAACAAGATAAGAATAAATAAAAAGATAAAATAAGGATAAGAAATAACTTAAAAAAATAAAATAAAAAGATAAATAACTGCAAATAAGTACAAATAAGTAACTGAAGACACGTGTGGTCTGCAGATGTCGATGTACATGGATGTACATGGAGTTTAATGTGCAAAATGAACTTAGTGTGCAAAGTGACCTGATGTGCAAACTGCAGTTTGAGGTCGGTCAGCTGTTCAGGAGTCTGATAGCAGTGGGGAAGATGGAGTTGTTGAGTCTGGATGTTCTACATTTCACACTTCTGAACCTTCGTCTCGAGGGCAGAGGTGTGTCTCTCCTCTGGACTCTGTGATGGTAGCTGCTCTGCAGAGAGGGCAGCGGGGTCCTGATGATCTTCTCCACAGTTGTTATCACTCTCTGCAGGCGTTTGCGGTTTGCAGTAGTGCTGCCGTACCATGCAGTGATGCAGCTGTCAGGCTGCTCTCCACAGTGCAGCTGTAGAACCTGCTGAGGATCTTGGCCAACATACCAAATTTCCTCAGCCTCCTCAGGAAATACAGCAGCTGCTGAGCCTTCTTGACCAGCTGTGTGAGTTTGAGTCCCTCACTGACTCAAACTCCTTCAGTGACACTTGCAGCCTTGCAGATTAGTTTGCTGATCCTGATGCATCTCTGGAGCTGATGCTGTCCCCCAGCAGACAACAACAACATAGATGCACTCACTAGTCCACTTTACCCTCTAATCACATCTCTGACATCTGCAGGTTGCTCCATAGAGACTCTTGTGCAATGCCAGGTGTTTGTGTTTGTCTGTAGGTACACATTAGATATGACCATAGACGCACACACACAAGTGAACACAGCAGCACAGATGGTTTCCACCTGCTTCCCTCTTTCTTCACACAACTGTGAGGATGATGAAGAGGTTTCAGGACGAGGTGGTCAGCAAGCACAGGATAAAGCAGGGCCATGAAACTCTCTGGTGCAGCAGATGTTTAATCAGACTCAGCTTTAGGCTTCTTTTCCCACCTGGCAGCAAAGTAACAGCTTCACTAATGTGAACAGTCACAATGTTAAACGTTTCTATATCTTCATATATTTTTATCTGTTGATGCTGCAGAATAAAGTCTGTTAACAGAGTGCAGGATGTGTAGAGCAGGTCCAGCTCTCCCTTTACTGTGTCCACTTTCATCAGCCCCTGTGAAGTGACACAGAGTGCATGTGTGTCTGTCAGCTGTTGTTTGTTGTGAAGGATGGAACAAATGAACACACACTTTTAGAGAAATCTGAAAAAGCAACACGTGCTTGGGCTCCTTCTGTGCTCGTCTTCATTAATGCTGATCTTTCTTTCCTGTTTGTTCTTTGGCACAAGCTTCAGTCTTTTCTCCCAGGGCTCCTTCACACTTAGAAACACACCTACATTCATTTATACACAAACATCATGAAACAAAGGCTTTGTAAAAGAGGACATGAGATCCTCTCTGAACAGCACATTCATATCAAACACAGGACTGAACAGGATATACTGAGTCTGTGCTGTTTTCATTGTTACTTGCTGAGTATTTTTCCAGTGTTTGAAATGTGACTCAAGTCTGATTCTTCTACTGTGTGTGAACTCTAAGCAGCTGCATTAAACAGCTGCTTTTCAAACCAGGCTCAATCCTATGACTCTGTGAATGTAAACTTTTGTCACCTGCATGAATAACAATCCTTGATCTAGTCAGGACTGCAGTGCTCCTGTGATCCCAGCTTATAGATGGAGGCTAGCATGAGAGGCTCAGCAGCTAAAGCAGCACACCTGGGTCTCCCAGCCTATTAAAAGCAGCCCTTTGCTTCACCTGCTTCACTAAACATTATTATTATTATTTAAGCAGAGTGGTGTGATTCATGTAGGCATTGCTGTGTGACAGGAGGACTTTTCTTGAAACAGCTCGTGTGACGTGAGCTGACGTAAAAACAGTGATGTTAGCTTGATTCTCTTGGCTAAAACTATTTTAAAAAGAGGGTCAATCATGCAAATCTGCCAATAGAAGCCAAAGTTACAGCCCCTCAGAGTTTAAAGAGAAAAGGCCCATTTCCAACACTCGGTTGTGCAAAGGGAAACAGGCCCACAGTGCCTGAGTGTGTGGGTAATTCTTCAAATAATATTCAAAAGCAAACATTTTTAAGCATGTAAATAAAATTCAATCATTTCTGCTCTTCAATACCTAAGAAATGAAAACTGGCAGATGGTCCCAAAATGTGAAACGCCTGGCTATCTGTGCATTTAGTGCTGCAAGTTTTCACTGTTTACCTTCAGAAGCATAAATCTCTGCACAGATAATGTTCATATGTGGATTCCTGGTTTCTGCAGTTAATTGTGACCCAAAGCGTATTTTTAAAGTGGTTCCAGGCAATAAAGTCTAAAAATAAATACATCTACTTCCTTTTTCTGTGTTCCAGCCTCAGTGACTCTGACACAGTGCTGTAATATTTACACCTCTGATGAAAACAGAGTTTGTAGTTGCAGAGAAATACTCGACTCATTTTGGGCATTTACGAGCAGGAACCTCAGAAAGCCCCTCGCTGCTTCACTGGTTAAGAAGCAAAGCAAACATTAGTTCACAGTGATGTTAATTAAGGCCCAAAGTTTAGGAACGAACGTCAGCACTTCACTAATGAATGTAATGCTGATTCATGTGCTTGTTTTGTAATGTGCATGTTGTGCGTTGCTATTTCCCATATTCTTTGGCACTGATAGATGAAGAGTCTCAGGCAGGACCGAGGCTGCCAGCTGCTGACAGTGAGCAGGGAGAGAGCAGCAGAAGCTGGGCAAGAGCAGGGCACCTTCAGCCCCCTTCATCAGTCAGAAATCATTTGGGTGACTGTGTGAAATGTCTGGTTTTTAAAATCTTTTTGTAGACATATTTATTAAATGTTTAACAATTATATAGAAGAAAGACAATGTAAAGAACAAAACATGACAAAACAAAAATGAGTTGAAGTTATGAACTGTTTCTGAGAGACAAATAACACCAGGATCCTTTTTGTGTAGCTGACAGCTGGTAACTGTGCAGGGGCGGGTCTAGCAAAGTGTTGCCAGGGGGGCAGGTAGGGCATTAACAGGGAGAGGGGGGCACAAAGAAATACTTTTCTTTCTTGTTCTCATTTAAAATGTCGAGCTTTTAATAAATAATTATCTGAATCTTACAACAAACGTTTTCATCTGATGTAAAATGTATAGAAATCCATTATTGTACATAGTCATTTTTTAGGGTCCCATCATAATTTCTTCAGAAGTAAGTACTGCATATGATGCCAGTGTTTCCCACATTTTCTAGATTCTGCACCAGTACTGTGTGTAAAATGCATCAAAAAGTCCGTTTGATTCTTTCTCACCTGTCTTTCTGTCTCCTTTCACTTTTTAAAGGTTGCCATGTTAGAAAACATATTTTGCCCTGCCGTGCTGTTTATTGATGTGGCAAATGAAAGGTTTATGAAAACATATCTAAATCTGTCATCAGTAATCAGCAATGATCATGTCTCACCTCTAGTCTCTGTCTTAATGTCAGGTTTCCACCGTGTGTTGTAGATGTTCAGGAGGTTAACTCGACCAACAGTCTACTTCCTGTTTAGAATACCAGGACAGGGAGGATGGTGCAGGTTTAAGTTTATTAGACTGATGCATGTACAGTGGGGCAAAAAAGTATTTAGTCAGCCACCGATTGTGCAAATTCCCCCACTTAAAATGATGACAGAGGTCAGTAATTTGCACCAGAGGTACACTTCAACTGTGAGAGACAGAATGTGAAAAAAAAATCCATGAATCCACATGGTAGGATTTGTAAACAATTTATTCGTAAATTAGGGTGGAAAATAAGTATTTGGTCACCTCAAACAAGGAAAATCTCTGGCTCTCACAGACCTGTAACGTCTTCTGTAAGAGGCTTTTCTGTCCCCCACTCGTTACCTGTATGAATGGCACCTGTTTGAACTCATCATCTGTATAAAAGACACCTGTCCACAGCCTCAAACAGTCAGACTCCAAACTCCGCCATGGCCAAGACCAAAGAGCTTTCGAAGGACACCAGGAAAAGTATTGTAGACCTGCACCAGACTGGGAAGAGTGAATCTACAATAGGCAAGCAGCTTGGTGTGAAAAAATCAACTGTGGGAGCAATCATCAGAAAATGGAAGACATACAAGACCACTGATAATCTCCCACGATCTGGGGCTCCACGCAAGATCTCATCCCGTGGGGTCAAAATGATCATGAAAACGGTGAGCAAAGATCCCAGAACCACACGGGGGGACCTGGTGAATGACCTGCAGAGAGCTGGGACCAAAGTAACAAAGGTCACCATCAGTAACACACTACAACGGCAGGGAATCAAATCCCGCAGTGCCAGACGTGTTCCGCTGCTGAAGCCAGTGCATGTCCAGGCCCGTCTGAAGTTTGCCAGAGAGCACATGGATGATACAGCAGAGGATTGGGAGAATGTCATGTGGTCAGATGAAACCAAAGTAGAACTTTTTGGTATAAACTCAACTCGTCGTGTTTGGAGGAAGAAGAATACTGAGTTGCATCCCAAGAACACCATACCTATTGTGAAGCATGGGGGTGGAAACATCATGCTATGGGGCTGTTTTTCTGCCAAGGGGACAGGACGACTGATCCGTGTTAAGGACAGAATGAATGGGGCCATGTATCGTGAGATTTTGAGCCAAAACCTCCTTCCATCAGTGAGAACTTTGAAGATGAAACGAGGCTGGGTCTTCCAACATGACAATGATCCAAAACATACCGCCCGGGCAACAAAGGAGTGGCTCCGTAAGAAGCATTTGAAAGTCCTGGAGTGGCCTAGCCAGTCTCCAGACCTCAACCCCATAGAAAATCTGTGGCGGGAGTTGAAAGTCCGTGTTGCTCGGCGACAGCCCCAAAACATCACTGCTCTCGAGAAGATCTGCATGGAGGAATGGGCCAAAATACCAGCTACTGTGTGTGCAAACCTGGTAAAGACCTATAGTAAACGTTTGACCTCTGTTATTGCCAACAAAGGTTATGTTACAAAGTATTGAGTTGTATTTTTGTTATTGACCAAATACTTATTTTCCACCCTGATTTACGAATAAATTCTTTACAAATCCTACCATGTGAATTCATGGATTTTTTTTTTTCACATTCTGTCTCTCACAGTTGAAGTGTACCTCTGGTGCAAATTACTGACCTCTGTCATCATTTTAGGTGGGGGAACTTGCACAATCGGTGGCTGACTAAATACTTTTTTGCCCCACTGTATACCAACAAGACAGCGTCCATCACTGTGACAACAGCGTTTGTTTTCATTCAAAGGCTTCATGGTTTTTCCTTTAATACCTGGGGGGCCGGTCTCCAGTCAAAATGCCCGGGACCATTTTTTGTCCCAGTCCAGCCCTGGTGTCAGATCTGCATGCAGTGTCAATGAGACGATCAACAACAGATCAGACAAAACACTCAGGCGGACACTCCTCTGTAGAAGGAAACATGGAAAGTGTGAGGTAATCAGTGCACAACATCACTTTGTATTTCAGGCTGTTTTTATATAGAACTTCAGCACCAATGTAAAAGTTCTGGTTTTAGGAAGATGAAGAACATTTTCAGGAAGGATGCCGTCTGCAAGCAGAGCTGCTTGAACCTCAGCGCTGAGGTCCAGACTACTTCCTGTGAAGCCACGTGATGTAAATCTGCTGCTGTAACTTCACAGTTTACTGAAGCTAAATGCAACGTTACCATATAATCTGTTTTCAACAAAGGTTTCACTCCGTCCGGTGTTGATGGAATGATTCAGGCCGTACTCGTCAGGCTTCCCGTCGACCACACGCATTTCAGTCACAAACCCCGTGACTGACAACAAGGGAAACAGCAGAAGAAAAGATGTGAAAAATACTGGATGATAATGATGGAGGATTAACCGCGGTGGCTAAACTGTTTCCTGTCTTTGTGGGCGTACTCACAGGGAAGTTTCCAGGCACGTCAGTCTTGGTGGCTAAAGTCTCCATTTTCCAACATGTATCGCTACAGGTGCAAAGACACAACATTAATCATCAGTGTAAATATTTTAATGCTGTCCAAACGGTGTTTGCTTTGTCTGTCCTCTCGCACTCACAGAGGAAACGAGGACGCCACCTTCAACCCATCTTCAGTTGGCTCAACCATGGCCGGACTTCCTGTTGGCTTTGTGACAGCAAACCACTTGAAATTAGAGCAAACTGCAGTCAAGCACCACTTACAGCAACCTGTGGACACGCAAATGGAAAGCACTGAGAATCATACAGAAGCATAAGAGCTGTTTATTGTAACACGTGTGTGTGTGTGTGTGTGTGTGTGTGTGTGTGTGTGTGTGTGTGCACATTAATAACACACTGATGTATGTTAGTTTGATTTATGCTATATCTGAGAAAACAATTGCAGAATTTTACATCAAAGTTTCCAAAGCTGATGTTTTGTTGTTCACTCTGTTTTATATTCATATAGTTTGTTGTTTTTAAATCAGTGGACAAAATAAATATTATCACACAAAATCCAGGGTGAAACATAACCAAATAACCTAAATGGTGAAGTCATTATAGAAGTACATGTTGCAAAGGTCGGCCTCCTGTATAGACTGCTAAACTGTCTGGGGGGGGCCCTGCCTGTCCTCGTTGGATAAGCTCCACCCCTTTTCCATAAGACGGAGACATTTGTATGAAAATAGATGGGCAGTAAAATAAAAAATAAAAAATATTATGGATGACTCTGTAAATCAAAGTCCGCCTGAGGCAGAAGCAGAAACCATGAGGAGCACAGCACCACTCCCAGAAGGGCACGAAGTGAAGCCATAGCTGCTGAAGAGTGAAGACGTGATGATGGAGGAGATCACAGATGAAGATCTGCTGCCTGCTGACTCTTTATATAGAAGAGTGAGACTATCTCCCCACCAGCAGCTGCACTTATACAAACCCCAGGTGCTGGGATGGCTTTGAACATGTGACATTTTCTGCAAACACATGGACAGTTTCATAAGCACAAAGATTATTCCTGCAGCGGCAGAATCGTATCCACTGTGTGAGAGGTGAACGTCAGACAGTTCTTAGAAAATGTAGTTTCTCTTTAAGCTTTTAACGTCTCTTTTACCCCCATTTGTCTAAAACTACTTGACAGCCCTTCATGTCAGAGGTTTATTACCTGTACAGGATGGAGCACATGGTCTCAGTCAGGCTGGACACGATCACTCCTACAGGAAGTAAATGTGATTTTATTTCACCTGTGAAATGATGAAAAACAGCAGAATAGCTCACGCTAACAAACGGGTGTTGAAATGTTTCATTTTCTGCTGTTTCACAGGTCAAAAAGGGCGTCGAAGCAAACTGAAGCTGAGCTGCTGCTGCTGTTGTAGTGCAGCATCTGCTGTGTGCTTCATCAGAGAACCTTCTGTACACAGCAGACAGAGGCTGCTGCCACTGAAGTCCATCTGCTAGAGAGCTTTAAACACTGGTTATTGAAGTGGCTTTGATGATACTGATACACAGTCTTTGCTGCTGTCACAGGACAGGGATCCACCAGGGAGTAGTTGTCAGGATAAAGAGCCTTCGCTTCTCTAAATATAAACTGGATACTTGTAGGAAACTTTGGGAAGCAGCATTTTTCCTCATATCGTCTAAACTGAAGTTAGCTCAGGTGCTTCTTCCATACTTGCTCTGCAGAAAGCCAAAGAGTTTGGAGCTCTGCAAACATTTGCAGCACAGCTGGATGTTTGTAACTTTGGTCACCTCTGTATCATCCCTCAGATTCTTTCTGCACAGCTTTGAAACCATGACAGCACGAGTGATGCTGAGGAGACGTCCAGTTTAAACAGACCTTTATTCCTGGAACACAAACACATGAAGTGATGCTGCTAAAGAAGAACATTTAATCGCACTAATGAATCAAGCATCTGTTTGTCTGTCAGTCTGTCAACAGTTCCTCTGATCGACTTCAGACTTGGTGGGTATTTTGTTTTTGCAGCGGTCAAAGTCGATCAGCGTGTTGCTTTGTCTGCTGTAAATCTGCCTGTACAAAGGGAAACATGCATGTTTTAGATGCAAACTCACAACATGGCTGCATTTTTGTGATTATGTGTATTTTATATTGATTTATTCTATTATGTTTTGTATATGAATCTTTACAAGTGTGTCGATACAAAGGCTTGATTAAAACAAAGGTCTCAGCTGTGCTGTTAGGGATGCTCTCATATTTGTTTCAAATGTAATAAATCAAAGGATTTCAGGCTTTTCATCCTTTTTATTTGTTTGGTTCTAACAGCAGCTGGATAAAAACATGCAGGTGATGAATATAATTGTGTGATATTATGAGCATTGTGAATAAAGAAAGAGCAGAGATAGTAAAAAGGAAACAGGTGATGGACGTGAGATTTTCAGAACAAAAGCTCCTCAGTGAGACGATCACCTGGACACAAGGTCAGGCAGCTGGGACTCATCTAGAGAGCAAAATGGAAAAGTGATCTGTGCAGAACATCACTGTTGATTGCAGTTATTTACATCAGACTTCTTCTCTGAGATAAGAGCACCATTTGTGGGAAAGATGACAGTATTTCCAGGCTGGATGCTGTTTGCAGGGAGAACTGAATGAAAGTCTCCTGCACCTCAGCGCTGAGGTCCACACCTGTGAACACAGATGAGGTCAATCTGCTGCAGCACGTAGAGCTTTACTGATCAGCAGGTTCAAAGGATTCAGCAGAGCGTAGAGTCAGAGCTAAATGCCACATCACCATAGAGTTTGTTAACAACAGCTTTCTTTGCCCTTTGTCTCGATGGACTGAATCAGGGATACTCGTCATACTTCACCTCAACCACGTCACTGAGAGACCCCAGCCTGACACAGCAGCAGAGATGATGAAAGCAGAAACAGCAAACAGATGCTTCAGTTGTGTTTCTCTCTGTGTGTGCGCTCACGCCCACTTGTGTGTGTGAACTTTCCACGTACCTCAGCTTGTTTCGCCAACATGAGCCATCAGGGCTGAAAAACATCACTAACACATGAATTCTTTCTCTTTTTGTTATCACCTGTGATCATGTGTCTCATGTTTCTGTCATTCACCAGTTCTTGTATAGTTACGTGTAACTAGACTTCTGTGGGACGTAAATGATTGTTTTGTATGCAGATCTGTACAAAGGATGTAAACACTTGATTACAAAGGAGATCTCAGCTGTGTTGTTGTGGATGGACTTCAACGTATTTGTTAAAAAAGAGAATAAAGCAAAGTGTTTTAGCTGTTTGGGAGTTTTTGTTTGATTCGATTCAGTTTTATTTCTATGGAGTCAAATAATAAGAAAGGCTCTAGAACAGCCCTGAGTTTGTCCAGGTGACACTCCTCTGAAGAACAAAGACAAAGAGGAAGAAGGGGATTCGTTTTCAAGTCTTGTTTCTTTCAAAATAAAAGCTGAAATGTTTTGGAAGCATGATAATATTTTCAGCCAGGATGCCGTCTCCAAGGAGACCTGCACCTCAGCGCTGAGCTCCACATCACGCCCTGTGAAAGCACAGATATAAATCTGCTGCAGTGAGAAGAACTTTACCCAACACAAGTGTAGAAGTAGACATTTGACTTTACCTACAACCTGTTAACAACAAAGCTTTCATTGCCTCTGCTGTTGATGTCATGTAGGACTAATCATACTTCACATCAGCCATGCACACGTCAGAGGATCTCCAGGCTTTCAGTAATTAAGCCAAGCAGATGATGTGAACATAGCAATAGTAAAACATGCATCATAATCAGCTGTACAGTGGGGCAAAAAAGTATTTAGTCAGCCACCGATTGTGCAAGTACCCCCACTTAAAATGATGACAGAGGTCAGTAATTTGCACCAGAGGTACACTTCAACTGTGAGAGACAGAATGTGAAAAAAAAATCCATGAATTCACATGGTAGGATTTGGTATGAATTTATTCGTAAATCAGGGTGGAAAATAAGTATTTAAGTTTATTACTCTGTATCACACATGAGTGCCCGAGGGAGGCGGGGCTGACTGGGGAGACACAGGAAACAGAGAGACAGGGCTGACTCGACATGAAACGATGAAACGTGGGACACGGGAACAGAAACTAAACACAGGCTGAAATGAACACTGAGGGAGGGAGAACTAAGATTACTGAGAGCCTGATAAATAAGAAGAACAAAAACCAAGAAAAACAAGAGTCAAAGAAAACCAAAAACACAAAGCATTGGGCCAGGACCCACTGCTGTGACATTTATATGTGATAAAAACATTAAAAACTGCTCACATGTTGAAATCTTTCTACGTATACTTTAGGTTCAGCTCTCCAGCCTGGCATTTGGTTAAGCATGATTCAAACATTTGATTTTGTTTAACTGGTTTTAATTATAGTTACTTTTTGTGAACATTTGTTGCAGCATTTAAAAATACATCATTTATTTTCAAACTTTTACTTGATTTAGAGCATCATATTTGACCAACGGAAATGTTTTAATTTCATATAAAATAACTGAAACAGTGAACTAAATATCTGAAATCTTTCCTTCCTTAAAAGTTATAATCCTACTTAAGTTATAGTGCAAACGCTTAAGCAACAAATATACTTGATGCTAATTAATTAATATTTCCCTTTGATGTTGCAACTATGCGGTCACTTCTGTCTTTAAACAAAATAATATTTTCCAGTTACAGAAATCATAAAGTCCAAACTAAAGTGCTACTGTTGCTATATGCATTTTATATAAATCATGGATGATGGTCCTGACATGAAGGAAGAGAAAGTTACAGGTTGCATCCTTTGACTTTGTCTCCGTGCCTTTGGGCGATTTTCAGAAGGACAGATGTTTCTGTTCAATTCTTAAATCAATTTTTTCAAACACAAACACTATTTTAAAGCTTGTAGAGAGTAAAATATTAATGATAATTATAATAACAATAATAAAAACAAAAGCTCTCAGATCCATCAAACCAAGCAGCAGAAAGAACAATAACTGAAGAGAAAACTTTAACCTTGTAGACTTCATTATGTTCCAGCTGCTCTACAGACGCTGTGACCTCGAACTTAAGCAGGTCGTAAAGTATGTGCAGCTCAATAACTTCATAATCAGACCCTGTGGTATTTAGGCAGCAGAACAACTAAGAATAACAACTACAAATAATGTTTTTAGGTTTCTGTTGTACTGCAAGGTTCTGTACAGGAGAACCAAACCAAGAGCAAATATTACGTCTCATTTACACCTGAGCACGAAGAGCCATCAACATTTAGCAAATTGAATCATCTTTGTTTAGATGCAAGAAGAATCATATAGAAATGAAAAAGTAGAAATAGAAATCCAGAGCAAAGATATCCTCTAATTCAGCGTAGCACATGTGCAGCTGCTGCGATTCACGTAAGCATTCGGCTCGTCGCTGTTGCAGATTTTTCTCTCGCTGTTCTGGCTCACAGCGCTGCAAACACAAAAATAAATATCCCCAAAGGTGTGAAAGGGAGCTAATTAGTAAGAGTATTGTTACTCTCCGCAGGAGTAGTCCAGCAGTAGAAATCAGTCCAATAACAAGGTGTGTAACATCTAGCAGGGTGACAGAAAAACCCAGGGTAACTTCTAAGGACCTCAACGTCTCTCTCACATTGTGTTTTTTAAACATGCTTCCATTTGTCACTTCAGTCTTTACTCTGAAATACAGGAAGAGAAATCATGGCTGAAACAATTTCTCATGAAACCAGGGGTGTGGTCCAACAGTCAGTTTGGTGAGGAAGGTTCCTAACTGAGAGAAGTGACCCAGAAGTATCTGTGTAGCAGCCACAATGAATCCAGATCATGAGCTTTATTAACTGATCAAAGTCTCTTCTTTCATCTTCTGTATCATTCAGTTTGCATTGGTAATGCCCATTATTGTAATGCTTTTTTAAGACGAGCAAAACTTTATTTCACTTTGGGTTAGCTGGGATAAGTGATGGATGGAGGGAATTTTACTTCAGCCACAGAAATCCTAAACAGGAAGGAGGAGCAGAGTTACAGTGGATCACTATCCAGCAGGGAAACAAGGTTTATTTCAATTTCTTGGCCATGAGTGAGATTTACTGAGTGGGCAAATTAGGGAGACGACACCATCAGATCCCGAGCCCT
Source organism: Aulonocara stuartgranti (assembly GCF_965226115.1). NCBI lineage: Eukaryota > Metazoa > Chordata > Actinopteri > Cichliformes > Cichlidae > Aulonocara > Aulonocara stuartgranti. The sequence goes on from NC_138941.1 coordinate 9,268,960, forward strand.
CCATGTGTTAATCAAGAGACGGCTGCTGTGCTACATCCATAAATAATGAATAAATTAGGAGCTAAAGCTGAAAGGACAGTTTATTTGTACCATCTTCACGTGAACACATTCAAGAACATCACAGATGAAGAAACATTAAAAACTTCCACACTACATAAAGCAAGAAAAATAGTTTTTCTTTCAGGTGGTTTCAGAAAAACAGAAACATCAAACATCTCCAAGACTCTCTTTGAAAGAACTAAAAACCTTTGTTCTCATGGTCCAATCATGAGTGAACTCCCCGATGAAGCCTTGTGTGCTAAAACATGTCAGAGTTTTAAAGGTTAAACATGAGTTTCCAAAACGTTTTGCTGGAGAACAATGAACTATTTGACTGAGTTTCAATCATTTACAGACGAGCAAAACCAGGACAGAGAAAAAAGGACAAAACTGACCCAGTAAAACAGAAAAGAAGATCCCATGTAGATCTGTATTATGTAGAAGTTCAGCCCAGCAACCAGTTCAGTTCAACACAAGTTTAAATGATTCTATCTGAACTCTGTGGAGCCTGATCTCAAGCTTTTTGAGTCTGACACAGAAACCAGAGGATCTTTCTGTGTCTTCAGATTCACTGTGATCCAGTGATGGGAGTGATTTCAGCCCTGAGTGATCGCGCTGATGTTTGCACAGAGCAGACAATGAGGTGAATGTTTGGGCACATTGGTAACAGTGAAACAGTTTATTAGTAATGTGGGATTGTTTGTGTTCAGAGTATGAACTGAGATTCCTGAAGCTCTTGTCACACTGGTCACAGCTGTAGTTTCCTTCCATGTGTCCACGTTCATGAAGGTTACGATGACCTGACTTTGAGAAGCTTCTCTCACAGTGTCTGCACTTGTGTGGTTTCTCTCCTGTGTGGACTCGTTTGTGTGATTTAAGCTGACTTTCAGTGGTGAAGGATGACCCACACTGATCACAGAGGTGCTTTTTAACCCCACTGTGAATCAGTTCATGTTGTTTTAAGTGATGTGATGTGGTGAAGCTTCTCCCACATTCTTTGCAGTATTTCAGTTTGTCTCCAGTGTGTCTACGTTGATGTACTTTTAGGGTATTTTGCTGACTGAAAGTTTTTCCACAGAGGTCACAATGAAAGTCTTTCCCACCACCACAGTGATGACAGGGTTGAGAACTGGATCCATCTGTGTCGCTCTGCTTCTAAACAAAGACACAAAGACAGTGTAAGTCAGTCCTTCAACATTTGTATCCTGAACGTCGCCTGAAATAAAGAGCATCTCTGCAGACGTCCAACTACATTTGACTGTTTCAGTTAACACACTCAGTTTACTGGGCTGCAATAACTACAATACTACCACCATAATACTACAGTAATACTAAAATCATAACTGAAAGGAAAATCTGAATAATCACTCAGAGCTGCTTTACCATGCAGTAGAATTGCTAACATGCTAACACAGTTTAATGAGCAGAGTTGTTCCAAACAGTCAGGCTAAAATGACAAGATAACAATATAAATACATAACTCACAGTAGCTGCACTTGTAGAGTCTCTTTCTGGTGTGGATCTGTTGGTGTTGTCTCAGGTGACGTGGAGATTTAAAAGTTTTCTCACACAGGTCACATTGATAAGGTCTCTCCTCAGTGTGGGTAAACATGTGTTGTTGTAACTGTGCGTCTGTTGTAAACTGTTTGCCACACTGTTCACAGCAGTACACATCATGTCTGGTGTGAATGCGTAGGTGTCTATTTCGGCTCTCTCTCTGGCTGAAAGTTTTTCCACAGATGTCACAGCTGTATGGCTTAATTCCAGAGTGGATAACTAGATGACTCTGTAAGCTGCTACTACGAGTAAAAGCTCTGCCACACTGATCACAGCTGTATGCCTTAATTCCAGAGTGGGTAACTAGATGACTCTGTAAGCTGCTACTGTGAGTAAAAGCTCTGCCACACTGATCACAGCTGTACGCTTTAACTCCACTGTGGATGAGTTGGTGTTGTTTTAGGCAACGCTTCCAGGAAAAAGACTTTCCACACAAGTCACAGCTGAACGGTCTCTCTCCAGTGTGGATGACCTGATGCTGTTTTAGTGAAGCCTTCAGAGTAAACTCCATCCCACACTCATCACAGCTGTATGCCTTAATTCCAGAGTGGGTAACTAGATGCTTCTGTAAGCTGCCACTGTGAGTAAAAGCTCTGCCACACTGATCACAGCTGTATGCCTTAATTCCAGAGTGGGTAACTAGATGACTCTGTAAGCTGCTACTTTGAGTAAAAGCTCTGCCACACTCATCACAGCTGTATGCCTTAATTCCAGAGTGGGTAACTAGATGACTCTGTAAGCTGCTACTGTGAGTAAAAGCTCTGCCACACTGATCACAGCTGTACTTTTTAACTCCACTGTGGATGAGTTGGTGTTGTTTTAGGCAACGCTTCCAGGAAAAAGACTTTCCACACAAGTCACAGCTGAACGGTCTCTCTCCAGTGTGGATGACCTGATGCTGTTTTAGTGAAGCCTTCCCAGTAAAACCCTTCCCACACTCGTCACAGCTGTATGCCTTAATTCCAGAGTGGGTAACTAGATGCCTCTGTAAGCTGCTACTGTGAGTAAAAGCTCTGCCACACTGATCACAGCTGTACGCTTTAACTCCACTGTGGATGAGTTGGTGTTTTTTTAGGGAACCCTTGAAGGAAAAAGACTTTCCACACAAGTCACAGCTGAACGGTCTCTCTCCAGTGTGGATGACCTGATGCTGTTTTAGTGAAGCCTTCTCAGTAAAACCCATCCCACACTCGTCACAGGTGTGTTTTTTCTCTCCCTTTCTTCTGTGAGGTTTGTCGGCCTCCTGAGAGCGCTGACTTCTGGCTCCATGTTGGTCCTGCAGTGACAGAGATACAAACAGAGGCAGTGAGTGAAATGCAGTCGTGGAACAAACTCAACCTTCAAACTCCATTAACACTAGTTTTAAACCTGAAGGTGGAGCGTGGCACCAAACACCTTAAAGGTCTCTTATCCCCACCTGCTGGTAGTTCTAACACATTACATCCAACCTGCTGTTAAAGATAATTCATGACTGTTCAAACACTAAAATCATGCCCATCCCTCCTGATTGTGTACACACACACACACACACACACACATACGTGTTTTCGTGATATATCAGTACGTATGACAAAAATGTGACAAATGGGAACGTGCCTTTCCGAAGGTCCTAGAGGCATGGGGATCTCAAAAAATTTGACCCATGCTTCCAGGAACACACCCATCTGTTGAGATTTTGGCTAGGGCTAAATTTTGGTCAAACCTGAATTTAATGCTACTTGTGAGGACACTGTCAGGTTTATGTGACTTATGAGTACCATAAGGTCACACACAGATATTTCATGTTTAGGTGAATTGTGAAGCCCATGGAAACACATAATTTTCAAGTATACATGACTTATAAGGACCAGGTAACGGTAGGTTCTGCATTTTTAGCTTGGCTCCTTTTGAGATTACAATATAATAGACATGGATGCACAATAGTAATGCTCATCAGTTGGGTAACTTCTGACAGAAATATCAGACATTTATGTGTTAATAAAACAGTAAATCTGAGCTGTGTAAAGACTTTTAAAAAAAAAAAAAAAGACATGGGTCAAATGTGGTCAGTCTACTTTTTAAGTCTTGATATTGTAATGCATTAATTCATTTTGTAGTGAATGTTCATGTGAATAAAAACGTGGAACATTATCTGCCTTTTTTATCATTTAATTGCAAAAAGCACCCAGCATAAACCACAGATTTATGAGTAAGAACAATGCAATACAGAAAACTGCAATACTGACATAACTGTGGAAGTAACAAAGTATCTCTCTTGCTTGTTTCTTTTTTTCTTGCATCTTTCTTTTAATGCTATGATCCTGTTGTGGCTGTAGTACCTTATGACAACCCAGTCTCTGCCTTTCAGAGCTGCCGGCTCTGCTTGGAGGCAGCAGTCACATTCCTTTTTACCTGGTACTTTGCAGCTTTTTATGAAGTGAAACATGCCGCTCAGCAACCTTCACTTCATCATTTGTCCACTTGCTTCTCACCGTCCCAGCTGTCATAAATGGAAACAAAAGAAAATATCTTAATGTGAATGCAAGAAAAGATAGAAAATATTCTAGTTTATAATGTGAATACAAAATGTTCTTAAACCTTGCTTTCTACTGGAGCACTTTAAAGGAGCAATAAGCACAATTCATCATACTTAGGTTGAAGGAATTAAAAATGACTATGTGAAGAACTAGAGGTGTAATTACATCTGGAGTACAGCATGAAGTCACAATCCCTCTCTCTGTGTTGATCTCCAGCCATAGACTTTGGTTTGGTTCACAGGCAGTGCAAAACAGCACACCTAGCAGTGAAAAGATATTGCTTATTGCTCCTTTAAGGATGCTTGGAATGAACCATTTGAAGTGCTGTGTTCTGCTGGGAATCAAATAAGATGAAATGATTTATGATAAAAGCTCTGAATAGTGTCATGTCTGAAAACAAACTTGTTCTTTGATCACAAGTATATTAACCTAAAACATTTTGTATTTTGGTGCCTTTACCCCTTCTTGGTGAAGTGTTGCTAATGTTTTTGTTGTCCAGGGTGATTGAGGCAGAGGTGCCCTTCATGTTGTCCAGGGCAGCTGAGTAAAGCGTGTGGCTTGGAACCCCCGGAATACTTGGTCCTTGAGCCTTTGAAAAGTAACAGTGAAATATGAGAATCAATGCATGCAATAGGTCTGTTTGCTTTTTTCTCTGCATTGTAGGCAAAGTCAGCGTTGGGCAGTGTGTAATTCTACATTAAGGGGCGATCGTGGCTCAAGAGTTGTAATCAGAAGGTTGCCGGTTTGAGCCCCAGCTCCGACAGTCTCGGTCGTTGTGTCCTTGGGAAAGACACTTCACCTGTTGCCTACTGGTGGTGGTCAGAGGGCCCGGTGGCGCCAGTGTCCGGCAGCCTCGCCTCTGTCAGTGCGCCCCAGGGTGGCTGTGGCTACAATGTAGCTGCCATCACCAGTGTGTGAATGTCTGTGTGAATGGGTGGATGACTGGATGTGTAAAGTGCTTTGGGGTCCTTAGGGACTAGTAAAGCGCTATATAAATATAGGATATTTACCATTTGATATGAATATTTTACATGTGAACATAATCTACTAATAATACTCATCACAGTGTGATTGTTTGAAATCGGATAGAGTGTTATTATCTTCATGACAAACATCCCTGCTGTTCAGTTTCAATGTAACACAAACTAGAGTTGTTGGTTCTACCAACTGAGAAAGGCTAAAAACAAAAAAACAAATTCATGTCCTTCACAGCTTAAAACAATCTGAGGACAATGTAACACAGAAATATCAAATTTAGTAGGAATAAAGATCAAGCTGATGCTTTAAAGGGAAAGTTAGGACTAACAAATGATATGCCAATTTCTTTCTCCTAAGATGTTCACAAACAAGTAATGCTAATGTTGAATATGGGAAACTTTCAATCAAACTGATTATTTTAATATAATCAAAGGGCACTTAATTTATGCACTAGGCCCAACTGACACATATACTTGATGCCAAATACAAAAAAATAATGTGTAACCTGTTGGAAGAATGAAGTGGGTGTGTCACTCACCAATTGGTCTGAAGGAGGTTGAGACAGGACCTCGGCACTTGGTGTCTGCAACAAAAGACAACAATATAACGTCAGAAACATTCTCTAGTATAAATCCCGACTATTTAATTAACTACAGATCATATTTGTATCAGTGAATATTATTACAGAAGGATCTGACTTCCTTATACCAGATTCTATAGAAACTTAACACTGTACGGTTCTGCTACCCAACGATATGAGGACAGTGTAACACACACTAGAGTTGTTGGTCCTACCACATGAGGAAGGCAACTGAAACACACTCCTGTCCTTCACAGCTTAAAACAATATGAGGACAGTGTAACACACACACTACAATCACTGGTCCTACCATATGAGGACTTCTACTTAAACACACTCCTGTCCTTCACAGCTTAAAACAATATGAGGACAGTGTAACACACACACTACAATCACTGGTCCTACCATATGAGGACTTCTACTTAAACACACTCCTGTCCTTCACAGCTTAAAACAATATGAGGACATGACGACTGAACACATGTAGAGTTCACATTCCTGACTTCTAACTTCTCCTGCTGTTGTCAATAAAAGCTCTAAACCCAACACTGATATACAGCCATCTATTTCCCCAGAAATTAAATCATGTAAACTGATCAGCGGGAGCTTATTTTGACAAAAACATGTGTAAAACGACAAAAATATCAAATTTTGTCAGAATAAAGATCAAGCTGATGCTTTAAGGGAAAGTTTGGACTAACAAATGGTATAGACAATTACTTTATCCTAATGCTAATGTTGGTTTTGGTTAACTTCGACTAAAACTGATTGTTTTAGTACAATTAAAGTGCATTTCATTTATGCACTAGGCCCAACTGACACATATACTTGATGCCAAATACAAAAAAATAATGTGTAACCTGTTGGAAGAATGAAGTGGGTGTGTCACTCACCAATTGGTCTGAAGGAGGTTGAGGTAGGACCTCGGCACCTGGTGTCTGCAACAAAAGACAACAATATAACGTCAGAAACATTCTCTAGTATAAATCCCGACTATTTAATTAACTACAGATCATATTTGTATCAGTGAATATTATTACAGAAGGATCTGACTTCCTTATACCAGATTCTATAGAAACTTAACACTGTACGGTTCTGCTACCCAACGATATGAGGACAGTGTAACACACACTAGAGTTGTTGGTCCTACCACATGAGGAAGGCAACTGAAACACACTCCTGTCCTTCACAGCTTAAAACAATATGAGGACAGTGTAACACACACACACTACAATCACTGGTCCTACCATATGAGGACTTCTACTTAAACACACTCCTGTCCTTCACAGCTTAAAACAATATGAGGACATGACGACTGAACACATGTAGAGTTCACATTCCTGACCTCTAACTTCTCCTGCTGTTGTCAATAAAAGCTCTAAACCCAACACTGATGTACAGCCATCTATTTCCCCAGAAATTAAATCATGTAAACTGATCAGCGGGAGCTTATTTTGACAAAAACATGTGTAAAACGACAAAAATATCAAATTTTGTCAGAATAAAGATCAAGCTGATGCTTTAAGGGAAAGTTTGGACTAACAAATGGTATAGACAATTACTTTATCCTAATGCTAATGTTGGTTTTGGTTAACTTCGACTAAAACTGATTGTTTTAGTACAATTAAAGTGCATTTCATTTATGCACTAGGCCCAACTGACACATATACTTGATGCCAAATACAAAAAAAATAATGTGTAACCTGTTGGAAGAATGAAGTGGGTGTGTCACTCACCAATTGGTCTGAAGGAGGTTGAGACAGGACCTCGGCACTTGGTGTCTGCAACAAAAGACAACAATATAACGTCAGAAACATTCTCTAGTATAAATCCCGACTATTTAATTAACTACAGATCATATTTGTATCAGTGAATATTATTACAGAAGGATCTGACTTCCTTATACCAGATTCTATAGAAACTTAACACTGTACGGTTCTGCTACCCAACGATATGAGGACATTGTAACACACACTAGAGTTGTTGGTCCTACCACATGAGGAAGGCAACTGAAACACACTCCTGTCCTTCACAGCTTAAAACAATATGAGGTCAGTGTAACACACACACTACAATCACTGGTCCTACCATATGAGGACTTCTACTTAAACACACTCCTGTCCTTCACAGCTTAAAACAATATGAGGACATGACGACTGAACACATGTAGAGTTCACATTCCTGACTTCTAACTTCTCCTGCTGTTGTCAATAAAAGCTCTAAACCCAACACTGATATACAGCCATCTATTTCCCCAGAAATTAAATCATGTAAACTGATCAGCGGGAGCTTATTTTGACAAAAACATGTGTAAAACGACAAAAATATCAAATTTTGTCAGAATAAAGATCAAGCTGATGCTTTAAGAGAAAGTTTGGACTAACAAATGGTATAGACAATTACTTTATCCTAATGCTAATGTTGGTTTTGGTTAACTTCGACTAAAACTGATTGTTTTAGTACAATTAAAGTGCATTTCATTTATGCACTAGGCCCAACTGACACATATACTTGATGCCAAATACAAAAAAATAATGTGTAACCTGTTGGAAGAATGAAGTGGGTGTGTCACTCACCAATTGGTCTGAAGGAGGTTGAGGTAGGACCTCGGCACCTGGTGTCTGCAACAAAAGACAACAATATAACGTCAGAAACATTCTCTAGTATAAATCCCGACTATTTAATTAACTACAGATCATATTTGTATCAGTGAATATTATTACAGAAGGATCTGACTTCCTTATACCAGATTCTATAGAAACTTAACACTGTACGGTTCTGCTACCCAACGATATGAGGACAGTGTAACACACACTAGAGTTGTTGGTCCTACCACATGAGGAAGGCAACTGAAACACACTCCTGTCCTTCACAGCTTAAAACAATATGAGGACAGTGTAACACACACACTACAATCACTGGTCCTACCATATGAGGACTTCTACTTAAACACACTCCTGTCCTTCACAGCTTAAAACAATATGAGGACATGACGACTGAACACATGTAGAGTTCACATTCCTGACTTCTAACTTCTCCTGCTGTTGTCAATAAAAGCTCTAAACCCAACACTGATATACAGCCATCTATTTCCCCAGAAATTAAATCATGTAAACTGATCAGCGGGAGCTTATTTTGACAAAAACATGTGTAAAACGACAAAAATATCAAATTTTGTCAGAATAAAGATCAAGCTGATGCTTTAAGGGAAAGTTTGGACTAACAAATGGTATAGACAATTACTTTATCCTAATGCTAATGTTGGTTTTGGTTAACTTCGACTAAAACTGATTGTTTTAGTACAATTAAAGTGCATTTCATTTATGCACTAGGCCCAACTGACACATATACTTGATGCCAAATACAAAAAAATAATGTGTAACCTGTTGGAAGAATGAAGTGGGTGTGTCACTCACCAATTGGTCTGAAGGAGGTTGAGGTAGGACCTCGGCACCTGGTGTCTGCAACAAAAGACAACAATATAACGTCAGAAACATTCTCTAGTATAAATCCCGACTATTTAATTAACTACAGATCATATTTGTATCAGTGAATATTATTACAGAAGGATCTGACTTCCTTATACCAGATTCTATAGAAACTTAACACTGTACGGTTCTGCTACCCAACGATATGAGGACAGTGTAACACACACTAGAGTTGTTGGTCCTACCACATGAGGAAGGCAACTGAAACACACTCCTGTCCTTCACAGCTTAAAACAATATGAGGACAGTGTAACACACACACACTACAATCACTGGTCCTACCATATGAGGACTTCTACTTAAACACACTCCTGTCCTTCACAGCTTAAAACAATATGAGGACATGACGACTGAACACATGTAGAGTTCACATTCCTGACCTCTAACTTCTCCTGCTGTTGTCAATAAAAGCTCTAAACCCAACACTGATGTACAGCCATCTATTTCCCCAGAAATTAAATCATGTAAACTGATCAGCGGGAGCTTATTTTGACAAAAACATGTGTAAAACGACAAAAATATCAAATTTTGTCAGAATAAAGATCAAGCTGATGCTTTAAGGGAAAGTTTGGACTAACAAATGGTATAGACAATTACTTTATCCTAATGCTAATGTTGGTTTTGGTTAACTTCGACTAAAACTGATTGTTTTAGTACAATTAAAGTGCATTTCATTTATGCACTAGGCCCAACTGACACATATACTTGATGCCAAATACAAAAAAATAATGTGTAACCTGTTGGAAGAATGAAGTGGGTGTGTCACTCACCAATTGGTCTGAAGGAGGTTGAGGTAGGACCTCGGCACCTGGTGTCTGCAACAAAAGACAACAATATAACGTCAGAAACATTCTCTAGTATAAATCCCGACTATTTAATTAACTACAGATCATATTTGTATCAGTGAATATTATTACAGAAGGATCTGACTTCCTTATACCAGATTCTATAGAAACTTAACACTGTACGGTTCTGCTACCCAACGATATGAGGACAGTGTAACACACACTAGAGTTGTTGGTCCTACCACATGAGGAAGGCAACTGAAACACACTCCTGTCCTTCACAGCTTAAAACAATATGAGGACAGTGTAACACACACTACAATCACTGGTCCTACCATATGAGGACTTCTACTTAAACACACTCCTGTCCTTCACAGCTTAAAACAATATGAGGACAGTGTAACACACACTACAATCACTGGTCCTACCATATGAGGACTTCTACTTAAACACACTCCTGTCCTTCACAGCTTAAAACAATATGAGGACATGACGACTGAACACATGTAGAGTTCACATTCCTGACTTCTAACTTCTCCTGCTGTTGTCAATAAAAGCTCTAAACCCAACACTGATGTACAGCCATCTATTTCCCCAGAAATTAAATCATGTAAACTGATCAGCGGGAGCTTATTTTGACAAAAACATGTGTAAAACGACAAAAATATCAAATTTTGTCAGAATAAAGATCAAGCTGATGCTTTAAGGGAAAGTTTGGACTAACAAATGGTATAGACAATTACTTTATCCTAATGCTAATGTTGGTTTTGGTTAACTTCGACTAAAACTGATTGTTTTAGTACAATTAAAGTGCATTTCATTTATGCACTAGGCCCAACTGACACATATACTTGATGCCAAATACAAAAAAATAATGTGTAACCTGTTGGAAGAATGAAGTGGGTGTGTCACTCACCAATTGGTCTGAAGGAGGTTGAGGCAGGACCTCGGCACCTGGTGTCTGCAACAAAAGACAACAATATAACGTCAGAAACATTCTCTAGTATAAATCCCGACTATTTAACCCTCGTTTTACCCTAGCGAAAAAAGGGACCCGCTTGGGTAACTTTGGATTTTTGATTCTCAATATATCAGTCATTTTAAAGACTAGTTGCATGAAACTTGGCCAGGATGTGTGTTTTAGGATTATTTTTGAAATTCAATGATCCCCTCTATGGTGTGGTGTATAGTAAAGAAGATTCACATATGTACTACCTCCTTTTACCCTTGTATCCGTTTGGGCCCCATTGACTCCCATTATAATCACATATTTTCGATATACTGTAATCCTGACATGCGATAATGCCTTTCTCGTGAATACCTAATGGATCTAAGCCTCAGCCTTCAAAATAAAGGAAAAATAGGTTTTGGATCAAATGAGCACAATATTAGGTACAGCACCACCATAGACATTTTCAGTGCTTTTGAATGGAGGACATGGTTATCTTACTATGCAAAATACATGACAATAAAACAGCTGACCACCATAAAATAGTCTTGATGTAGTGGAACTGATATAAGAGAGTGGTGTGAATGTGATTGAGAATATATATATATATATACTGTGTGTGTCGGTCACAAACAAAACGGCCCGTAGAGCCGCCTCCTTGAAGTGAACAACGGGAGCCTGCTCCGTTTTTTTCTCCTTTCTCTGAACCTCTGTCAATGTTATTTTGCTTCACTTTGCACATGAGCCTTGTTTTTGCCCTCAGCAGAGAGGGGAGGGGTGCAAAAGCAGCCACGTGTTTGTTGAGCAGAGGGGGGAGGGGTGCAAAAGCAGCCACGTGTTTGCAGAGCAGAGGGGGAGGGGTGCAAAAGCAGCCACGTGTTTGTTGAGCAGAGGGGGGAGGGGTGCAAAAGCAGCCACGTGTTTGCAGAGCAGAGGGGGAGGGGTGCAAAAACAGCCACCTGTTTGCTGAGCAGAGGGGGGGAGGGGCAGTCGTTACTCTCCCAGTGGCATCTCAACAGAGCCGGAGGGAGAGAGAGAGATCGTTTTGGATTCAAGTGCACACTTGAAGTCTGTGAGAATAGTTTGCAGCCTTGTCTTACTAGTCATTTCTGCACAGACGCCACTAAATGCACAGACTCACGCACACACAACACGAAGCGCACGGTCAATTTAGGGGAGCTTGGAAGCTGTGCTCATCGTGCAAACAGCGCGTTATTATCGTAACGGCTGCAAAAGTTAGGATATGTCCTGTCTGCAACATCCATCTTCACCTGTTGGAAGAATGAAGTGGGTGTGTCACTCACCAATTGGTCTGAAGGAGGTTGAGGCAGGACCTCGGCACCTGGTGTCTGCAACAAAAGACAACAATATAACGTCAGAAACATTCTCTAGTATAAATCCCGACTATTTAATTAACTACAGATCATATTTGTATCAGTGAATATTATTACAGAAGGATCTGACTTCCTTATACCAGATTCTATAGAAACTTAACACTGTACGGTTCTGCTACCCAACGATATGAGGACAGTGTAACACACACTAGAGTTGTTGGTCCTACCACATGAGGAAGGCAACTGAAACACACTCCTGTCCTTCACAGCTTAAAACAATATGAGGACAGTGTAACACACACTACAATCACTGGTCCTACCATATGAGGACTTCTACTTTCCTGTTGGAGGTTGAGACACGACAGAGGGACAGCAGGGTAGTAGCTTGCACAAATGATTCTATTGACACAACAGGGAAGTGAGATTAATGAACTGAACGCAACAGACTCTTTCAAAATAAAACAGGAAACATGGCATGAAAATACAAACGTGGTAATATACAGCCCTAACATAAACTCCTTAAAACGATATTAATAACGTTAAGCCAAACTCAACTAACCCGCCATTAAACATAAGAAACTCAAAAACCTTAGAATAACATCAGAAACGCTGGGCCAGAGACCCAGACCGTGAGCAAATAACTATAATATTATTGATTTGTGCTGAATAAGAAAACATTAATATTATCATTTAAATCTCCCCAAGCATATCTTGTGTTGAAAAAAAAAAGTGTGTTGCAGTTAGCTACACTGAGCTTAGACTGACTGTCTCTGCAGTTGAAGATGCAGAGCACATGCAAGGCCGCAGGTCCCTTTAACTCCGGTGGGAATTTAAAAACAGTTAAATTTAACTTCTAATATCTATTGTTAAAGATAAATCTTAAGTAATTTTTTAGCATTTATCATCATTCACCACTTTCAATTTGTTCAAATCGGTTGTGTATTGTTTTAATTCCGTTTAACTAACCTTAATTAGCTTGTTAAACATACAACTTTACCTCGCGGAGCTTTCGTCGACGCATGGATATCAAAGGTAAATACATACCTCAAGATAAATCTCTCCTGAGTGCTGAAGGTCCCGGATGTGCCGTTCACGCAGAGCTCCGGCGAGTTTGTATCTTGCCGTGACCAGCAGCTCTTTGGTTGACGCTTTCGAACAATCAGATGCATCTTTACTCACTTTTTGACCAATCAGAGACGTCGTTCTATGCTCCACTGACGAAATGCTGCATCCTCTCACCAGCCACGGTCTCTCCTCGTCCATTTAACAACAAAAACACAGCAACACGTGCTGGATTTGAGGTAGGAACACTTGAGAACTGTCACAATGTTTTGCAAACTGCTGTTACAGTTAATTTCGTTCCGTTAATTTGTTTGGTTCCTATTCTGAAGTAACACTTAATACACATGGGGTTAGCTTGCTGGTCTAGTTTAAGTTAGCATGGGCATGCTGTTCACTGATAGAGTAAGGCTAAAATTGTCCTGATATTGTCAGTGTGTTATCATAAACATGCAGCACCCCTAGACCCCCAAGTTAAAATACAGATAATAGATAAGCAATTTAAGAAAATAAGTATAATGTGTATAATGATTTTACTGTCACTTTCCTGGGTCTGTTGACCCAGCGTTTTAAGTTTTAGTTTGTTTAGATGTCGATGTTTATTTATAAGTTCTTTAGGTTTGCTAAGTTCATTTGTTTATTAGATTACCCTTGTGATGTCTGTTTTATTGGGAAAGTCTTTGTCCTAAATGCAGTGAGTCTAGTTTTGTTTCCCCTTGTCCCAGCTGTTCCTCATCCCCTCATTATCTCTCTGTGTACTTGCAGTGGCTTGCAAAAGTATTCGTCCCTCTTTTCCACATTTTGTCACATTACTGCCACAAACACAAATTGTCATGGTCCTGGGTCGGTGACCCAGCGCTTTTAGTTTATTATTATGATGATGATGATGATTATTATTGTTTGAGTTCTATGTGTTATATTTGGTCTGCCTCTGAGTCTGTGTCTCTGTCTATGCTGTCACCCCGTCTGTTTGTGAATCTGTCTGTTTAGTTCTGTGTCTTGTTTGGTTCCCCGTGTCTGAGTTTCCTGTTTTATTGTGAAGGTCTCTGTCTGATGTGAGTGTGTTCAGTTTACGTTTCCCCTGTCCCGTCAGCTCTGATTCCTCCCAGCCGTGTTGCCCTCCTGTCTCTCATCCCCTGATTACTGGTGTGTGTATTTAAGCCCTGTGTGTTCTCCTGCCTGTTACTCGGTGTCCTGCTCGGCGGCTGCCGCACATCCCTTTGTCGTATGCACCCAGGTCTGTTATTTTAGTTCTTCCCAGTTTAGGTGTCTTCAGTTATTTGTCATGCCCCACTGCTTGTTTGCCACTACACCTTGTAAATAAACTTCACTAGCATTTTCATCCACTGCTTGCATCTTGGGTCCTCCTTCCTCCACACCACACGGCTCGCCTTCCCAGCCGTGACACAAATCAATTTTAATGGAATCCAATTGCAGCAAAAGGTGGTTCTACAAAGTATTGACTCAGGGGGCTGAATAATTGCGCACACCCCACTTTTCAGTTATTTATTTGTAAAAAATGTTTGGAATCATGTATGATTTTTGTTCCACTTCTCACGTGTACACCACTTTGTATTGGTCTTTCACGTGGAATTCCAATAAAATTGATTCATGTTTGTGGCTGTAATGTGCCAAAATGTGGGAAAGTTAAAGGGGGCCGAATACTTTTGCAAGCCACTGTAAGTCCTGTCCTCATTTGTTCAGTGTCAGGTCATCTGTTGTCTTTGGTGCCACGTTTCCATGTTCCAGGTATCTTTGTATCCATGTCAGGTTTCATGGTTTGTTTGTTTTTTTTAATAAAAAATATTTTCCCCAGGTTAGGTTATTGTTTAGCTTCACCTCTGCCTTTTGTTTTGTAATCTTTTAATTTCAATTCAATTTTATTTATATAGCGCCAAATCACAACAACAATCGCCTGAAGGCGCTTTATATTGTACAGTAGATCGCACAATAATAGATACAGAGAAAAACCCAACAATCATAGGACCACCTATGAGCAAGCGCTTTGGCGACAGTGGGAAGGAAAAACTCCCTTTTAACAGGAAGAAACCTCCAGCAGAACCAGGCTCAGGGAGCGGCGGGCATCTGCTGTGACCAGTTGGGGTGAGAAAAGGAAGACAGGACAAAGACATGCTGTGGATTAATAACAAGTATGATTCAGTGCAGAGAGGTCTATTAACACACAGTGAGTGAGAAAGGTGACTGGAAAGGAAAAAACTCAGTGCTTCATGGGAATCCCCCGGCTGCCTACGTCTATTGCAGCACAACTAAGGGAGGATCCAGGGTCACCTGATCCAGCCCTAACTATATGCTTTAGCAAAAAGGAAAGTTTGAAGCCTAATCTTAAAAGTAGAGATTAATAAACGGCTTGCTTTCTGTTAATATTCAAATTTTCTTTCACGTTCCTTTGTGTCAGCATTTTGGGTCCACTCCTCAAATTCATACATATGTCTAACCGTTTTTCCCCACTCGGCGACACACCCGTCGGGGGTCAAACTCTGGTAATTGGCAATTCTGTTCTCAGACATGTGAAGCTAGAGACACCGGAAACCATAGTCAATTGTCTTCCAGGGGCCAGAGCAGGCGACATTGAGGGAAATTTAAAACTGCTGGCTAAGGGTAAACGTAAATTCAGTAAAATCATAATTCACGTCGGCAGTAATGACACCCGGTTACGCCAATCGGAGGTCACTAAAATCAATATTGAATCGGTGTGTAACTTTGCCAAAACAATGTGGGACTCTGTAGTTTTCTCTGGTCCCCTCCCCAATCAGACCAAGAGTGACATGTTTAGCCGCATGTTCTCCTTAAATTGCTGGCTGTCTGAGTGGTGTCCCAGAAACGATGTGGGCTTCATAGATAATTGGCAAACCTTCTGGAGGAAACCTGGTCTTATAAGGAGAGACGGCAGCTCTCATTTCTAGAAATATGGACAAATTAATTAAACCCCCCATAATATGACTATCCAGAGTTGGGACCAGGAAGCAGAGTTGCAGTCTTACACGCCTCTCTGCAGCTTCTCTCCTCCTGCTACCCCCCCAAAAACCCATCTCCATAGAGACTGTGTCAGCTTCCAAAAAGACAAAAAACAAACTAAAAACCAGCAACAAACAACTTAAACATAAACAATTACAAAGAAAGAACAATACAGTATCCACATCCTAACTAAAGAGTAAAACAGTGAAATGTGGATTATTAAATATTAGGTCTCTCTCCTCCAAGTCTCTGTTAGTACATGACTTAATAATTGATCAACAAATTGATTTACTCTGCCTTACAGAAACCTGGTTGCAGCAGGATGATTATGTTAGTTTAAATGAATCAACACCCCCGAGTCATTCTAACTACCAGAAACCTCGAAGCACAGGCCGAGGGGGCGGTGTGGCAGCAATTTTTCACACCAGCCTATTAATTAATGAAAGACCAAGACAGACTTTTAATTCATTTGAAAGCCTGATGCTTAGCATTGTCCACCCCAGCTGAAAATTTTTAGAAACCAGTCTTATTTGTTATCATCTAATTGTCCACCTGGGCCTTACACAGAGTTTCTCTCTGATTTCTCAGACTTTTTATCTGATTTAGTGCTCAGCTCAGATAAAATAATTATTGTGGGTGATTTTAACATCCATGTAGATGCTAAGAATGACAGCCTCAACATGGCATTTAATCTGTTATTAGACTCAATTGGCTTCTCTCAACATGTAAAAGAACCCACCCACCACTTTAATCACACTCTAGATCTTGTTTTTAACATATGGCATAGAAACTGAACATTTAACAGTGTTTCCTGAAAACCCTCTCCTGTCTGATCATTTCCTGATAACATTTACATTTACAATAATTGATTACACAGCAGTGGAGAGTAGACTTTATCACAGATGTCTTTCTGAAAGCGCTGTAACTATGTTTAAGAATGTAATCCACCCACTGTTATCATCTTCAATGACCTGTACCAACACAGAGCAGAGCAGCTATCTGAACGCTACCCCAACAGAGGTCAATTATCTTGTTAATAATAATTTTACCTCCTCACTACATATGACTCTGGATACTGTAGCTCCTGTGAAAACTAAGGTCTCAGATCAGAAGTACCTGACTCTGTGGTATAATTCTCAAACACGTAGCCTAAAGCAGATGACTCGTAAGCTGGAGAGGAAATGGCGTGTCACAAATTTAGAGGATCATCATAATTGGAGAAATATTTTGCTGATTTATAAGAAAGCCCCCCGCAAAGCCAGAACATCTTACTATTTGTCACTGATTGAAGACAATAAGAACAACCCCAGGTTTCTCTTCAGCACTGTAGCCAGGCTGACAAACAGTCAGAGCTCTTTTGAGCCAACCATCGTTAACTAGTAATGACTTCATGAACTTCTTCACAAATAAAATTCTTATCATTAGAGAAAAAAATTACCAATAATCATCCCACAGATGTAACATTATCTACAGCTTTTAGTACCGTTGATGTTAAGTTAGACTCTTTTTCTCCAATTGATCTTTCTGAGTTAACTTCAATAATTACTTCCTCCAATCCTCCGTGTCTTTTAGACCCCATTCCTACAAAACTGCTCAAAGAAGTCCTGCCATTAATTAATGCTTCAATCTTAAATATGATCAACCTATCTCTAATAATCGGCTATGTACCACAGGCCTTCAAGCTGGCTGTAGTTAAACCTTTACTCAAAAAGCCATCTCTAGACCCAGCAGTCTTAGCTAATTATAGGCCAATCTCCAACCTTCCTTTCATATCAAAAATCCTTGAAAGAGTAGTTGTCAAACAGCTAACAGATCATCTGCAGAGGAATGGCTTATTTGAAGAGTTTCAGTCAGGTTTCAGAGTTCATCACAGCACAGAAACCGCTTTAGCGAAGGTTACAAATGATCTTCTTATGGCCTCTGACAGTGGACTCATCTCTGTGCTTGTCCTGCTAGGCCTTAGTGCAGCGTTCGATACTGTTGACCATAATATCCTATTAGAGCGATTAGAGCATGCTGTAGATATTACAGGTACTGCACTCCAGTGGTTTGTATCATATCTGTCTAATAGACTACAATTTGTTCATGTAAATGGAGAGTCCTCTTCACCCACTAAGGTCAATTATGGAGTTCCACAGGGTTCAGTGCTAGGACCAATTCTGTTTACATTATACATGCTTCCCCTAGGCAGTATCATTAGAAGACATAGCATACATTTTCACTGCTATGCAGATGACACCCAGCTCTATCTGTCCATGAAGCCAGATAACACACACCAATTAGTTAAAGTGCAGGAATGTCTTAAAGACATAAAGACCTGGATGGCCGCTAACTTTCTGCTTCTTAATTCAGATCAAACTGAGGTTATTGTACTCGGCCCTGAAAATCTTAGAAATATGGTATCTAACCAGATTCTTACTCTGGATGGCATTACCTTGGCCTCCAGTTATACTGTGAGGAACCTTGGAGTCATTTTTGACCAAGACATGTCCTTCAATGCACATATTAAACAAATATGTAAGACTGCTTTCTTTCATTTGTGCAACATCTCTAAAGTTAGAAATATCCTGTCTCTTAGTGACGCTGAAAAACTAGTTCATGCATTTGTTACTTCCAGGCTGGACTACTGTAATTCATTATTATCAGAATGTCCTAAAAACTCCCTGAAAAGCCTTCAGCTAATCCAAAATGCTGCAGCAAGAGTACTGACAGGGACTAGAAACAGAGCAGATTTCTCCTGTTTTGGCTTCCCTTCATTGGCTTCCTGTTAAATCCAGAATTAAATTCAAAATTCTACTCCTCACATACAAGGTCTTAAATAATCAGGCCCCATCTTATCTTAATGACCTTGTAGTACCATATCACCCTATTAGAGCACTTCGCTCTCACACTGCAGGCTTACTTGTTGTTCCTAGAGTATTTAAAAGTAGAATGGGAGGCAGAGCCTTCAGTTTTCAGGCCCCTTTTCTGTGGAACCAGCTTCCAGTTTGGATTCGGGAGACAGACACTATCTCTACTTTCAAGATTAGGCTTAAAACGTTCCTTTTAGCTGAAGCATATAGTTAGGGCTGGACCAGGTGACCCTGAATCCTCCCTTAGTTATGCTGCAATAGACGTAGGCAGCCGGGGATTCCCATGATGCATTGAGTTTTTCCTTTCCAGTCACCTTTCTCATTCAGTATGTGTTAATAGACCTCTCTGCATTGAATCATATCTGTTATTAACCTCTGTCTCTCTTCCACAGCATGTCTTTCATCCTGTTTTCCTTCTCTCACCCCAACCAGTCGCAACAGATGGCCGCCCCTCCCTGAGCCTGGTTCTGCCAGAGGTTTCTTCCTGTTAAAAGGGAGTTTTTCCTTCCCACTGTCGCCAAAGCGCTTGCTCATAGGTGGTCATATGATTGTTGGGTTTTTCTCTGTATCTATGAAGCGCCTTGAGGCGACTTTTTTTGTGATTTGGTGCTATATAAATAAAATTGAATTGAAATTGAATTGTACTTCTGTGACATTTACAGTTGCTTAGTTAATTAAGTGACTTAATTACTCACTTTTATTTACTAATTGAATTACTAAATGAAGCTGGAATTGTGCATTCTGCAGTTTTTAATAGTGTGTTATTAGTTTTTAAAGAAACAATATGCATTTTATACTATATTGTAAAAAGTATAAGGTAAGTTGAATTTAAAATATAATTAATAAAGTGTTGACTTTTTTCAGCAATTCTTGTAGATACACAGAGTCGAGACTGAGCCTGATGATCATACTGAATCAGATGACAGCGGCAGGAATCTCCAAGTTCAACTGCAGATTGCAGATGCAATTATATTAATGTAGATTAATATAAACTCTTCAAGGGTCAAAATCTGCACACACATCATTCTGCATAGTGAAGGTCAGACAATTTGTGCATTGATCTTGAGAAGTAAGACTCATTAATTAATAGTAATATAATTAGACAAATGTTGAAACTTTATATTTCGATACATTTTGTCAACAACAAAAGAAACCAAGCTGTGCAGGTACTGATAACTGAATCTAAAGACCTTCATTTTTGTCAAGATTTGCCTGATTTAACTGTTGTTACCCTTGCTTATAGCTCACCTTAATATGTATAAAAATGTGAAAAGTTTTTGATGTGTGTTAGAATGATTGTTTAATTGGCAAGGTTTGAACGAACAATTTTCAGAAGCCTCAAAATTCATCTGTTACTATTCCACGAATGATTGAAATAAAGTTCACCTCCATTTCAACATTCAATACGACTTTGGACATAAGAACTAAAAGGTGCTGTCCACGCATGTGTCCGCTAAGCCCCAGAAGGGTATAACCTGGGTCAAATGTGTTATTGTGTCTGACACACCTACAATATGAGGACTCGCAGAGTGACGTCACTGAAAGTGTGTTTAAAGTGTGTTAAGTTCCAAAACTGGCCAGTAGGCGGCGAAACTGAAAGTGAGCAAAAACGCTAAACACACTTAAACACACTTTTTCATAAAATTGTGATGTTTCAGGACTTTCGAGATTTTTGGTTTGGGAGCATGTTGGGAGCCTCTAGAACACTTTAGAAGGCTCAGAAAAATGAGGACCTCAAAAATGTCCTCATTTTTCTGAGCGTCCTCATTTTGTGAGTGTGTTATCATAAAATTGTCCTAAGATGTCATGAAAACAAGTACACACACACACACACACACACACACACACACACACACACACATTATTTTATAATTTAGATTATTTTGTTTCCTATTACATATTTCTATAATTTGTATAGATTTATACAGAATTATTCAGTGATAATAAATCCTATGTTTGTTTATTCTAAAGGAACCCCGTTAGCTTCCACAACAGATGTTGCTCGTCTTCCGTCAAATACTCACATAAAATATTACACAATAAAGTGGATTCAAGATATCCACATAATTTCACTCTTACATCCACAGTGAGGTTTCACAATTGTTCAAATATAAGCAATCAATAATAATAATAATAATAATAATAATAATAATAATATTTCTCTGTCAGCCTTCTCGGTTACGAATCGTCTTCTGCTCCTCTGTCATGCGGCGTCCCACAGGGCTCAATTTTAGGGCCACTGCTCTTTTCACTGTATCTATTGCCTCTGGGTTCTATCCTTAGAAGGCATGGGATCTCATTTCATTGTTATGCCGATGCCAAATTTATTTGCCACTAAAACACAAGGATGGCATCTCCATAAAACCTCTATTTATATATACACACATCACTCTATTTATATATACACATCACTCTATTTATATAAAACCTCTATATATTTCATATATCAGTCTACTCTTCATTCTATCAGACAGTTATCACAGCTCCTACATTTGCTTTTTACACATATAAGCATTCAGCCAAATGTAATAATGCCAACATACTGAAGGAACAATATTTGTCTCTTATATATGAGACATCTGTATACACACTGTCACAGATACTTGTCTGTGAGTGAAGTGATTAATATAATATCTATAATATTGGCCATATTATATTTACATTACCACAGTGAGATGACTTTAGTCTCATGAACAACATCAGCTAATTGTTATTTACAGCTAATCTTAAACGACTGTTCAGCACAGAAATGAAGCCCAACAATCACAGTCCTGTGGTCTCAGCCTCAGATACTCATCAAATCACACAGAGCTCATGTAGAAACAAATGAGTGAGGTCTTCACTCACTCCGGTTCTGTTAGCCGTCAGGGCTGGCTTTCAGACTGGGGTCTGGGATGCGGGGCCTCCCTGCTACTGCAGATAAGGAGGTGGTCCGCTTGCCTCCACCCCAGAGAGAAGGGTTACATCTCCTGGGTCTAGGTGCGGCTTGCCCCTCTGAGGGTGGGGGTACCTGGACCTGGGATATAGAGTATGTTTGGGGAGTGCGACTGTCTGTGCAGTGTCTATTTGTGTCTGTCTACACGTTGGGTGAGTGCCGAGTATTTGGTGGTGCATATGGGGTGGGAATGCACGTCTGTGTCTATATGTCAGGTTGGGTCTTAGACTCCACCTCTCTGGGTTCATCTCAGGCCCTCTAAAGTACGGAGGCCTATCTCCCCTCACCACACTCCCTGCCGGTGGCTGATGCCCTCAGACATTGGTGTGTTAGTGGTTCTTGTCCACTAGGGCTGGGCGCTCATGTATGTACCGGCTCACTCCTGGTGGCCGATTGGCGGGGCCTGGTGCCTGTGGCCCGGCTGGGCTCCTTCCCGGGGGTTGGGATGCCCTCAGGCCTCTGGGCCTGAAGCTCGGTCCTCTCTGGCACAGCTGGCTGCCGGCAGAGCCCGCGGGCACGCCACTGCAACCCCCTCTGGCCTCTGCTCCGTAGCTGCGGGGTGACCTCTCCTTTGGGGCTCTACTCAGCTCTTCCCAGGAGGGTGGCACGATTCCTTCCCCCCTTTGGTGGTCCTCCTCGGGTCCTTGTACTCTGGGACCTCTTGATATCTGGGGCCTGGATCTTCTCCATACCTGCTTCATACCCTGGTGGACGGGGCTGTGGCTCCCCACACTCCCTAGCAGATCGTTACATGGAGAAACCTTTGGAATACAAGCATGCTGATCCACACAGGTATGCACACAGGTGTACACACAGGTGTTCACAGACGCGGACTACAGCTTTCTTGGCTGCTGCCTCAAAGCACACTGTGCGCTGTCTATCTTGCATGCTGCACAATATCGTTTATTATTTAGTATCTACTGTTATCTACTGTTAGCTAGTTTATTGTGATGGTGCTGTTTTTATTATGTTGCTCTTTGTTGTTTGCTTTCTCTTCTGTTTTTTTTCTCCATACAGGTGACCCAGGAGTTTTGTTTGTGTTTTTTTTTTTTTCTTCCCCCCCCTCTCACCGTCTCTTCTCCCCTTTGGTTTTCTTTCTCTCCCTCTCTTTCTTTCATTCTTTCCCCCTGTCCTATCCCACAGTCATGTCTGTCCCGTTTGTAGCAACTGAAAATAAAATAAATTCATAATTATAATAAAGGTCAATCAAATGGACCAATATGGCAAGGCCATGATGATCCACTTGGTAAAATAAATCCGCTTGGCATCTTTCTTGGCCTCAAGACAACAATTCTGATGGCTAAAGATCCAAACGGGACACAAAAAATAAAATAAAAAGAAACAAATGAACTAAATATGTTCTCCTTCATTTCTGTCAAACAAAGCTGTATGAAACGTTTCCAGCTGTTAGTATCATGGTTGCTAGGCAACCCGGGAAGCGCGACGGAGGCTAGACGTCCCATTTCACGAGCCTACGAGCCTCGCACTTCGGCCTTAGCGGTCTTTGAGTACGCGGCCCTTGAGGACTTTAAAGCTGCAGAACCTGAATCGGGATACAGCCGTGATGATCTCCAGCCTCGTGCTCGCCAACATTCTCACCTGAGTTAAGACGACGATCACTGAAATGGTCTCAGCAGGTCCTTTGATGACAGCAATGAAATGCAGCGGTAAGGCTTTTTGGGGATTAAGTTCGTTTTCATGGCAAAGAAGGACGATGCAGTTCATCTGATCACTCCTCATAACATTCTGGAGTGCAGGCAAAATGCTATTATAAAAACTTAAGCAGCAACTTCTCCAGGTTCCAATATTTATGCAATTCTCAAACCTTTTGGCCACGACTGTATAACCTCTTCTGAAGTTTAGTGGATATTATACATGGTTATGCTCAGGATGTGTCGGCCAGTTTCCACTGGAAACGCCTTTTGGTTAAACTGTCAGCGAGGAATTTGCATTTGCACTGTTACATTTTTATATAACTTTAATGCACATAAACAACAGCTGCTTGTTTCAGTGAAAATACATTGATGGCTTTTTAATAAAGTTGTGCAGCTGTAAAGTATTTTGTCTGGTGTCAATTCTATCGTCAGCTACATCGTTATGGCAAATGTTCAAATGTATATGGTGATAAATATCTTTGGTCATATGGTCCTGCTCTGTCTGTCACCTTCTGTGTTGAGCTCATTGTTTCCTCTGTAGTGGCTGAGCTGAGTCCAAGTAGCTGAAAATGTTCCTCTGCTGCTCCGTCAGACTCTCCTCCTCCTGCTGATCAGCTGGGACACAAAACAGATCTTTGTTAGGCTCCACACTGCACTGAAGAGTCAAAGTGTCTCATATGTTCATCTGACAAGTAAAAGAACACATTTTTGTTTCCCGAGGTGGGCAACTTGTTGGAAACAAACACAAAAGCTTTGAGCACTGATACCTGCCATTGCTGGCATTGAAAGATGCAACGCCAGCAATGTGGATTGTCAAGACTCAAACCAATCATCAAGCAAAGACAACAGGAATCAAATGTATCAATCACCTGGATCACCTGCTGAGAAAGAAAAAAGAAAGCAAGCAGAAGAGAACAAGAGTAATAGAATAAACAACATCACAATGATATATGGGAATATGACAGTAAATACTAAATGTTAAACATTATTGTGCAGCACATAAGATCAACAGAACACAGTGTGCTTTGAGGTAGGAGCCAAAAAGGGTGTAGTTTGTGGGTGTGATCACCCGTGTGTACACCTGTGAGCATGGACGCGCTTGTTTTTTGTTTTTTAAAAGGTTCCTTCATGTAATAATCTGCTAGAGGGTGTGGGGGGGCCACAGCCCCGTCCTCCAGGGCGTGAAGCAGGTGTGGAGGAGATCAAAACTCCAGACATCCAGAGGCCCCCAGAACACAAGAGACCAAGGAAGACCAACAGAGGGGCAGCTGCGCCACTGTCCCGGAAAGAGCTGAGGAGAGTCCCAGATGAGGGCTCACTCAGCAGCCGCGGAGCAGAAGCCAGGGGGAGTTGCAGTGACGCGCCCGTGAGCTCCGCCGGCAGCCAGCTGCGCCTGAGTGACCGAGCCCCAGGCCGAGAGGCCGGGGGCACCCCGCCTCCGAAGTGGCCCGAGCGAGCCCCAGGCTCCAGGCCCCGATAAGCGGCCGCCAAGGAGTGAGCCGGTACATACATGAGCGCCCAGCCCTAGTGGACAAGAACCACTAACACACCAATGTCTGAGGGCATCAGCCACCGGCAAACGCTACACAGTGCCGTCCAGCAACTATTTTTCTATTGTTGCACTACCTGCTCTGTACACGCAGCGTCGAGCAACGGTGGAGACGGAATTTCAAGCAGGACAACATTTTGCTGCAACAACAAAACGTGAGACATTTGTTGTTTTATGTTTATTTATTGTTATGAGAGAATCATGATCTCAATTCTAAGCCAAAAAAATCGTGATTCTCATTTTATGCAAAATCGTGCAGCCCTAACATTAACACAAAACTATTGTTTCACCAGAGAAACACACATGAAGAGAGAGAGAGACAATAACAGCTACCAAACAGTCGTCATAATTCGTCACACAATGAGAAAAGGACAAATCAACAAGTAACAATGACTAATTAATATTAAAATCTGTAACATAATGTATTGTTTGGAGTTTAGTCTGATTGGTTCAGGATGAGCTGCCATTATCCAATCACACGTCTGCCTACCTGCATCTTTTCTCTTTTTTCTAACCTGAGCACCTGATGGCTTTGAACTTTTGTTGTCCATCTTCCATTGGTTTGAATTTTGCGCTCCAGTACAAACACAAATCCCCCAACCCGAGGATCAGCACAATTAACCTAACAGACCTACACCTTAGTTCACAGATTCACTTTGTCTAAGGTTGATTTCTGGGATTTCACACAACCCAGGATTCAGATCGTGAATCCATGATGGGCTTGGATTTACATCATTATCAATGAAATGTGCTCTACTTGGAAGCAGCCGGCCCCGCCCCTTTTGACGGCTTGTGTGAGACTTTAAATCATCAAACTGTAAATTATAAATTTAAATTGTTATTGATCCTTTACCCCGAGTCCTAAAGTGTAGATTTTTTTTCTTACTCTTCTTATATTTATTGTTTGTTTACTTGCACCGCTGTAACTGCAGCCTCGTCGTCTCGTCTCTCTATATGCTGGACTGTCTGTAGCGGAGATGACAATAAAGTTTACTTTGACTTCAGCAGTGCGCAGGCGCACCGAGGGCTCTCGCGCTCACGTTATAGAATTTAGAAAAAACATCGGTGCAGATTATAAGTCTGTATCATAATATCTGTTTGTTGTTTTTATTTTGCTTTGCGAGTTGGTTATTAGATGCCGCTCCAGCCAGCCAGAGACTCCCCGCCGCCCCGCCCTCTCCTCCCTGTGCCGCCAGCAGCAGGCGCACCTCGCAAACGGAGGGCGCCCTTACTCCCAGCAAATGGCTGATAGAAAACCGATCGGTGCCTACGAATTTCCCAATATGCGCTGGCATGACGTCGGGGAAGCATGGGTACGACCGATTATTTTATTTTTTTCTTGCCCGTGATGCCCCCCCCCCACCACGATGCATTCTATTGGTTTGCACACTTACACACACCCAGCTGTGGTTTCCTGTTTTGCTGGACTCTGGAGAGCCCCGCCTTTAACACTCTTCTCTCACAGAGAGCAACAGAAAACTTGGAAAAACTCCAGATTGACTGAACTCAGTTCAAAGTTACCTTGACACCTTTAGATGTGAGACGTAGTGATGGTCCGCTTGAAGCTGACGCTCCGGTGCGTGTGTCAGAAAGATCAACGCGCTGCTTCAGAAGCACCGTGTCGAGGCTTGATTCGTTTGGCCGGAGTCACGTGATCAGTGACGTCTGAAGCTTCGTTTAGAACGTACCTCTTTTTAAATCGAACTTTATTGAAACACAATGAGTATACAACATACAAACAGATGAAGTTTACAAAAGAACAGAACATGAACATACAGAACCAGGAGTAAAAAAATGATGATACGAGTAGGCGAAAAAAATCAACATATAAATATTGTTCTGAGAGGCTTTTTGTTGGTTGAGTCTGAAATTGATTGCATGTACAATTCATATCCTTATAAAAAGGCAGAAATATGGTGTTTTATTAATAAACTTACATTTATGGATATAAAATAGCTAAAAGTATTAACAAATATTTTATAAAAAAAACATTTATCATTCTTCCTGGGGAACTTAAAGAAACAGAATAAAACATTTCCCATCGTAAAGAAAACTCCCTTAAAATATGGACAATAACAAAACTGCTAAATTCTTCCAGAATCTCTGTGTAGAGGAACCAAAAGAGATGTGCCACAGTTTCTGGATGATCCCCACAGAAAGTTCAATTAGTATTTATGTCTCTTTTAAATGTTACCATATAGTGACTGGCTGGGTCACATTTATGAAGAATTTTATATGAGATTTCCTTCACCTTGTTCACAATTAGATATTTATGGGATCATCCAGACTGTCTTCCAGGTGATATCTGGAACATGTCGGTTCCAGTAAGATATTCTATATATGGGAGAGACATGATATCTTCTTGGAATAAACTACGTATTCTCTTATTGCTGTTACCAAGTTCCTGTGAAAAGCAGATTTTTCCCACTGCTGACTCAGCTGGATCAGGGAGAGTGACTGAGGCAGATATTGAGCTGTCAGTGTTTTTATATAACATTAAAGTCCCTGAGGGTATGGCACCAAGCACCATTGAGAATTCCCCAACACTGTTTGACAAGTTTGACGAGCATCTTGACTTTTGGTCTTTGGATATTAACAGTCCTGGATATGTGACTTCTTGTTTAACAGAAATGTTACAGAGAGCATTTGCAGTGCAGCCTTTAATTGCTAGTAATTCACATTTTTTTAGATTTCGACATAAAGCAGATGCCTCAGAGAAATCACTAATAACACTAAGGGCTGGACGGATTAGATTTGCATTCTTCAAGAAGAGTGTGGTGTCATCAGCTAGCTGGCTGATGATGAGCTCCTTATCAGCTGTGCTGATTCCTTGTATAACAGGTCAAATCTCGGGGTGGAGTCTTAATCATTTTAATTGAGCTATTGCCATTCGTGTACAAGGTTTTGATAGCTTTACAGAAAAATGCCAAATTTTTCCAAAGAGTGGAAAATAAATTGATGTTCAATTGTATCAAAAGCCTTTTAAAAATCCAGGAAGAGAATGAAGCTATAGTCAGATACCAAATCAGAGTAATCAAGTAGATCTAAAACCAGTCTCATGTTCTTAGAAAGGTGTCTGTTTCTCATAAAGCCTGATTGTGTCTCATCGATAATTGTGTCCAAGAACTCTTTCATTCTGTTAGCAAGTACTAAAGCCATAATCTCATAGTCATCATTGAGCAGACAGATGGGTCTCCAATTATCAATAAGAAGTAAGTCTTTGTTTGGCTTTGGAATAAGTGTTATGAGACCCTGAGTAAGAGTAGGAGGGAGGATGTTATTCTCTACACTTCCTATGAAAAGCTGCAGTAAGAACGGAGCCAGGAGATTAGAAAATGATTCATAAAACTCTGCAGTTAAACCATCTGTGCCGGGAGATTTGTTGGCCTTAAGTGCAGAAATAGGATTACAAACGTCCTCCACAGTCAGAGGGCTGTCACAGTGACTTCTATCTTCCACAACAATAGTTTTTAGGTTTTTAATATTATTGAGAAACAGCGTTGAGACATATATATATATATATTCTACTTTTCTAAATGATTGACTATTTCAATGGAGAACCTAAATGACACGGACCCGTGTTTGTTATTACATATCTCTATTTTGAATGTGACAAGTCTATCATTGCCTGTTATTCATAGGTATTAACAGAGTTTTTGGCCTTTTTTTCCTCTATAACAGTTAATTGACTCTTTACAGTGGCCTGCTATGGTTAATAATAACATGTTCAGTCATGAGTGAAATCAAAGCTTTTCTTCACTTTAGCATTTAACATTCCCAACAATATAATGTGATACCTTAATTAAAACACAGCTAATAAAACACAATTTTCTTAATGCAAACATCAGTGACTCAACATTAGCAACCAAAGGGTTCAGTCTGCAGCTCACACTCATGTGAAGCTACAGCCTCCCCCTTTAGTCTCTGTCATCCTTCTGCTCCTGCACAAACAAAGCAAGACAAAACCTCCACCCTTCTTCTACAGGCTGGGTGAATTGTTGTGGACATTCACTAATCCTAAAGTCGGCACCATTTTTGTCTCAGTATCAAGTCAGTTAAACTTTTAGTCGTCAGTCCATCACAGTCCAGTCACATGCATACATCCACACACATTCATACCAGATATTGCTGATAATGGAGTCTCATGCGCAGCCTATTCGAGCCTCCATCACCAGCAAGATGACGTCATCATTTTAAAGGAAAACAGCTCCTTGTTTTTGGACTGGATTGACTCGCTGCAATCCTTTTAGGCTCAGGACTTCTCATGTGATCAATGTCACATATAAGTGAATTTCTCCCAAGCCCATTATAATCATGGAGAAAAACACTTTGCCACTGTTTCAAGTAAGAATATTTTATAGCGCTTTAAAGTTCAACCTCTCAGGTCTGGATTAAAGAGCTGATTTGTTAAATCGGGAACTCACAAAATACCAAAATATCACCACCGGTGGATCACACCTCTCAGATGTTCTTATCTCAGTGCACTGTAACAAAAGCACAAACAAACGCAACCAATAAAATACTAATAAAGTAACAAATACTGGGGCCCATTGCAAACATGTCCAAGCATAAAACCATCTTTCTCTCTCTTAGAGAAAGAAAACAATCCAAACCTCACTGATAAAATCAACCTAGTGTCAAGCAAAACCCAAAAATCAACCAAAACTTCACCAGAAAGTTTTCCTCCCTCCCGGGACAATATTGTGCAGGAATACAGGCACCGTAACTCCTTTTGCACTGACAAAAACATGTTGGATTTACTTGATTCAATAGTGGACACTGGTTGCACACAAAGGTTTTGCTTTGGCAGAAACTTAAACAACTGAGTTAAATCAACACAACCTTTTCATATTCAGTAAAGCTGCATGTTGTGTTCATAAAACACGATTGAAACATGTTCAGATGGAGTAAGTTGAGCTCCTGGAACATTTTAATCCTTCAATTGAAATTGAATGGGTCTACAACAACTACCATCCTCCTATCTCTATCCTGGTTGCAGCAGGGCTGGGAAATAACCCTGAAGTGATAGGTTACCAGGCAGGGTACACCCTGGACAGCTCACCAGTCTATCAGATAGAAACACACAGCCGTTTACATTCATGGATAATTTAGCCCAGGACCTTCTTACTGTGGAGCAACAGCACTAACCAGCATGCCAACAATGGAGGAAATACAGGAAAGCTATGATTTCCTGTATTTGAGGCAGAATTATTTTGTTCTTGCCCTTGACAGGTTAATCCACAATAAATAGCAACAGCATGCATGTGGTGTGTGTGTCGTTGTCTGCCTCTTATAACTCCAGTGATTTTCCTGTAGTTTGAAATCTTATGCGGTGTTGACACAATAATTTGTTGTAAACCAGGAAATTCCCAACTGTGGTAGAAAGCACAGCTTAGCCTTAGCAAATGTTCAAAGAAAAGTCGTCACTTCCTGATTTCTGCTTCACTGATAAATATTGTCACACTGGGGTTTTTGCAAATGATATCAGTGAGCACTGTGTGGCAGCTGGAGTCAGACAACTGAAGCTCCCACAATCAAGACCACAAACAGCTTTCAAAGGAGATTTGAAGCTTTTCTGGCAGCAAGCTTCATGATTTATGGGACTGGAACTGGAACAGAAACTACCTGATCACCAATGGTGAGCTGCCATGGAATTATTTTTATGACATTTTATCAAAGTTATAAATAAGCGTGCCCATTAACACATAGTGAGTGAGCATGTTGTCTTCCCACGCAGTGAACAGCGGATGCTAATGTTTTTGTCACTTTTTACAGAGTCAAACTCAAAGTAAGGTCAGTGCTTCCACGCTTTAAACGCTGCACGCTCACACTCTCTCCACACTCGATAGATTATCCATTGTTCATCTGCACACAGCTGCGGTTTTAGTAACGCAGTAACGCAGCGTGCTTACGGCAAAGTAACAGTAATCTAATTACCTTTTTTGCAATAGTAATCCCTCACTTTACTCGTTTCTTGAAAAAAGTAATCGGATTACTGCCCATCTCTGGTTGGAGCTGTGCACTTGTGGGTTCCACCTTGTGTACACGTTTATCTTTGCTGTGTGTACTTGTACCTCTGAGTGGAAGCTGAACTCTTGAGTTCGAGTATCGAAGCATCAGCTGTGACGTTAAAGTCCAAACAGCTCGTTCATTTGACGTGCAAATGAACGAAGGTAACGCCGTTTTCATGTGGATGTGTCACTGAGACACTTTCCACATCCACAGCTCACAAAATGGGAAAACTATAGAAGTATAACAATGAAGAAGTTACTATGTTACGGGTCCCAAGGATGAAGACCTCGATGACAAATATGTTACCTGTAAAAGCAGGTGAAGAGCAGAGTAAGGAAGACACGATGCGTCTCTGCTTTCCTCCAGAACGTGTCTGAGTCTGATTTATTTCACACAAATAAATGCTATAAAACACTAAACATGAGCTTTCAACATACTGTTCAGCTGGTTCCTCATTCACATCAATTACATTTACTTATTTCACAACATCAGTGAAATATACTCTTTTTAACTGGTTCAGTTTCTCAAGTTCACACTTCTTTCCATAACAGCTACATCCTTTTATCATATCAATAAACACATCACATTGTCTTCTGCAGTGTCTTACTGGCTAAACAGTTCTATTCAATAACAGCATTGGTAAATACATTACATTTGTTCCCTCCAGTAATTTACTGGCAAAATCACTATTTAGTGCATCATGAAACACAGCTTGTTTAATCAACCCATGAATGCCTCTGTTAGCTACACAGAGTTGCTCAGAGTGCTTGTGTTACACTAGCTAATCTACTCAGTCACTTTAACAGAACTATTAACATTCACATCTCACAGAACTGATTTGATTGGAGCATTACAACACGTTTGCACAGAGCATAGGAGCGCACTGACTCTGCTTCACGAGCGCTCCACCTAACGAGCGGGCTCGCGGTGCGGTCGCGCGGGACACTCCTCTGGTTTTCTCCCGTGTTTACATATAAATAACTTTGGCGGACCGCCTTAACTCTCCCATTCACATTAACGTGGGTAACCATGGTGACAATAAACAACATTTTCGGTGCGAGCACCGTGTACCGACCTGTAAAAGCAGGTGAAGAGCAGAGTAAGGAAGACACGATGCGTCTCTGCTTTCCTCCAGAACGTGTCTGAGGAAGCAGCGGAAGGTGGGCTCCACTTACTGCTCCCCGAAACCCCGGAGCAAGCACCAAAGTTCCGCCCTCACTGCTTTCTAACATAAAATGAATCCCTGTTACATGGATTTTCTATCCTCTTAAAGAAACTGAAAATAAATACATATAGCAATGAAAAATGTCCCGTTACATGAGTGTTTTACACAAAATAATATTCATGTGGTCATTCCCTCACAGGGGTGCCACAACTACACTGCTGTTTTGACAGAGACACAGTGTGTTTATCTAACTTGGCTGAAGCCAAAGTTCTCCAGACAAATTCAGTCTGTTTCTGCCAAGTGTGAACTCACTGGATGAGCGCCAGATACACAGAATCAAAAAGGGATAAATTACTTTTCTTATGTCATGTTCCCGTCACAAACTGGCTCAAGAAGAGGGGAAGCAGGAGTCCACAGATGAAATGTTCCTATAAATAAAGTGGAATTTATTCAAACTTTACCAAAACTTCAACACATCAAATACAAGCAGCTCAGCAGGGAGTGGATGTGTGTTGCATGTGCCAGGTGGATGCAGAGAGAGGCCAGGGCCACGTTCAAACCTGAACACGCTGCACAGTGTTTTGTTCCATTTGTTAGGGATGAATGAAATGCTTCCTTGAAAGGATGTGTGCAGTCACCAGTGGGCGTGGAAGCATGTGCGCCCTCATTTGGTGGGTGTGCAAGAAAAGTCATCCTGTCACACAGCAATGCCTACATAAATCACACCACTCTGCTTAAAATAATAATGTTTAGTGAAGCAGGTGAAGCAAAGGGCTGCTTTTAATAGGCTGGGAGACCCAGGTGTGCTGCTTTAGCTGCTGAGCCTCTTATGACAGAACAGCGGAGAGTGGTAAGAAGGGAGGAGGGGGTCTGGCTGTGTTTGTGAACGATAGATGGTGTAACTCTGGGCATTTCTCTATCAAAGAGACGCTATGCTGTAAGGACATTGAGCTGCTAGCGGTTAGCATGAGACCGTACTATCTACCACGAGAGTTTACACACGTGATTATGATAGCTGTGTATGTCCCGCCCTCTGCTAACGCTGCAGCAGCCTGTGAGGTCCTGCACACTGTAACCAGCAGACTCCAAACACAGCACCCTCAGGCCCTTTTCCTGATCTCTGGGGACTTTAAAGATGATGTAACCATTTAATTATGGTTACATAATTAATTATGTAATTAATTATGCAAAATGCAAAACGCTCAGCTGTGTCTCCAATCAAAGCTCTGTAACTTCAGAGGTGATGTTCATATGTTGACTAATGGTTTTCTTTCATTTTTGATGTACTGCAGAATATTTGTATAAAATCCAGGCCAGGAAAATCTCCTTCATGTGTTTCTGTGTTTTGTCTTCAGCTACGTTGACACAAAGGCCTCTGCTGTGACGCTCACACCTTTGATAAAGTCTGGAGAGTGTCAGCTTCCTGTTTATAGATACAAAAATATGTAATGTTGTGAACTCTGGCCGCAGCGGCGCAAGAAAAAGGAGAATTACGGGAAGCACTCACAACAGGTAAAATCAAAATAACAAAGTAAAGTAGGATAAAATAAAAACCAACAAAAGAACAACACAATATACTTCCCCGTACTGTTACTGCTAACCTCTGTTAACCTAGTAACTCTTACCTTCTAACTGACAGCTGGTCAATAAACGAGCTCCATAAACGCTCCATATTCACCTTTACATGGAATATAAAGGGAAAAGAAGAAACACAGTGCTGTGTCAGCGTTAGACATATAGATATATCCTTGCTTTTAATACATTTGAAGGTGGGTGGGAGAGGTGCTTCTCTGCGTAGTCTACGGTCTCTTTGGGATCGCTAAAGCTTTTCCTCACATCACCATGGGTCACTAACAGCTTTGCAGGGTATAGCAGTCTGTACCTGACGCCGGTCATCCCACGTAGTCTTCCTCTCATATTTGCAAATGCGGCTCTGCGTTTCCAACAGAGGGAGGGAAATCTGGGAGGATGTTTATTTTAAAAACCCTTATACATCAGGTTCTTGTTCTCTGCAGCTTTCAGCAGAATTTCCTCACCAATGTGGTAGTAGTGCAATCTCAAGATGATGGGCCGAGGAAGATGACTTTGTTTGGGACGCTGGCGATTCACTCTATGTGCTCGATCGATGAGTGGCTTCTCCTCGAGAGATAGCGCCTCCGCCAACAGGTGTGAACCAACTCAGTCATCTTGGGTCCCTCTGTGCCTTCTGGTATTCCTGCAGTTCTTAAATGATTCCTCCTGGAGTGCCTCAAGAGCTCCACATCTCTCATCTAACTTCTTTACCTCCGCAGACAAACGCTCCACAGTGGCCTGGAGAGTGGCGATGGTGTCAGAGTGGTTCGAGCCACAGTCCTGCAGTTCAGTCAAAGTGTTATCATGCCTGGCCACGTCGCTTTTTATGTCCGAAATTGAGGGCTGGATGCTCTGGTTCAAGGATGATATCTCGCCTCCTATGGTGGTAGAAATCTCTAATATGCAAGTGTCCAGTGCTAGTTAGTTAGTTCTAGTTCTAGTGGTTAGTGGGGCTTTATTTGATGATTCTAGTGTGTGTTACATTGTTGTCATATTGTTGAGTCGCAGAGCTGTACAGTGTTACAGTTTCTGTAGAGTCTGGTATAAGGAACTCAGATCCCTCTGTGAATAATGTTCACTGAAACTGATCTGTAGTTAATGAACTAGTCAGGATTTACAGGATTTACACTAGAGAATGTTTCTGCCATTACATGGCCTGTATTTGTAGAGCGCTTTACTCGTCCCTAAGGACCCCAAAGTGCTTTTTTGCCCAAGGACACAACGACCGAGACTGTCCAAGCCGGGGCTCGAACCGGCAACCTTCCGATTACAAGACGAGCTGCCAACTCTTGAGCCACGATCGGCCCACATATTGTTGTCTTTTGTTGCAGACACCAAGTGTTGAGATCCTGTCTCAACCTCCTACATTCTTCCAGCAGGTTACACATTATTTTTTGTATTTGGAATCAAATATATGTGTCAGTTGGGCCTAGTGCAGGGGTCAGCAACCTTTAACACCCAAAGAGCCTTTTGGACCCGGTTTCCACGCAAAGGGTCAGGGTTCGGGAAAACACTGGGAGCCGCAAATACTTTGTGACATCTAAAATGAAGATAACACTGTGTATATTGTTTTTACCTTTATGCTTTGTGTGAACAACTACAGTGTGTTGCTTATGAAATCCATGAAGTGCTACAGAGAAAATTACATTTGATTTATGTAATGAACACATTTTGAGCTCTTAAAGAAATATAACAAAGGAAAGCTGAACTACAAGGATCCATGTAGCAAACACAAACTGTTATATCGCCTTTGGGCTTTTGGAGCCTTGACCTGACTTTTAAAAAAAGCGCGTTCATGCAAACATCGTCGGGTCTGCCGTGATATGTTTACAACGGGACTTCTGCTCCTGAACCTCTGCGCACAGCGTCTGCAGGTAAGGTAACTTTATTTATACCCAAAGGCAAGGTAAATTTGCTTTACAGAAAAATGACAGCATTTGACATCCCTTTAAAAACACACATACCTAGTAAATATATAAAGCTCACTGTGACACATACTTTAATATTTCGAATCAAAAACAGTTCTTATTTAATTCAGTGACAGCAACGGGGACAAAGCTGTTTTTATAACGCTTTGTCCTGCATCTCGGAAATAGAAACCTCCGTCCTGAGGGAAGAAGCTGAAATTCACCCCTTAGAGGATGGGGAACCATTTTTAAGGATTGATAAAGCCATCCTCTGTACCTGCTCAGAGTACAGGGAGGCTAAACAAGACTGTGGCTCACCTATCAGACGACTGGACCATCTCACTATCTGATTCAGAGAGTTTTTCTCTGTGACAGAGGTCTGACCGAACCATGCCACCAAACAAAAGGATAAAACAGACTCAATAAAAGAACGATAAAACAAAGTTAAAATGTTTTGGTCAATGTGGAAATGAACAAGTTTCCTAAGGCAATAAAGGTGCTGGTGACCCTTTTTACAAACTGATTTGCAATTTTGATCAAAGTTCAGTTTTTCATTGATTATGGTCCCAAGATATTTATATGATTGTACTTGCTCTATTTTCTGACTTTTAATTAAAGTGACTGCGTGCCCATTTTGTTGTTTCCTAAAATCAACAACCATGTCTTTTGTTTTAGATATGTTCAGCTGGAGATAAGACTCCTCCCACCACTGAACAAAGTCATCAATGACTGGGCCGTGGTTAGTTTCACCCTCTTTCAGTAAGCTGACAATAACAGAGTCATCTGCATATTTAATAATGACCCTGTTTTCATGTCTGCCCTGACACATGTTTGTATAGAGAGTGAATAATAAGGGCGATAGGACGCAGCCTTGAGGAGAACCTGTGGAGGAGAACACTGGGTCAGACAGAACCCCATTTATTCTCACTCTTTGTGACCTGTCAGTTAGAAAATCTAAAATCCAGCCCACCAGGTTTTTCCTGATTTCAAACTGTTCTAAAAGTCTTTTAATTAAAATATGGGGCTGTGTTGTATTAAAAGCCGAAGAAAAATCAATGAAAAGAAGTCTTGCAAAAGTCCCTTTACTCTCTACATGTTTAAGAATCAGATTTAGTAAAGTCAAAAGTGCGTCCTCCACTCCTCTGTTGGGCCTGTATGCAAACTGCATTGGATCCAGCTGACCTTCAGTCTCTTCATAATCACATTTCTGATGATTTTTTCAAAGACTTTCATGACAACTGAAGTGAGGCAACAGGCCTGAAGTTGTTTAGATTTAGGGACAGGAACCACGACTGCTTCTTTGCAAAGAGAGGGCACATGTTGTGTTTGCAAGGATTTGTTAAAAATAACCTGAAATATAGGCCTGAGTTCATCAGCACAAGATTTAATTAGGCGGCCACTAATATTATCAGGACCTGGCTCTTGTTCACATTGACTGTATGAAAGGCCTTTTTAACATCGCTGAGTTCAATGATAAAGTGCTGAGTATCTCTCAGTTTCTGTTTCAGTTCCCAAATATCCTCGCTGAAATCAGAAGAACTAAAACGAGCATAAAACATGTTTAAAGCATTTGAAAATCTCTGTCTGAATTAAAACATCTAAAATGACCTGACTGCTGCTCTGGGGATTTTGAAACCCTGCTATGGTTTTCATACAAGTCCAGGCAGACCCAAAAGTTTTTGCAGCAAATTTGCTTTCAAGAAGGTTTTTGTCTGTTTTGCTTTCAAGATCTCGATTTTCATTTCCTTGGTAGCTGTCTGAAAATCAGTAACAGCCCCTCTTTAAAGGCCTGTCTCTTTTTCCTTAAACAGGATTTGACACTTTTAGTGAGCCATGGATTATTGTTAGCGTAAATTTTAACACGCTTACGGGGTATAATCATGTCTTTACAAAATACTGCATAGGAGCTAGTAACATCCACCAAAGCATCGAGATCATCTCCACAAGACTGAAGACGGGGCTGTACGAAGTCACTTTATCTCTACAGGACTGTAAGCTGTCGTCTGTGAGGCGTGAGCGTGTTTGTTTGAACACAGTTCACGGTGGAGAACAGCTGCTGACATAATGTGGATCCAAGATCCATAACTGGCCTACCTGGGGCTGAAAGTCTCCATAAATGCAGGCGTTTCGGCGGCTACACCGGCTTCCACGAGTGTGACGCTTATTTTGAGAAAATAATAGAATATAAATGTATTTTTATATTCCAATATCACAATAATCTTCCAATGTAGAACTACAAGTTAAAAAAGAAGTAACATAAATCAAATCCACTTCAGCTAAATACTTCTCATTTATTTCCATCTTACATGCTGTGACTGCAGCCATTCCCACATCTCTGTGAATGGGACTCATGGACATGGATCAGTGGTTGTTGATCAATGGTCCTGAGAATCTGCATAATTAAGATGAAGGAACGGAGCTCCCAGCCCATCGTTCCTGCAGCTGCTTTCAGTCTTTATGCAAATGTCCTGTTTGTAAGACTGAAACCTGCAGCTGAGACTGAAGACGTCACCTGATGATGACGACACGTTTCTCCCACAAAACGCTGCGTCCAGATGAACAGAAGCAACAGACTCACTTTCCTGGATGATTGAGATGCATCAAGACTTCATTGTGTGTTACTTCTCATTCAGCACAGACACATTATTCCTGTTAGGTCATGTCAGCTGTCACTCAGTACAAGCACAACTGTGAACAACACAAACTTCTCTTCAATGTGTCACAGAAACACTAAGTGTGAGAGCCTGTATGACACACAGGACAGACTGTAAGCTCTGCTGGCTGCACAGCACTTTGTAGCAGTTTTCCAACATGTCCTCCACCCGTGATGTCAGTGGTGGGACCCCAGTCACAGCACTCAGCACCACCTCCTTTAAATGGATTTTATAGCAGTTCCTCCCGTTACTCGGTGCAACGCTTCTTAAATGTGTTTTTGCAGGATAAAACACAGCAGGTGGTGTAGAGAGGACGTCAGCTGACGGAGCAGAGGGAGGCAGACTGTGGATAAATGACAGAGTGAGAGGAGAGCAACCATGACAGAAGCACAGGTGTGGCAGATAGAAGTGGCTTTATAGACACTTATTGTCAGTCCTCGTGCATGCTGTGGAAATAAGTGTCTGTGTCATGAGGTGACATGTGAGCTTATCTTTGGTCAATAAAGCTGAACGACCAGTTTTCACTTTGCTTGTTACGCTTGTTTAGTGACGTCTGGGTTTCTGTGGAGCCCGAATTGTGATGAGTTCTGGTGAAATCATCTGAGATCATCTGAGCATCGGTGAAGAGTCAGCAGAGAAAGTGTGGGACAGAAGTTTGCTTTGGACACATGGACTGAAATCAAAAAGTAACAAACAGGATTTCCAATGGACAGTATGGAGAAGTGAAAGTACACAAAGGCTGTGCTGGAACACGTGTGTTACACTTTTTGACAGCTGAGAACAAAACACAATATTTTGCATCATCTCTGCAGTGTCTCTTCTTTCCTCTGCTGTTGTGCTTTTAGCTCCAAACTGTTTCAAATGGTTTGTCAGCAAGCTGACCTCTGACCTCTGCAGTACTAACTCCTGACCCGTACAAAGAGCGGGCGTTTCTGACCTTTGACCTGCAGCTGTATGTCTCTCAGTCTCAGTTCTTCTCTCCGTCACTGATGGAGCAGGTGTAGTTGCTGCTGACAGTCAGTCGTTTGTTTTCTCAGAGTGAGGCTGAAGTCTGAACTGTTCAGAGCATCAGGTCTCATCAACGTGCGCTGCTGTAACGCCGCTTTGTCCTCTGAGATCACCAGGTATGAAACCTGAGTGCTGACAGAGCAGCATGTTCCCCCTCATTCACCTCCACCACCACAGCCAAGGCATGCTGGGAAACTGAGGACACACAGACGGAGAACTGAAGTGTCTGCTGTGTGTTCATCTCAGAGTCCTCACAGGTGACACATTAGCTCCAGAACACCAAGCCAGGTGTTTGAAGCCTGACAGGGATTCTTCCCATCCAGAGGGAGGATTTAGCTGCACAACAATGAACATTAGTGTGTAGTTTAGAAACACAGACTGTGCCTGCACTGCATCTAGTGAAGAAAAGTGTTACTGCGAGAGAACCAGGCTCCTTTAAAGCAGCTGATATTAAGGTTGAAAAATCAACAATAAGCTGATGTAATCAACGTTTCACAAAATGGTCAGCAGCTAAAATCTGGAGCCGTTCTTTGGTGGTAATTATCAGTTTGTTCTTGTTAGCTAATTATGTCATTAAAGGTAGCAGCAGAAGCCTTGTGTTGAAAGCCCATTCACTCATTTAACCTGCTGTCTGTTAAAAACAGTCCCACACTCCTCTGTTTAATCCTTCTGATCAGACTCTTTGATTTTGTATTGTTTTTACCTGAAGTTGTGTTTTTGACATGGTTCTGTCTGTGAAATAAAGCTCACACACACACTGCTACAGTCCTTCATACACTTAGAAACGAAGCTGCTCCTTTCCTCAGTGCTGACACATAAAGAAGAGTTGCTTTTATATCCAACACGTCTCTGTTCCAGAAAACAGCTTCAGCAGCCTCTGAGTCTGAACTTGGAGTTGGTTATAAGCCACAGGCCTGTGTGCACAGCAATGAGGAAATATAATGCAGTAAGTGAAACATGGATGTGTGGAACAGATTATCCCAAAGGTTGATTCTGTTCATCTGGACGTTCTCAGTGAAACATTTGGTCTCTCGGTCAGGTGACTCCTTTAGTCTCAGCTGACTGCAGCTTTCCAAACCTTTGTCACTGGATCACTCACTTCATCTCCAACGTGTCCCTGACACAGACAGCTGGAGCCGTTACAGCAAAATCATTGATCATCGTTTTTAGAACATTAGCTGGTGTTGGTGGGCAGGCTAGCAGTGCTAATTGTTAGCACTAGTTCTGCTGCTCTCCCTTTGTCTCTGTTATTGTTGGTCTTTAGTGAACAATAGAAAGTGTCTTCATGAGACTGTTGCCTAATGTTCAAATGTAGATAACACCACCTGCACCAACCTGTTACACAGCACAACCCTCTGGTGTAGCTTTGGCTGGAGCACATATTGGCAGCTCCAGTGACATCACCACTCCATGGTGACATCATCTCTACAGACTGTGGCTGTTACATATCCTCACCTGGTAATAATAAGACTGTCCTCAGCTGCACACAGCTCCAAGATGAACAAACTGAAGTAAATACAAATTAGAGTTACGATAGATTGAAATCTTGTAATCAGAGCTAATTCTTAGTGAAACTCTCACAACATCATATCATGATCCTGGGTTAGTGTCTCGGTCTCAGATCACAACATCAGCACAGGCTTGGCTTGGGTGAGGTATTGAGTGGTTCTTGTCCATGACAGCTGCAGGTACAGTGCCATCAGCCATGCTGCACCACATGTCTGCCCAGGAACATTAGTGTGGCTGAGTCTCATGTAAACATTGTGCTAAAGTGGTGGGAAAGTGGCTGCAAGCTGGCTGCACTGTGTCCAATACTCTCAGTATGATATCCACAAACCTCTGAGTGTCACAGAGTGGGCCTGTGCTCAGCTCACTGTGCCCCATTCAATTCTACTTGCATAGTTTTACAAGTAAAATTAAAAGTTGCTCAATGATAAGTTATTGTAGTAACAACTAAGTCCATGGTCATTATTTGTTAATAGTAGCTTAAAGCTTCTGCACCAATCATGGAGCAGCAGGTTTAGAGCATGTGGATCTACAAAAGTAAGTCCCAGTAAGATGGGCTGAGCCTTACATACTAGAAGAAACATGTCATTCCCAGCAGATGAAGCGCCCTTTAAAGCAGGATCTCACTTTAAACCTAAAGAACTTGCTATGAGCATGCAGTGCATTCATGGTTATTATTCATACGATTGTGGGTAGCTAATAAAGTGCAACTATCACATTACATTTTATTATTAAATTGTTGTTAACAATCCCTTCACTTCTGCTTATCTAATTCATGGTTGCAGGATGGCTGACAGCTTCCATTAGGCAGGAGGTAATGTCCATTCTGGCCACAGTGCAACCCACAATGTGTAACTGACACTATTATATTGCATTATGTCACATTGTTACATCTTTTTAATAAATGATGACAGTCAGCTGAATTTGCTGCCCCCTTGGTGGAGGACATCAGGATCAGCAGCTGCTGCTCCATCACAAACACCACAGAAGAAGAACAACACTGGATCAGATTATCTGGACGTGTTTGACAGGGACAGTGTTCATGTTCATGGACATCAGGACAAAAACAGACGATGGAAACCTGCCAGATTTGAGCTAAACTGCTCGTTTCCATGTGTAGTCCCTGGGAGGTCACATGACCAACAAAGACACACAAGCTGTGTCCCAAAACGTCGGCTGCATCCTCCGGAGGCCGCATTTGAAGGCCGATGACGTCACAGCCAGGCGACCAAGGCTGTCCCGATTCCTCGACTCCTTCAAATGCGTCCTTCATTCCCCCGAGTTTGAAGGATGGGTCGGGTGTGTCCTTCGTGGCCCACCATATCCCAGAATTCATAGCGCGGCCCAGCCAAATTTCAGCTGCCAACAATGGCGGCCGCTACTAAGTTTTAAAATTTAACGAGGGAGCACTACTTACTTACAATGAATTCCTTACACTATATAATTTTCCCGTCAGTGTTGGGGAATTCTCAATGGTGCTTGGTGCCATACCCTCAGGGACTTTAATGTTATATAAAAACACTGACAGCTCAATATCTGCCTCAGTCACTCTCCCTGATCCAGCTGAGTCAGCAGTGGGAAAAATCTGCTTTTCACAGGAACTTGGTAACAGCAATAAGAGAATACGTAGTTTATTCCAAGAAGATATCATGTCTCTCCCATATATAGAATATCTTACTGGAACCGACATGTTCCAGATATCACCTGGAAGACAGTCTGGATGATCCCATAAATATCTAATTGTGAACAAGGTGAAGGAAATCTCATATAAAATTCTTCATAAATGTTACCCAGCCAGTCACTATATGGTAACATTTAAAAGAGACATAAATACTAATTGAACTTTCTGTGGGGATCATCCAGAAACTGTGGCACATCTCTTTTGGTTCCTCTACACAGAGATTCTGGAAGAATTTAGCAGTTTTGTTATTGTCC
Source organism: Aulonocara stuartgranti (assembly GCF_965226115.1). Lineage (NCBI taxonomy): Eukaryota > Metazoa > Chordata > Actinopteri > Cichliformes > Cichlidae > Aulonocara > Aulonocara stuartgranti. The sequence goes on from NC_138941.1 coordinate 9,311,971, forward strand.
ATATTTTAAGGGAGTTTTCTTTACGATGGGAAAATGTTTTATTCTGTTTCTTTAAGTTCCCCAGGAAGAATGATAAATGTTTTTTTTATAAAATATTTGTTAATACTTTTAGCTATTTTATATCCATAAATGTAAGTTTATTAATAAAACACCATATTTCTGCCTTTTTATAAGGATATGAATTGTACATACAATCAATTTCAGACTCAACCAACAAAAAGCCTCTCAGAACAACATTTATATGTTGATTTTTTTCGCCTACTCATATCATCATTTTTTTACTCCTGGTTCTGTATGTTCATGTTCTGTTCTTTTGTAAACTTCATCTGTTTGTATGTTGTATACTCATTGTGTTTCAATAAAGTTCGATTTAAAAAGAGGTACGTTCTAAACGAAGCTTCAGACGTCACTGATCACGTGACTCTGGCCAAACGAATCAAGCCTCGACACGGTGCTTCTGAAGCAGCGCGTTGATCTTTCTGACACACGCACCGGAGCGTCAGCTTCAAGCGGACCATCACTACGTCTCACATCTAAAGGTGTCAAGGTAACTTTGAACTGAGTTCAGTCAATCTGGAGTTTTTCCAAGTTTTCTGTTGCTCTCTGTGAGAGAAGAGCGTTAAAGGCGGGGCTCTCCAGAGTCCAGCAAAGCAGGAAACCACAGCTGGGTGTGTGTAAGTGTGCAAACCAATAGAATGCATCGTGGTGGTGGGGGGGGGGGGGGGGGGCATCACGGGCAAGAAAAAAATAAAATAATCGGTCGTACCCATGCTTCCCCGACGTCATGCCAGCGCATATTGGGAAATTCGTAGGCACCGATCGGTTTTCTATCAGCCATTTGCTGGGAGTAAGGGCGCCCTCCGTTTGCGAGGTGCGCCTGCTGCTGGCGGCACAGGGAGGAGAGGGCGGGGCGGCGGGGAGTCTCTGGCTGGCTGGAGCGGCATCTAATAACCAACTCGCAAAACAAAATAAAAACAACAAACAGATATTATGATACAGACTTATAATCTGCACCCATGTTTTTTCTAAATTCTATAAAGTGAGCGCGAGAGCCCTCGGTGCGCCTGCGCGCTGCTGAAGTCAAAGTAAACTTTATTGTCATCTCCGCTACAGACAGTCCAGCATATAGAGAGACGAGACGACGAGGCTGCAGTTACAGCGGTGCAAGTAAACAAACAATAAATATAAGAAGAGTAAGAAAATAAATCTACACTTTAGGACTCGAGGTAAAGGATCAATAACAATTTAAATTTATAATTTACAGTTTGATGATTTAAAGTCTCACACAACCCGTCAAAAGGGGCGGGGCCGGCTGCTTCCAAGTAGAGCACATTTCATTTATAATGATGTAAATCCAAGCCCATCATGGATTCACGATCTGAATCCTGGGTTGTGTGAAATCCCAGAAATCAACCTTAGACAAAGTGAATCTGTGAACTAAGGTGTAGGTCTGTTAGGCAGGGCCGTGCAGAGAGGTTTAAAGGGGCGGGTGCTCAAAGTTAAAAAGGGGCACATTGAACCAGGCTGAATAACAACAACACACTTTCATCAAGAATCTAATATGGGCAACAAGGCAAAGCAAACGTAGCTGATGCTTTACCTGATGGGTACAATGTTGCTGTTGAGGGGTTGCTGTGGATAGTGCTGGAGGGCAGGCAGGGCTGGACTGGGACAAAAAATCGGCCCGGGCATTTTGACTGGAGACCGGCCCACCAAAAATGTGACGTCATTCATGGATAAAACCGCAAAGGATTCTGGGAACTTTTGGCAAGCGGTACTAGCGCATACAGGCTTTCAATTGAACTCAGTTACACAGCGATAAAAAGAAACACAAAAAATGGCAAGAAGCTAATTAACATTAAAAATGTATTTTGTAAGAAGTAGTTGGACAGCAGAAATGGCTCAAATATTACAATTATTTTTCAACTACTAATTAATTACCGTTGAGCTCAAAGGTTATATTAATACACGGTTAACGAATGTGTATTTATGACGACGATTTGTGAGACGAACAAAGGTAAACTTACGTTTGTTTGTACGATGGTCTTTCGGTGCATTTCAAGGTCCTGCACCCATCCGTCGGTAAACTGTACCTGGGCTTGTTGCAGTGACCTGAAGTTACTAAACTTCATGAGTGTATGCACTCACTCCAAGAACCGTATAATTATAAATCTGAGCGTGGTGAAAGTTGGGCAGCACGCTAACGTCTTTTGTCCCTCTGTGTGCTCGTAAGGGTCTGACCCTTTCACTCCTTTGATTTTTTCCTCGTATCTTTTCTTTGTCTTTTCGTCGAGTCTGTCTTTGTACGGACCGGCATTGTTCTCCGTCGTTTTGTACATTCCTTTTTTGTGCGGCAAAGAAAAAACAAGAAGGTATTGGAACCGGAGAATGAACGTTTTGCGGTGCTGCAATTGCAAATGCTTGTATTTGATGCGGTACTTGGATTGTTTTGCCAGGAGTTCCCGGCATGCAATGCGCAAAGTCACGTGGTCTGTCAATCGCTATAGGAAAAACCATAAAGCCTTTGCATGAAAACAACTGCTTTGATGTACACTGCCTTGTTGGTATATATGTATCAATCTAATAAAGTTAAACCTACACCATTCTCCCTATTCGGGATTTTAAACAGTACATAGCGGAAACAAAAAGACTGCTTGGTAGAGTTAACCTCCTGAACTATCTACAACACATGGTAGAAACCTGAAATTAAGACCAAGAACACTAGAGGTGAGACATGATCATTAATTAATATTAAAATTAATAAATGACAGATTTAGGGATATTTTCATAAAGTATTTATTTACCAAAACAATAGAAAACAGCATGGTAGCACAATATATTTTGTTAACACAGCAACCTTTAAATATGAAAGGAGACAGAGAAAGAAAGGTGAGAAAGAAGAATAAGAATAACACTTAATTGAGTTTTTGATGGCATTTTACACACAGTACTAATACAGTATCTAGAAAATATGGGAAAATACTGGCATCATATACAGTACTTACTTCTGAAGAAATTATATGGGACCCTGAAAAACAGGACACAAGTGAAAGGACAAAGAACTGTGAATGGCAATTGATGGACTTGCTCAGATGATCACAGTACTGGCATCTTTATTCCAGAAAGGAATTAGAGAAATCATATACACTAGTACTTACGTTGATGAACTTAAAAAGTTGAATGGTCTCGAACCTCTTAAACAAACAATGTATGATCAGACCCTGACAAACAGGACAGAAAGGAATAAAGATTAGATGAATATTAAAATCTATAAAGGACAGATTATGATTGAATTGTATCACCAAAGACTATTCACTCATCAATAAAAGGTCACCTACAACACTTCCACAGCAGCAACACTGAACATATCTTAAGACATGGAAACCTTTATGAAGTGAAAGGACAGACAGTGAAGGTTGAGAAAGAATTGTACTTAATAGATTTTTACAGACGATGACAGTACTGGTATGCTTACTCTAGAAAAATGGTTGAATCATATTCCATATAGTACTTACTTAAAATGAACACACTTCAGTCCTCCTAAAATGACTGACAGCATCTGAAATGAAACAATGACAGATTAAGACTGTAAGAATATATGTTTATAAATGCCTAATACTCCAATCTCATATTTATTCTATCTATTAAGATGGACAAATTCTAAGCATTTACCAATCACTTGACTTGTTTGAAGTGAAGGTAGATACTAAATGTATTCATTTAGGCAATAACAATAAAGCTGAATCTAATATTAACAATAGATAATTAGGAATGTTTTGCTCATTTTTATTTCACCTCACCAGGTTACAAAAGGAGCTTTCTCAGCAGGTCACTCTTCTCAGCTACCCTGTCAATGACCATGTCAGAGTCCAATGACATGAGAATGTCCTTTTCAGTGGCCATCAGCATAAACATCTCCAGCTTGTTTGCAGACAGGCTGCTTCGGAGTCTGCTTTTAATGAACTTGAGTGTAGAGAATGTTCTTTCACAGGCAACCTGAGTGAGGGAGAGGGTCAGCAGGTACTTGTATGCCAGCCCAAGGAGACGATAGGCATCAGACAGCATGTTGAACCGCCTGAGTATTTGATAGCAGCACAGTGGGCAATTTTTGCAAGAACCACAGCTTTCGGTCACAATTTCACTTTCTTCGTCCCATTCTTCAGATCTGTCCTTTGCTGTTCTGGTCGTGTACTCATCTACATGTGATGTCTTAAGCCTTTCCCACTGTTCAGCAAAACGTTTCAGTTCTGACTGAAGGTTATTAACTGTAGCCCTGCTGTCAAATTTAAGTAGACAGGCGCTGAGGTTCTGAAATGCATTACTTGGAAGAGAAACTGTTCTGACCTGGCTAAACTTCCTGGGGTCCAACCATGCCAAATCGGCAAGAAGAGGGCCATGTATGACAAATCGTCTGTGGATTGCTTCAATAACTGTGTCCAGGATGATGTTGTGCACTTTCACCTCATATGATTTCTCAGCATTGATTTGCAACTCATCTTCAGGCATCTCTCCGGCCATGCCTTTTCTCTTTTTGGCTCTCTTTTTAGGTAGTTCAGCCTCCACTTCCATGTCTGTGTTGTTCTCCCTCTCCTCTAGTTTTTGATTTGTCTGTTTCACAAATGTGTCTGCAGCTGTCTTCACAGTTGGAAAGTCCCTGGCAATACTTTTGAGGCCATCTTGTGTGGCAGTCACCATATGATGGGCAGAGAGAATGTCCATCCCCTTTGACTGGAGGTACTTTGACAGAGGAGTTGTTGCTCAAACACTCTAAGAAATATCTGTGCTGTTAACACAGTTTCATGCTTCAAGAGACACTCTTTAAAGCCTCGTGCTTTGGCACAAACAGCTGGCTTTTCTTTTTCCCTCTTTTCAATGGCTTCCATCGTCAGCACTACATCAACGAAGAGGCCATCATCTGGTTTTCCAAAATGTCCAAAGATTTTCTGGAGGGCATCATGCTTGGCCCACCACCGTGTCTCACCTATTGGACTGAGGCGTCTGTGTCTTGTGTTTTCGGTTTGTTTCTCCCACAGATTAACCCTGTGATAGGACTCCTTGATGAACACAGCTATGTCATTAAGTAAATTAAAGAGTGATCCACTTTCAATGACACTTTGTGTTGTGTCAGCAATCACAAGATTAAGTATGTGTGCATAGCACCACACATGCACATGAGTTGGAGACTGGGCAGTCATAAGTGCTGAAAAGCCTTTGTACTGGCCCTGCATATTTGAAGCACCATCTGTTGCATTCCCAATGCACATGGCCTTGTCTAGATTCAGATGCTCTAAAACTCCGGAAAGCAAGTTTACAAAGTACTGCCCCGTGGATGCTTCGCACCTCACTATGGAGACAAGCCTCTCCTGCACAGACTCAGTAACATACCTGATGATTACTGAACACTGATCATAACCTGTGATGTCTTGGGTTGTGTCTAGCTGAACAGAAAACATCCCAGCTTTCTGGACATCACTGGCGATGCTCTCTTGAAGGAGATGGCCAAGTGCATCAATCACTGAGTTGACAGTTGTTTTGGAGAGTAGGGTGATGAGAGATCCTCTACCTCTTGATCCACTGGTCTGATGCAACTTCTTGCTTTTTTCAATGCAGTCATTCAAATGTTCTCCAAGGCACATATCATACTTGCCTAATAACACAATCAGTTCCAGAAAGTTACCATGATCGATGGTGTTATCACCTAAAATGTATGCAGCCTCATTCTCCACATGCCTATAGCTGAGTCCCCTCTTCCCAAGTACTTTGATCACATCCACTATACGCTCTAAAACTTGCCGTCTCTTTTTCACTTGTGCTCTGTGAGCTGACAACTGACTGCCAGCAAACAAGCTCCTGATGTTGCCTTTTGAGCACCTTAAGAAAAAAGCTTCAGCACAGGTCTGGTGTGTATTGCTCTTTTCATGCTCCTCTGTGCGCAGATGTATATGTCGCCAGTCACTCATGCCTGTTATAAATGTGCTGGTGTCAGTCAGCCTTGCAAATGCCAGACACACAAAGCAGAACAATAAATGGCGTTCTTTGCAATAAGTAAGCCACTTCCTGTTGGTGCCATCTTTACAGCTGAACACCCTCATCACAACTGCACTGCTACTGTTCTGCTGTGGGTGGTAATCTAAGAAGGCCTGTAATATGGCAGGTTCAGGGCGAGCAAAGTAATCGATGCCCTGGCTCTCACTCTCCTGCTCTTCCATCTCTCTCTCTCTTGCTCTTCCATCTCACTCTCCTGCTCTTCCATCTCTCTCTCTTGCTCTTCCATCTCCCTCTCTTGCTCTTCCATCTCTCTCTCTTGCTCTTCCATCTCTCTCTCTTGCTCTTCCATCTCCCTCTCTTGCTCTTCCATCTCTCTCTCCTGCTCTTCCATCTCTCTCTCCTGCTGCTCCATCTCTCTCTCTTGCTCTTCCATCTCTCTCTCCTGCTCTTCCATCTCTCTCTCTTGCTCTTCCATCTCTCTCTCTTGCTCTTCCATCTCTCTCTCTTGCTCTTCCATGTCTCTCTCTTGCTCTTCCATCTCTCTCTCCTGCTCTTCCATCTCCCTCTCTTGCTCTTCCATCTCTCTCTCCTGCTGCTCCATCTCTCTCTCTTGCTCTTCCATCTCTCTCTCTTGCTCTTCCATCTCTCTCTCTTGCTCTTCCATCTCTCTCTCTTGCTCTTCCATCTCTGTCTTGCTCTTCCATCTCTCTCTTGCTCTTCCATCTCTCTCTCCTGCTCTTCCATCTCTCTCTCTTGCTCTTCCATCTCCCTCTCTTGCTCTTCCATCTCTCTCTCCTGCTGCTCCATCTCTCTCTCCTGCTCTTCCATCTCTCTCTCTTGCTCTTCCATCTCTCTCTCTTGCTCTTCCATCTCTCTCTCCTGCTCTTCCATCTCTCTCTCCTGCTCTTCCATCTCTCTCTCCTGTTCTTCCATCTCTCTCTCTTGCTCTTCCATCTCTCTCTCTTGCTCTTCCATCTCTCTCTCCTGCTGCTCCATCTCTCTCTCCTGCTCTTCCATCTCTCTCTCTTGCTCTTCCATCTCTCTCTCCTGCTCTTCCATCTCTCTCTCCTGCTCTTCCATCTCTCTCTCCTGCTGCTCCATCTCTCTCTCCTGCTGCTCCATCTCTCTCTCCTGCTCTTCCATCTCTCTCTCTTGCTCTTCCATCTCTCTCTCCTGCTCTTCCATCTCTCTCTCCTGCTCTTCCATCTCTCTCTCTTGCTCTTCCATCTCTCTCTCCTGCTCTTCCATCTCTCTCTCTTGCTCTTCCATCTCTCTCTCTTGCTCTTCCATGTCTCTCTCTTGCTCTTCCATCTCTCTCTCCTGCTCTTCCATCTCTCTCTCTTGCTCTTCCATCTCTCTCTCTTGCTCTTCCATCTCTCTCTCTTGCTCTTCCATCTCTCTCTCTTGCTCTTCCATCTCCCTCTCTTGCTCTTCCATCTCTCTCTCTTGCTCTTCCATCTCCCTCTCTTGCTCTTCCATCTCTCTCTCTTGCTCTTCCATCTCTCTCTCTTGCTCTTCCATCTCCCTCTCTTGCTCTTCCATCTCTCTCTCCTGCTCTTCCATCTCTCTCTCCTGCTCTTCCATCTCTCTCTCTCCTGCTCTTCCATCTCTCTCTCTTGCTCTTCCATCTCTCTCTCTTGCTCTTCCATCTCTCTCTCTCCTGCTCTTCCATCTCTCTCTCCTGCTCTTCCATCTCTCTCTCCTGCTCTTCCATCTCTCTCTCCTGCTCTTCCATCTCTCTCTCCTGCTCTTCCATCTCTCTCTCTCCTGCTCTTCCATCTCTCTCTCTTCCTCTTCCATCTCTCTCTCTTGCTCTTCCATCTCTCTCTCTCCTGCTCTTCCATCTCTCTCTCCTGCTCTTCCATCTCTCTCTCCTGCTCTTCCATCTCTCTCTCTCCTGCTCTTCCATCTCTCTCTCTTGCTCTTCCATCTCTCTCTCTTCCTCTTCCATCTCTCTCTCTTGCTCTTCCATCTCTCTCTCTTGCTCTTCCATCTCTCTCTCTTGCTCTTCCATCTCTCTCTCCTGCTCTTCCATCTCTCTCTCTCCTGCTCTTCCATCTCTCTCTCTTGCTCTTCCATCTCTCTCTCTTGCTCTTCCATCTCTCTCTCTTGCTCTTCCATCTCTCTCTCTTGCTCTTCCATCTCTCTCTCTTGCTCTTCCATCTCTCTCTCTTGCTCTTCCATCTCTCTCTCTTGCTCTTCCATCTCTCTCTCCTGCTCTTCCATCTCTCTCTCCTGCTCTTCCATCTCTCTCTCTCCTGCTCTTCCATCTCTCTCTCTTGCTCTTCCATCTCTCTCTCTTCCTCTTCCATCTCTCTCTCTTGCTCTTCCATCTCTCTCTCTTCCTCTTCCATCTCTCTCTCTTGCTCTTCCATCTCTCTCTCTTGCTCTTCCATCTCTCTCTCCTGCTCTTCCATCTCTCTCTCCTGCTCTTCCATCTCTCTCTCTCCTGCTCTTCCATCTCTCTCTCTTCCTCTTCCATCTCTCTCTCTTGCTCTTCCATCTCTCTCTCTCCTGCTCTTCCATCTCTCTCTCTTGCTCTTCCATCTCCCTCTCTTGCTCTTCCATCTCTCTCTCCTGCTCTTCCATCTCCCTCTCTTGCTCTTCCATCTCTCTCTCCTGCTCTTCCATCTCTCTCTCTTGCTCTTCCATCTCTCTCTCTTGCTCTTCCATCTCTCTCTCTTCCTCTTCCATCTCTCTCTCCTGCTCTTCCATCTCTCTCTCTTGCTCTTCCATCTCTCTCTCTTGCTCTTCCATCTCCCTCTCTTGCTCTTCCATCTCTCTCTCTTGCTCTTCCATCTCCCTCTCTTGCTCTTCCATCTCTCTCTCCTGCTCTTCCATCTCTCTCTCTTGCTCTTCCATCTCTCTCTCTTGCTCTTCCATCTCTCTCTCTTCCTCTTCCATCTCTCTCTCCTGCTCTTCCATCTCTCTCTCTTGCTCTTCCATCTCTCTCTCTTGCTCTTCCATCTCTCTCTCTTGCTCTTCCATCTCTCTCTCCTGCTCTTCCATCTCTCTCTCCTGCTCTTCCATCTCTCTCTCTTGCTCTTCCATCTCTCTCTCTTGCTCTTCCATCTCTCTCTGCTGCTCTTCTGTCTCCTCTGTCACAGACTTCTCCACTTTTGATGATAAATCAGCTGGTGCAACATGGATTGGCACAATTTGTTAAGATTTTGAGAAGTTTGAGAAACTAACCTTAAGCATAAAATAAAATTTACTATCAGTAACTTCATAGCACCCGCCCAGCAGTATATAAACTCCGTCATGCTAGTTACGCTGTACGAGTTATTCTAAGCGACTGTATAAAGTCACCACAACGAAAACAAACTACAACTAAAATTAGTTTCTATCTGACACAGATAGACAGCAGGTCATAACTTCTTGCCTGAAGTTCAGTTCCTCTGCCACTATGACCGGCGGCCGCCTCGCGTCTCTCCTCCTCCTGCCTCCCCTTTCCTTCATCCACCTGCTGGCCTCCACCACTTGCTGATCTTGCTAAATCTATGGAAGCTGTGCCATAGCTACCACCAAACAATTCAGTAATTTTCACACATTTGGCAGCGTCTGCCTGAAGGGCTTGTTTCTTTTTGGCCCTAATTTTTTCGGCACCACCTTTCCTTTTTTTGTTCTCCATTTTCTTTAGTTCGTCTATAAGATTGCTAAACAAGGGGGAGGGTGCATCCGACCTCCTCGGCTGTAATTGGTCCAGCCCAGAGTCGATCATGACCAATTGGCCAATCCAACGCCTTTCATTGTTTATACCCTTCCCAATCGGTCGGCCCATAAAAAAAAAAAATCGCCAGCGGCCCACCGGGCAAGTGTATGCCTGATGGCCAGTCCAGCTATGAGGGCAGGGCTGTGTTGGTCTGAGACTGTAGACATTAAAAAGTCCACAGGAGAGATGGTAGCTGATTAAACAAGTGTCATGAGATAATAACAAAATGCAAAGATTGGTGACAGCGCTTGGAACCATAAGGCAACAAAAAACTGTGAGAAATAATTTAGGCTCTGCCTGTGAATCACTCTTTGCTTCTCTTCTTCCTTCCATCCCATCATTTCATATATCACTCTGCACTTGCTGTCTATGTGAGAACAAGGCACAACTTGCTATTGCAATAAACTATAATCTAATTATCCACACCTAACAACTCTTACACTTAATCTATAATAAAATGATGACAGAAAAATGTTATAGCCCTGCCTTTAGTAGCCTCACACAGCTCCTGCTGTTTCCTCCTCATGTCCTTACCAGCCATGTCTGGACAATGTTATATCATGAGTAATATTTTTTAAAAAAAATCCATCTAAATAAAACACACACATGCACACACACACAGTGACATTTCAGACCTTCTTCAGAATACTGTATATACTATGGGCATCATGGTGCTGATCCAGAATCCTTACATTATTATTCATTACTAGAGCTACAATAATAAAGCAAAGAGGAGGGGGAAGTAATAAATATGAAATAATGTATTTATGATGATTCCATGTGTTTCACTATCGACTCTGTGCAGGGCAAAGCTTATTAGGCAAGGCAAGGCAAGTTTATTTGTATAGCACAATTCAACAGCAAGGTGATTCAAAGTGCTTTACAGAGACATTAGAAACAAAAACAAATAAAAAGCATGATTTAAAATTGATTAAAACAAGCAAATAAACTAACTAATTAACAAACAAACAAACAAAACAGTATATAAAATCAAAACAGATAAAATCAGAACAGTAGATAAAATCAGTAGTTAAATGTAAGTTTTGAAATTTAAGCTTAAAAGTGTGGATTTGGTGCTTTATTCAAATGCAGCTGAGAACAGGTGAGTCTTCAACCTGGATTTAAATAAACTGAGTGTTTCAGCTGATCTGAGGCTTTCTGGGAGTTTGTTCCAGATATAAGGAGCATAAAAGCTGAATGCAGCTTCTCCGTGTCTGGTTCTGACTCTGGGAACTGATAAAAGACCGGATCCAGATGACCTGAGGGATCTGGAAGGTTCATACTGGGTCAGGAGGTCATTGATGTATTTTGGTCCTAAACCATTCAGAGCTTTATAGACCAGCATCAGAACTTTAAAGTCTATCCTCTGACGGACAGGCAGCCAGTGTAAAGACCTCAGAGCTGGACTGATGTGGTCCACTTTTTTGGTCTTAGTGAGGACTCGAGCAGCAGAGTTCTGAATGAGCTGTAGTTGTCTGACTGATTTTTTAGGTAGACCTGTAAAGATGCTGTTACAGTAATCAAGCCTACTAAAGATGAATGCATGGACTAGTTTTTCCAGGTCCTGTTGAGACATCAGATCTTTTATCCTTGAAATATTCTTGAGGTGATAGTAAGCTGACTTTGTTATTGTCTTAATGTGTTTTTCTAAGTTTAGGTCTGCATCCATCACTACACCCAAATTTCTCGCTTGGTTTGTGGTTTTTAGATGTATAGATTGAAGTTCTCTGGTGACCTGTAATCGTTTTTCTTTGGCGCCAAAGACTATTACCTCAGTTTTGTTTTTGTTTAGCTGGAGAAAATTGTGGCACAACCAGTCATTGATTTCCTCAATGCATTTACCAAGAGCCTGCACAGGGCCTTGGTCTCCTGGTGACATTGTGATATATATTTGTGTGTCATCTGCATAGCTGTGATAGTTTATTTTGTTGTTCTTTATAATCTGTGCCAGTGGGAGCATGTAAATGTTAAACAGAAGGGGTCCCAAAATGGAACCTTGGGGAACTCCACATGTGATACTTGTCTGCTCAGATGTGAAGTTACCTAGTGATACAAAGTATTTCCTGTTTTCTAAGTATGTTTTGAACCAGTTTAGTACAGTTCCTGAAAGACCTGTCCAGTTCTCCAGTCGTTTGAGTAATATGTTGTGGTCAACTGTATCAAATGCTGCACTGAGATCCAGTAAAACTAAGACTGACATTTTTCCACTGTCTGTGTTCAGACATATGTCATTAAACACTTTGGTCAGAGCGGTTTCAGTGCTGTGGTTCTGTCTAAAACCTGACTGGAAGGCATCGTAGCAATTATTCTGTTTTAAGAAGTAATTGAGCTGTTGAGAAACTGCTTTTTCAATGATCTTACTTAAAAATGGGAGATTTGAGATCGGCCTGTAGTTGTTCATTTGTGTCTTGTCAAGATTGTCCTTTTTCAGTATAGGTTTGATTACAGCAGTTTTTAGTGATTCTGGAAACACACCTGATAATAAAGAAAAGTTGACGATCTGTAACAGGTCTGACTCTAAAGTCTTTGAGACCTTTTTGAAAAAACTTGTTGGCAGGACATCTAAACAGCAGGAGGAGGAGTTCAGTTGACCTAGGATGTCCTCCAGGTCTTTGCTGTTAATAGGTTGAAACTGTTTCATGGTGTTTAAACAGTTTTTTGGTGGACACAGTATATATATCCTGGATCTGCTGTTGATGTACCAATTGCTTGTCTAATTTTTTGGATTTTTTCTGTGAAGAATTTGGCAAAGTCATTGCAGGCCATGGTCGAATGAAGTTCAGCTGCCACTGACACAGGAGGGTTCGTTAGCCTGTCAACTGTAGAAAATAAGACCCGAGCATTATGGCTGTTTTTAGTGATGATGTCAGAGAAGTAGGACCTCCTTGCACTCCTCAGTTGTAAATTATAATTGTGAAGTTTCTCTTTATAAATGTCATAATGAACCTGGAGGTTTGTTTTTCTCCATCTGCGCTCAGCTTTCCTACACTCTCTTTTTTCATTTTTCACCAGTGTGGAGTTTCTCCATGGAGACTTTTTCCTTCCAGAGATAACCTTCACCTTAATGGGAGCAATAGTGTCCATTACATTTAACATGTTAGCATTGAAGCTATTGACGAGCTCATTGACTGACCCTCTGGGCAGGTCAGGTGTTAATGGGAAGACCCGGTTAAAGATCTCACTACTGTGTTCAGTTATACACCGTTTTGTGATCACTGTTGTTGATATATTTGTGTGGGCTGAGATTTTACTTTCAAAGAAAACACAGTAATGATCAGACACGCCCACATCAGACACAGTAACCTTTGAAATGCTCAGGCCTTTGGAGATCAGTAGGTCAAGAGTGTGTCCTCTATTATGTGTGGCCTCTGTTACATGCTGAGTCAGCCCAAAGTTGCCCAGAGTGTTACTCAGGTCTTTAGTCCCTTTGTCCTGAGGGTTGTCCACATGAATGTTAAAATCCCCAACAATAATTACACAGTCAAAATCAACACAGATCACAGACAGCAGTTCACTGAGGTCATTAAAAAAGTCTGTGCAGTATTTGGGAGGCCTGTAAACATTAAGAAACACAACTTTGGATGGGGCCTTCAGCTGTAAAGCCACATATTCAAAAGACTGAAAACTTCCAGGAGATAGCTGCTTACATTGAAATGATTCATTAAATAAGACAGCAACCCCTCCTCCTCTCCTGCTCGCCCTGACCTCACTGATAAAACTGTAGTTAGGAGGGGTCGTCTCGATGAGAAGAGCTCCACTGTTACTTTGGTCCAACCAAGTTTCAGTTAAAAACATAAAATCAAGGCTGTGCTCAGTGATTAAATCATTAATTAAAAATGTTTTCCCAGCTAAAGATCTAACGTTTAATAAAGCCAACTTAAGTGTTTTAGAGGTATTACTTGTCCCCTCGTGTTTGGGAGCAGTCTGTGGCACACAAGGTATGTTTACTATGTTTAAAGATCTTTTAGAGTGCAGCTCTCTGTGTTTTGACCAGGCCACATGTCTCCTGTCACCTAAAAGTACAGAAATTTTAAAACCTTCTAGTAAACAGGGTCCCAGCTTCTCCTGGGAAAAGTCACCACTGCCATAATCCTCACAGCCCGGACCCTTCACACATCACACATCAGACTGCGGAGACAGGGCATGAAGAGGAACTAAGGGGGGCGAGGCTGGGCAATGTGACTTCGATTGCTCTGATGAGGGTGGGGCTCGATGGCGAACCTTTGGCCGCTCTGGTGGGGGGTTTATGGGGGACAAAAAGGGATTGGGACAGGGGGTAGATCTGAGCCCAGCATTGACCCGCTCCATCATCTCCTCAGTGAATTTCAGGTGTGGGGAGGAGGGAGAAAGGGAGGGGGAGGAGGGTGATGGCCTGTCAGGGGTTTGGGGGACTGGGGAAGGTCGTGGTCCCTTGTCCTGGTCGTTGGTGTTGTTGAGAGAGTTGGAGGCAAATAGGGACCCCTCTTCTTGCCTCAGATGTCTCTCCTTTCTGAGGCTCTTCCCGGGTGGGGGCAAATGGAGCTCCTCCTCAAGGTTTCTGCTGGGCTTTGTCTGTTCTTGGAGTACTGTTTGTTCCTCTTTATGAGATAACTCCTCGTTTATCTCAGCCTTGGCACCAAGCACAGATGGATGACGTATGGAATAAAACAAGTTGGAGGTGAACAGTTTCACCCCTGACTTGTTAAAATTAAATCCATTTGCTTTGAACAGATGCCTGCGTTCCCAAAAAATATTAAAGTTGTCGATAAAGTGCACTGAGTGGTCAGCACATGCTGATATAATCCATTTATTCAGTGTAAACAACCTGCTGAATCTCTCGTCTCCTCCTCTGACCGGCGGTACAGGTCCACTGATGAATACAGCTGCATTCAGAGAGTTTACAGTATTTAATAATCCAGTAAAGTCCCGTTTCAGAACCTCCGACTGTTGTTTGGACACATCGTTTGACCCTGTATGCAGAACAATGTTTGTCACAGTTGGATATTCATCTGCAATTTGAAGAATTCTCTCCTTCAGGTTGTTGACCATATCGTTAGGAAAGCAGAGGACTTTAGTGTTCTTACCGCACATCCTTTGTACATCCTTTACGGCAGAGTCACCCACAATCAGAGTTTCAGGCCTAGCCTTTAGCTTTCCCTGTGGTCTTTTACTTTTCAACAGATTTTCAGACCTTACTTCGCTGCTTTTAGATGGATGGTTGTCCGATATAGATCCAGGGTCCTTTGATAGTGGAGCAAATCTGTTGTGCAGTTTCACATTCAGTTGTTTTGGAGGTTTGTTGTTAACCTTCCTATTCACTGTTGTCCAGTCCTGTTTCCTCTCGTATACAGGGGTAGAAGAGCTTCTCTGTCTCGTAGGAAGTGAAGGCCAGTCGGTTTCAGAGATTTCAGCTCGCTGTGCCCTGCCTGTGGTACGTCCTCCCCCTTCCAGGAGACATGATTTATGTCTTGGTTTTGCACCAAGACAGTCCAAGGGGGGATTATCACTTGAGGATTTATAATAATGCACAGAGTCTACTTTCTTGGTCATGTTATCTGTGCTCCTTAGCTGTGTACTAGCTTGCTCATCGCCATTGTTTTGAATCAAAGGCAAGGTTGTTTCATTTCCACACAGTCCATTTACCTCCACGTTTACTTCTAAGCGATGAATTTTTGTCTCCAGTACTGCAATCTTCTGCAGGAGGCTGTGGTAGTCATCTGTGGAGAGGGAAGGCATCTTGTTGCTAGTTAGCCTAGCGGTTAGCCCCTTTCCAGGCTATTGAGGCTGTTCGGTGCCCAGACGCTGTAATCAGGCTTCAGCTGTGTCTAGGCCACAGACACACGGAGCGCTGAGGATAAGGTAACTATAAAAATGTTGCTGTTTCTGTTAAGAACACTTTAGTCCTAATGATCTATAAGTGTCCAGAAGCTATCGCAGGTAAGCTCATAAGGAAAAAAGGGAAAAAATCAGCATAAAAATCAATAAAAATCAATAAAAGAAGCAAAGCATTTAAAGAGCAAAGAGATGAAGCGTCCACACTCACAAAAGGGGAGGAGAAACTCATTACATTACACGTTTAAACTGTAGAGATACAATCATTTTACTGCTGTAAAATCCAAATTTTGTCTTATTTAAAATATAAATCTAATATAATCTGCTTCTTAATGTATGTTCTTTAAAATACAGCGTGTGTTTTTAATATATTATAATGATAATAATTATTATGTGGACATGCATATTAGATCGTTTTTTAGTGAAATATAATCCCTCCAGAAAGGCAGGAAAAGCCCGGAAACTTACTTTAAAACTAAATATGTTCTAAATACTTTAAAACTAAATATGTTCCCTAAAACGGTGACAGAGCTACAGACCCATGACAGCCTTACACAGGTAGCCAGCAGCTGTGACCAGCACTACCTGTGCAGTTAATAAAAGGACAGGTAATGTTTGTCGCGCTGTTGCACACACAGCACGCTCGTTTGTTTCAGTTCGTCAGTTGCAACAAGACAGCTTACCAACGTGTACGTAATAAGCTAATACTCCTGGGTGCTACACACTACAGTGTGCGCTGTACACCTACTTACTGGTTTTGTCGCATCAGTCTGTGTCTCTGAGTTCACTTGTGTTTCTCCTACAGCTCCGGACCGGAAAAAATGCACGTGCTCTTTGTGAGCTCGTTCCCGGCTCGTAACCAGCGCGTTCTGCCGTCAAGGGCGATCATTGGTTAAATGTGATCATGTGACTGATGCAAGCCAGATCCTTTTATTTAGCAAAACTGTGATTACTAGTTAAATATTATTGTTGAGGGGCACAGACAGGACTCCGCACGCACACACACATTAAAAACAAAAAGAATTTTTTTTAAAAAGTTGCCTCAGCAAAAGGGCACCTTGGGCACCCATCAGGAAAGGGGCGGGTGCTCAAGCCCCTCTAGCCCCCCCCCCTCTGCACGTGCCTGCTGTTAGGTTAATTGTGCTGATCCTCGAGTTGGGGGATTTGTGTTTGTACTGGAGCGCAAAATTCAAACCAATGGAAGATGGACAACAAAAGTTCAAAGCCATCAGGTGCTCAGGTTAGAAAAAAGAGAAAAGATGCAGGTAAGCAGACGTGTGATTGGATAATGGCAGGTCATCCTGAACCAATCAGACTAAACTCCAAACAATACATTATGTTACAGATTTTAATATTAATTAGTCATTGTTACTTGTTGATTTGTCCTTTTCTCATTGTGTGACGAATTATGATGACTGTTTGGTAGCTGTTATTGTCTCTCTCTCTCTCTTCATGTGTGTTTCTCTGGTGAAACAATAGTTTTGTGTTAATGTTAGGGCTGCACGATTTTGCATAAAATGAGAATCACGATTTTTTGGCTTAGAATTGAGATCATGATTCTCTCATAACAATAAATAAACATAAAACAACAAATGTCTCACGTTTTGTTGTTGCAGCAAAATGTTGTCCTGCTTGAAATTCCGTCTCCACCGTTGCTCGACGCTGCGTGTACAGAGCAGGTAGTGCAACAATAGAAAAATAGTTGCGGGACGGCACTGTGTAGCGTTTGTCTAGGGTGTTGATCGTTTTCCTAAATCCCTCGTTTTGCACAGTGTTGATGGAGCCATATCTTTGGTCAGGTGATAAGTGATAGCCTCCGTAATGTCTTTGTGCCTGCGGGAGTTCGACGTGTATAGGGAAGCGCTGTATAAGGTTCCCGTTATTGATGTTTGGGTGGTTGACCGGGACGGATTTTCTCCTGTCACTTTCTCGTCATCCCTGACGTGCTCTCCATTGTTTTTTCCCTGCTAATTTTAGCATCACACGGCACAGCTTCTGTATCACGTGGTATAAGGCTCCGCCCTTGTCATTTGTTGAGCAGGAAGAGTGAGCGCTTGTTTTCATGCAGAGTACGTCCCGGATCAAAATGCGGTACATTTGATCCCTGTTGTCTTTGCTTGATGATTGGTTTGAGTCTTGACAATCCACATCAGAATCAGAAAGGGGTTTATTGCCAAATGTTGAGCAGGTTTACAACATTAGGAAATTGCTGCGGTGCTTCAGTGCAAACATAGTGTCATAAATAGCACTTAAATAGACATGAAAAAATAAAAGTAAGAATAAGAATTAAAAGTGCTACGTAGAAAGATATGGGCATGAGATATACATGAGATATATACATGAGAATAAGAATTAAGAGTGCTACGTAGAAAGATATATACATGAGTGCAGGTGGTGATCAGTGCCAAACATGGAATGATGCAGTGACACAGCGTAGGGTCATGTGTTAGTGGCGGGGACAGTCATACGGTTATTGTTCATGTGTCCAACAGCAGAGGGGAAGAAACTGTTCTTATGGCGAGAGGTTCTGGTGCGAATGGACCGGAGCCTCCTGCCTGAGGGGAGCAGGTCAAACAGACTGTGTCCAGGGTGAGAAGGGTCAGCTGAGATCCGAGCTGCACGCCGCAATGTCCTGGAGGTGTACAGGTCCTGCAGAGATGGGAGTCTGCAGCCAATCACCTTCTCAGCAGAGCGCACAACACGCTGCAGTCTCTGTTTGTCCCTGATAGTGGCTCCAGCGTACCACACGGTGATGGAGGAGGTGAGGATGGACTCGATGATTGCAGTGTAGAACTGCATCATCGTCCGTGTTGGCAGGTTGAATTTCTTCAGCTGCCTCAGGAAGTACATCCTCTGCTGGGCTTTCTTGATGACGGAGGTGATGGTGGGCTCCCACTTCAGGTCCTGGGTGATGGTGGTACCCAGGAAGCGGAATGAGTCCACAGAGGTGATGGGGGTGTCAGTCAGGATGATGGGGGGGAGTGGGGCTGTGTGCTTCCTGAAGTCCACAATAATCTCCACTGTCTTCTGGGCATTCAGCACCAGGTTGTTGTGGCTGCACCAGGACACCAGACGTTCAACCTCCCTCCTGTAGGCAGACTCATCCCCGTCCGAGATGAGCCCAATAACGGTGGTGTCATCTGCAAACTTGATTAGCTTGACAGACTGGTGGGTGGAGGTGCAGCAGTTGGTGTACAGGGAGAAGAGCAGAGGAGAAAGAACACAGCCCTGAGGGGAGCCGGTGCTGATGGTCCGGGAGTCCGAGACATTCTTTCCCAGCCTCATATGCTGCTTCCTGTCCGTCAGGAAGTCAGTGATCCACCGGCAGATGGGATCAGGCACATTCATCTGGGAAAGCTTGCCTCGGAGATGGTCTGGAAGGATGGTGTTGAAGGCAGAGCTGAAGTCCACAAACAGGATCCTGGCGTAGGTTCCTGGGGAGTCCAGATGCTGCAGGATGAAGTGTAGGGCCATGTTGATGGCGTCGTCTACAGACCTGTTGGCTCTATATGCAAACTGCAGGGGGTCCAGGAGGGGGGCCGTGAGGGTCTTGAGATGGGAGAGAACCAGGCGCTCAAATGACTTCATGACCACAGATGTCAGAGCCACGGGTCTGTAGTCATTTAGTCCAGTGATCCTAGGTTTCTTGGGGACAGGGATTATGGTAGAGGACTTGAAGCAGGCAGGCACATGACATGCCTGCGGTGAGGAGTTGAAAATGCCAGAAAACACTGGGGCCAGCTCGTTTGCACAGTGTCTGAGGGTGGCAGGAGACACACCGTCTGGGCCGGGAGCTTTCCGAGCATTCAGATTCTTAAACTGCTTCCTCACATCTGCTTCATGAATATGAAGAGTTGTGGTCGGAGGAGGTGGTGTGAAATCCTCTTTTGTGTGGGGTGAGGAGGGGGGTGTTGTAGGTGAACAGTTTGAAGGTGGTGATGGCTCTATGGAGGGGGGAGAGGTGGGGGAATGAGTGTCCAAAGTGTCTCTATTGTTGGGGCCGTTGGAGGTGTGAAGGCTGCCTGATGGCTCGTCAAAACGACAGTAGAAGTCGTTAAGGGTGTTGGCCAAGAGCAAGTCGTCAGTGGAGTGGGGGGTTTTAGGCTTGTAGTTGGTGATATTCCTAAAACCTTTCCACACAGAGGCCGAGTCATTCTCTGAGATCTGCTGCTGCATCTTCTCAGAGTGCTGATGTTTAGCAATGTCCACTTCTTTAGTGAACCTGTACTTGGCCTCTCTGTAGCAGTCCCTGTCTCCGCTTCTGAACGCCTTACTCTTTTCCAGCCACAGCTTTTTGAGTTTAGGAGTAAACCAGGGTTTGTCATTGTTATAACTCACCCTGGTGCGTGATGGCACAATGCTGTCCTCACAGAAGTGGATATAGGAGGTGACAGTGTCCGTAAACTCGTCCAAGCTGTTAGAAGCAGCCTTCAATGTGACCCAGTCTGTAGACTCCAAACACGTGCGAAGCTCCTCCACAGCCTCGTTGCTCCACAGTTTTTTGGTCCTCACGACAGGTTTGGAGAGCTTCAGCCTCTGTCTGTACGCGGGGATTAGGTGGATAATGACGTGGTCAGAAAGTCCGAGTGAAGCGCGGGGCACCGCGCGATAGGCCCCGCTGATCGTGCTGTAGCAGTGGTCTAATGTCCTCTCCTCTCTGGTCGGGCATTTAATATACTGCTTATATTTCGGAAGCTCATGGCTCAGATTGGCTTTGTTAAAGTCCCCAAGAGCAATGATGAGAGAGTCCGGGAATGTCCGCTCCATGTGGAGAATCTGCTCCGCGAGTGCGCACTGAGCTGCCTGCGCATCTGCGTCTGGCGGGATGTAAACAGCGGCCAGGATGAATGAAGCAAACTCCCGCGGAGAATAAAACGGTTTGCAGTGAATAAAAAGATATTCCAGAGAGGGAGAGCAGTGCTGAGCAATCACTGTCACATCTGTGCACCAGCCACTATTAATGTAGAAGCAGACACCTCCACCTTTGGACTTACCGGAGAGAGCGGCCTGCCGGTCCGCGCGCAGCAGATGGAAGCCCTCCAGCTTGAGCGCGCAGTCTGGGATGTTCTCACTGAGCCACGACTCCGTAAAACAAAAGACACAGGAGGAGGCAAAGTCTCTGTTCATGCTTCTCATCAGGGCCAGTTCGTCTGTCTTATTCCTGAGTGATCGTACATTGGAAAGGAAGATCCCAGGAAGAGCAGTTCGCAGTCCGCGTCTCCTCAAACGCACGAGTGCGCCGGCTCGCTTCCCTCTCTTTCGGCGTCTCGCTTTCCTGATCAGAGTCTGCAGTAAATCTGCCGCAGATGCGACAAATATTGGAAATAAATCCACAGGCGTTGTAGTCCTGTAGTTAAGGAGCTCTTCTCTGGTGTAAGAGTATCCAGAGGAGTGCCCAGACACAGAAGAAATGCACAAAAACAAGACAAAAGTAACGCACTGAAGCACCAGGGCATCCATACGCGGCGCCATCTTGGTTGTACATTGCTGGCGTTGCATCTTTCAATGCCAGCAATGGCAGGTATCAGTGCTCAAAGCTTTTGTGTTTGTTTCCAACAAGTTGCCCACCTCGGGAAACAAAAATGTGTTCTTTTACTTGTCAGATGAACATATGAGACACTTTGACTCTTCAGTGCAGTGTGGAGCCTAACAAAGATCTGTTTTGTGTCCCAGCTGATCAGCAGGAGGAGGAGAGTCTGACGGAGCAGCAGAGGAACATTTTCAGCTACTTGGACTCAGCTCAGCCACTACAGAGGAAACAATGAGCTCAACACAGAAGGTGACAGACAGAGCAGGACCATGTGACCAAAGATATTTATCACCATATACATCTGAACATTTGCCATAACGATGTAGCTGACGATAGAATTGACACCAGACAAAATACTTTACAGCTGCACAACTTTATTAAAAACCCATCAATGTATTTTCACTGAAACAAGCAGCTGTTGTTTATGTGCATTAAAGTTATATAAAAATGTAACAGTGCAAATGCAAATTCCTCGCTGACAGTTTAACCAAAAGGCGTTTCCAGTGGAAACTGGCCGACACATCCTGAGCATAACCATGTATAATATCCACTAAACTTCAGAAGAGGTTATACAGTCGTGGCCAAAAGGTTTGAGAATTGCATAAATATTGGAACCTGGAGAAGTTGCTGCTTAAGTTTTTATAATAGCATTTTGCCTGCACTCCAGAATGTTATGAGGAGTGATCAGATGAACTGCATCGTCCTTCTTTGCCATGAAAACGAACTTAATCCCCAAAAAGCCTTACCACTGCATTTCATTGCTGTCATCAAAGGACCTGCTGAGACCATTTCAGTGATCGTCTTCTTAACTCAGGTGAGAATGTTGGCGAGCACGAGGCTGGAGATCATCATGGCTGTATCCCGATTCAGGTTCTGCAGCTTTAAAGTCCTCAAGGGCCGCGTACTCAAAGACCGCTAAGGCCGAAGTGCGAGGCTCGTAGGCTCGTGAAATGGGACGTCTAGCCTCCGTCGCGCTGCCCAGGTTGCCTAGCAACCATGATACTAACAGCTGGAAACGTTTCATACAGCTTTGTTTGACAGAAATGAAGGAGAACATATTTAGTTCATTTGTTTCTACATGAGCTCTGTGTGATTTGATGAGTATCTGAGGCTGAGACCACAGGACTGTGAAACATGATTGTTGGGCTTCATTTCTGTGCTGAACAGTCATTTAAGATTAGCTGTAAATAACAATTAGCTGATGTTGTTCATGAGACTAAAGTCATCTCACTGTGGCAATGTAAATATAATATGGCCAATATTATAGTTATTAGACCCAGACCTCCCTTTGCTTAGGCTGCTGCCCCCGCGACCCGGCCTCGGATAAAGCGGATGAAGATGGATGGATGGATGGATGGATTATAGTTATTATATTAATCACTTCACTCACAGACAAGTATCTGTGACAGTGTGTATACAGATGTATCATATATAAGAGACAAATATTGTTCGTTTAATATGTTGGTACTAAATGTGGCTCAGTGCTTACATATATGTGTAAAAGCAAATGTAGGAGCTGTGATAACTGTGTCTGATAGAATGAAGAGTAGACTGATATAGGAAATATTCCTTTATTGGGTGAGAAAATCAGACCATGTCATAACTGCTTTAAGTCACACAGAATAGATATCAGAGCCTTAAACAGGCTGACGTCTGCTAAATGGGTCAAACTGGGCAGAAAGTCTACAAACACATAACATCCTTATAGAATATGATGTAACACTATAGATCAACTTAGCTCAGAATATATAAAGCATATAAACAGTTACAGCAATATGATGCAACAAACACAGCAGCTACTGATCCAAAATACTCAAAGCTTCATAGAACTGAAACCAACATTTATTTTTAGCTCCATTCTGCTGCTGATACAGACTTTAGGTTTCTGAACATTAAACTTGTTGCTGCCTTTCATAGTGTGTAACTTGAAGGCCCTGAGTACTTTCTCCCACACTGAAAACACTGGGATGATCACATTATTTGAACATTACCTAATAAGACTGATTCAGCACAGACAGTTATGTTAAACTTTCCTAGCAGTCCTTCACAAACAGGGAACAGTCTGTCTATTCTCTCCATCTGTCAGTTGCTGCTGGCTCTTCCTCCTCCTCTTCCTCACACACTGCTGAGTTTGTCCTGGTGGATCATCAGGGCTGCAAAGCCTCACAGATGATGTGCAGCAGTGGCTCCCTCAGTCTGTCCTCACTCTGGACACTTGCAGTCGTCACACATGGAAATCAAATGTGTGATAAGCTGCAGGATTCAAACACAAGTGTAACTTATAAACACATCCTAGCAGAGAACCCAGAGTGATGATGAAGCAGAGTGTGGACCCCAGCCCTGCAGCCAGGCCCTGAACTTAAAAAGAATCAAGGCCATCCGCCAGCAGGCCACAGCCAGGCTCCACCATCAGCCAGCAGGCCCAGCCAGCAGGCCCAGCCAGGCTCCACCATCAGCCAGCAGGCCCAGCCAGCAGGCCACAGCCAGGCTCCACCATCAGCCAGCAGGCCACAGCCACGCTCCTCCATCAGCCAGCAGGCCCAGCCAGGCTCCACCATCAGCCTGCAGGCCACAGCCAGGCTCCACCATCAGCCAGTAGGCCACAGCCAGACTCCACCATCAGCCAGCAGGCCACAGCCAGGCTCCACCATCAGCCAGCAGGCCCAGCCAGCAGGCCACAGCCAGGCTCCACCATCAGCCAGCAGGCCTAGCCAGGCGCCATCATCAGAAATTCCGCTTCCGAGTCCCTCGTGGTGGCCGCCTCGTGCTCTCGCTTCAGTATGCCACCCAAGAAAGGCCCAACACCAGAGGAGGTTGAGGACATTAAAACCTCCCTCGGAGTGCTGTGCGGAGACGTGGCCGCAGTCAGGGCACAGCAGGAGCTGCCTCTGGGGCTTCTGGAGGAGGTAAAACAGCTACGCCTCCAAAATGCCGAGAAGGACAGACGGATCATGGATCTCGAGCGGCGGGTGGATGAGCTGGAGCAGTACACCCGTACGAACGACGTGGTCATCAGCGGTATTAAAATCAAGCCGCGCTCGTACGCGCGCGCGGTGGCCGGGAACGTCGGGGAGCCCAGCGACGAGGAGACCCACTCGGTGGAGCAACAGGTGGCGTCCTTCCTCCAAAGCAAGGGGATAGAGATGGACCTGGAGCACATAGAAGCATGTCACTCACTGCCCAGGAGGAGTGACAGACTGCCGGCCATCATTATGAGATTTGTCAATCGGAAGAACAAGGTCGCACTGCTGAAACAAGGACGCAAACTGAAAGGCACGGACGTTTTCATTAATGAGCATCTGACACGAAAAAACGCAGACATCGCGAGGAAGGCAAGGCAACTGAAGAAGAACGGTAAAATACAACATACATGGGTAACAAACTGTAAGATTTTCATTAAGCTAAGCGGGACACCAGAAGAGGCAAAAGTACTGATAGTGAGGAACATGGAGGATCTGGACAAGTATAACTGACACCAATGTATCAATTACACCAGGAAATGACATGGACACGTTGAAATTAGTTCTTCAACAGAAAGTAATTGATCTAGATTGTGAATATAAGGAGCATAATATAATAGATCCAGAAATAGATTCTGAAAGTAACTTTCTCTCTTCTTTTGTTAAAAATTGTAATTATTTCACTCAGGAACAATATGAAAAAGAAATTAACCTAGACGGGAAGCTCTCATTAATTCACTTTAACAGCAGAAGTATGTACTCTAATTTTGATTTCATTAAGGACTATTTGCAACAATTTTCTCGCCCCTTTAGTGTTATAGCCATCACTGAAACTTGGTTCAATGTCGATAAAGGAATAGATTTTTGTTTGAATGGATATGATTTAACATACATGAATAGATTAAATAAGGCGGGCGGCGGGGTTGCTATATATGTTCATAATTCTATAAAATATAATGTTGTAACAACTATGTCTATGGCTATTGATGGAATTTTGGAATGTTTGACTATTGAGATTATGAATGAAAAAAAGAGAAATGTTATAATAAGTTGTATATATCGGACACCCAGTTCAAGTATTGACACTTTTAATGAATGGATAGAAAAAACGTTTGCTTCGGTGAACCAAAAATTACTATTTATCTGTGGTGATTTTAACATTGATTTGCTAAATCCAACAAGGTTAAAAGCCATTGATGACTTTACTGACACGATGTACAGCTTATCACTATATCCAACAATAACAAAGCCAAGCAGAATAACATCACATAGCGCCACTATTATTGACAACATTTTTACTAATGTCATGGATTTCCAAACTAATAGTGGCCTGCTTGTCTGTGATATAACTGACCACTTACCAGTTTTTACTTTGTGTGACTGTGATTTAAAAAAAATAGATACCAAGATCATGATAGCAAAGCGAACAATAAATGAAGAAGCAATTCATGCCTTCAATTTTGATTTAGCACAACAAGATTGGAGTTCGGTGTATGAAGAGTCAGATGTGGACAAGGCTTATGATAATTTTCTAGATATTTTTACTATGTGGTACAATAAACATTGTCCTGTAAACGAACACATGACAAAGAAAAAAAAGATAAAAAGTCCTTGGCTCACAAAAGGAATTATTAATGCTTGCAAAAAGAAAAACAATCTGTATAAACAGTTTATCAAAGTAAAAACAAAAGAAGTGGAACAAAGATATAAAGCATATAGAAATAAATTGACTGATATTATAAGAACGAGCAAACAACTTTATTATAGAAGAAGATTATATAAAAATAAAAACAATATAAAAGGAACTTGGGATGTGTTAAACAACTTAATTAAACAAGGATCTTCTGGAACATCATATCCTGAATATTTTACTGATGCAAATGGTGAAAATCACAACATGAGTAATATTGTCGATGGGTTCAATAAATTCTTCATAAATGTTGGCCCGGAACTAGCAGCGGACATCCCGTGTCATAAAAATGAAAATATCAGTAATATAAAATCAAATCCCTTTTCACTGTTCCTCTCAGCTACAAATGAGCAAGAAGTAATAAATATCACATTAAAATGTAAAAGTAAGTCTTCAATGGATTATCATGACATAAATATGTCTGTAGTTAAACAGGTTATTCTGAATATTGCTAGTCCCTTAACATATATCTGTAATTTATCATTTCAGTCCGGTTGTTTTCCAAAAAAAATGAAAATTGCGAAAGTAATACCACTATATAAAAGTAATGACAAACACAGTTTTACCAATTATAGGCCTATTTCTCTACTGCCTCAATTCTCAAAAATTCTAGAAAAACTTTTTAATTCAAGATTAGAAAAATTCCTTGAAAAACATCAAATAATAAATGTTGGTCAGTATGGTTTCAGAACGCAAAGAACCACTTCAATGGCGATAATTGAGGCAGTAGAAGAAATTACTGATACACTGGATAAAAATAAATATGCAGTTGGTATTTTTGTTGATCTCAAAAAGGCCTTCGACACAATCAATCACTCAATTTTACTGGATAAATTGGAAAGATATGGTATTCGAGGGAAAGCTGGTAACTGGTTAAAAAGTTACCTAACAGGTCGGGAACAATATGTTAGCATAGGGCATTACCATTCAGAGAAACTTGGTATTACATGTGGTGTTCCCCAAGGGTCAGTGTTGGGACCAAAACTTTTCAATGTATACATAAATGATATTTTTGATGTTTCTCAAGTACTTAAACTCATACTGTTCGCAGATGACACCAACATATTTTTCAGTAGCGATGATTATACTGATCTTGTAATGACCGTAAACAGGGAGCTACAATTAATAAAAAAATGGATGGACATAAATAAATTATCATTAAATATAAATAAAACTAAAGCAATGTTTTTTGGTAATTTAAAATATAATATAGAATTACCAATTATCATTGAAGGTGTACCAATTGATAATGTGAGTGAAAACAAATTTTTGGGAGTCGTAATTGATAATAAAATTTCATGGAAACCCCACGTCAGACACATAAAAACCAAAATTTCTAGAAGCCTCGCAGTTTTGAACAAAGTGAAACAATTCCTTGATAAAAATGCACGTCGTACTCTGTACTGTACCCTGGTTCTTCCATATCTTACATATTGTGTGGAAGTGTGGGGAAATACATATAAAAATACAACTAATCCATTAGTCACAGTACAGAAACGAGCACTGCGTATTATTCACAAGGCTGGTTATCTAGATCATACTCACAAATTCTTTCTTCAGGCAAAGTTACTTAAATTCCAGGATCTGGTTAATTACAATACATCCATAATTTTGTATAAAGCTTTTACTAAACTTTTACCGGCAAATTTACAAACTAGATTTGAAATTCGAGAAAAGGTTTATAATGTGAGAGGCTTTGGAGAATTCAAATTACCCAGAACTCGAACAACCCGTAAAGGCTTTTGTGTGTCTGTATGTGGTGTGAAAATCTGGAACAGTCTGAGTTTACAATTGAAACAATGCAAAAATATTCATAGATTTAAATTTCTCTACAAACAGTTGGTCTGGTCACAGTATACTCAATGATGGTTTTAGTGTGCTCTGTAATGTCTGTTCTCTTACCATTGCTGGTATGGATTCCAAAATAAAAAAAAATAAAAAAGTGTGCGTATGTATGTACATATATGTACTTGTGTGTGTAGATATATATGTATGTATATGTATGTGTGTTTGTTACTTGTAGTTATTACTGCCTGTTACCTGTGGTAATGCAATTTATAATTTATATATTCTGTATTCAGTTATGAAGACTCTAATTGTTGTTTGCGAGCTGCCGCTTAGATGCTTGTATGTGCCCGGGGCTGTTGATGGGTCTGTATGCAATGATGGGCGTAGCTGCGGGAAGTTTATTGTTTTTTTTGTTGATGAGTGAGTATAGGGGTGGGATTTAATAAGTTTTCTTCGTCCCACTCCTTTTTCAGGCAATTTTTGTTTTTTGTTTTGTGTATTTTATGTTCAATATAGGTATTTGTTGTGCCTGAAAATGAACAAATAAATGAATGAAATGAAATGAATGAATACTTTTATTCCACAATCAGAGAGAAAGAAACAGAGAGAGAGTGCAGGACAGACAGACGGGTGACAGTCTCAGGTGTACACACTGCTACACAACAGCACCAGAGAAGCAGGATTTAGTGTTTGTGTTATTACGAGTGTAAACAAGAAGAGTTCCAGATGGTACAGTGGACACATGTGTGACTGCTGTGATTAAAGCATCTTTCTTTCAGCTTAACGAGTGAACCGTCAGCTCGTTCAAACACACGTTAAAGTGCGTTTGGCTCGACACCACCGAACAGAGGCAGCAATATAACACAGCTAACATTAACAGTGCAGTGAATCCTGCTTGTGCCGTGATGTTCAGGACTGCAAACCGAGCAGCATCACTGACTTTCAGCTTGTTGTGTTTGTGGATATATGACTGACTTTAATTATCCACAAAATCATCACATTCTCTGTCAGATTAAGGTCGACTATTGAACGGCGTATATTTTAAAGGCTTTAAAACCAAGTTAACGCTGAAAGTACAAACATCACTAATGTCACATAACTCTGCCGACAAGGCATAGCTATGGCTATGAAATGCTCTTTGTGTATCACTTCTTCATTATGAAAGATGTCATTAATGCACTAGTAATGTCTCATCTGGAGTATTGTTCAATCATTTGGTCAGCAGCTAATAAGACAGATCTTAACAGACTTCAGTTAGTCCAGAATAAGGCGTCCAGATTAGTGTGAAGATGTTCATACTATACTAATATTGATAAAATGCATAATAACCTTTCTTGGCTTCCTGTACAGGCTAAAATATTCTATGGCTTACTTGTAGTTCTAAAGAAAGCAATTCTGTTAAACACACCACATTTATTCTGCTCAGCTGCAGTATCCAGATGAAATACATCATCATATTACACAGTTTTCAACAAGCTGCAATTTAGTAAATGCTCGAGTTAAAAGTAACGTTTTGTAAAACTGTTACATTTAGAGCAACTTTTAAGTGGAATAAGTTGCCTTAAAAAATTAGAGAATTATTCAAAACTTCAATGAACACTTAAAAGCCGATTTACAGAGCTTTTAGTTGTTGTAAATATTGTAAGACATGATTTGTTTTTGAAATTTGTGTAATGTGCCTCAATGTTATTGATATTATTATTATTATTATTGATTGCTTATATTTGAACAATTGTGAAACCTCACTGTGGATGTAAGAGTGAAATTATGTGGATATCTTGAATCCACTTTATTGTGTAATATTTTATGTGAGTATTTGACGGAAGACGAGCAACATCTGTTGTGGAAGCTAACAGGGTTCCTTTAGAATAAACAAACATAGGATTTATTATCACTGAATAATTCTGTATAAATCTATACAAATTATAGAAATATGTAATAGGAAACAACAAAATAATCTAAATTATAAAATAGTGTGTGTGTGTGTGTGTGTGTGTGTGTGTGTGTGTGTGTGTGTGTGTGTGTGTGTGTACACAATCAGGAGGGATGGGCATGATTTTAGTGTTTGAACAGTCATGAATTATCTTTAACAGCAGGTTGGATGTAATGTGTTAGAACTACCAGCAGGTGGGGATAAGAGACCTTTAAGGTGTTTGGTGCCACGCTCCACCTTCAGGTTTAAAACTAGTGTTAATGGAGTTTGAAGGTTGAGTTTGTTCCACGACTGCATTTCACTCACTGCCTCTGTTTGTATCTCTGTCACTGCAGGACCAACATGGAGCCAGAAGTCAGCGCTCTCAGGAGGCCGACAAACCTCACAGAAGAAAGGGAGAGAAAAAACACACCTGTGACGAGTGTGGGAAGGGTTTTACTGTGAGGGCTAAACTAAAACGGCATCAGGTCATCCACACTGGAGAGAGACCGTTCAGCTGTGACTTGTGTGGAAAG
Source organism: Aulonocara stuartgranti (assembly GCF_965226115.1). Taxonomy (NCBI): domain Eukaryota; kingdom Metazoa; phylum Chordata; class Actinopteri; order Cichliformes; family Cichlidae; genus Aulonocara; species Aulonocara stuartgranti. Next base: position 9,341,898 of record NC_138941.1, read on the forward strand.
TCTTTTTCCTTGAAGGATTCCCTAAAAAAACACCAACTCATCCACAGTGGAGTTAAAGCGTACAGCTGTGATCAGTGTGGCAGAGCTTTTACTTGCAGTAGCAGCTTACAGAGGCATCTAGTTACCCACTCTGGAATTAAGGCATACAGCTGTGACGAGTGTGGGATGGAGTTTACTCTGAAGGCTTCACTAAAACAGCATCAGGTCATCCACACTGGAGAGAGACCGTTCAGCTGTGACGAGTGTGGAAAGTCTTTTTCCTTGAAGCGTTCCCTAAAACAACACCAACTCATCCACAGTGGAGTTAAAGCGTACAGCTGTGATCAGTGTGGCAGAGCTTTTACTCAAAGTAGCAGCTTACAGAAGCATCTAGTTACCCACTCTGGAATTAAGGCATACAGCTGTGACATCTGTGGAAAAACTTTCAGCCGGAGAGGGAGCCGAAATACACACCTACGCATTCACACCAGACATGATGTGTACTGCTGTGAACAGTGTGGCAAACAGTTTACAACAGACGCACACTTACAACAACACATGTTTACCCACACTGAGGAGAGACCTTATCAATGTGACCTGTGTGAGAAGACTTTTAAATCTCCACATTACCTGAGACAACACCAACAGATCCACACCAGAAAGAGAGTCTACAAGTGCAGCTACTGTGAGGTATGTATTTATATTGTTATCTTGTCATTTTAGCCTGACTGTTTGGAACAACTCTGCTCATTAAACTGTGTTAGCATGTTAGCAATTCTACTGCATGGAAAAGCAGCTCTGAGTGATTATTCAGATTTTCCTTTCAGTTATGATTTTAGTATTACTGTAGTATTATGGTGGTAGTATTGTAGTTATTGCAGCCCAGTAAACTGAGTGTGTTAACTGAAACAGTCAAATGTAGTTGGACGTCTGCAGAGATGCTCTTTATTTCAGGCGACGTTCAGGATACAAATGTTGAAGGACTGACTTACACTGTCTTTGTGTCTTTGTTTAGAAGCAGAGCGACACAGATGGATCCAGTTCTCAACCCTGTCATCACTGTGGTGGTGGGAAAGACTTTCATTGTGACCTCTGTGGAAAAACTTTCAGTCGGCAAAAGACCCTAAAAAGACATCAACGTAGACACACTGGAGACAAACTGAAATACTGCAAAGAATGTGGGAGAAGCTTCACCACACCAAGTGATTTAAAACAACATGAACTGATTCACAGTGGGGTTAAAAAGCACCTCTGTGATCAGTGTGGGTCATCCTTCACCACTGCATGGAAGCTTAAAACACACAAACGAGTCCACACAGGAGAGAAACCACACAAGTGCAGACACTGTGAGAGAAGGTTCTCACGGTCAGGTAATCGTAACAGGCATGAACGTGGACACATGGAAGGAAACTACAGCTGTGACCAGTGTGACAAGAGCTTCAGGAAGCTCAGATCATACTCTGCACACAAACGATCCCACGTTACTAATAAACTGTTTCACTGTTACCAATGTGCCCAAACATTCACCTCATTGTCTGCTCTGTGCAAACATCAGCGCGATCACTCAGGGCTGAAATCACTCCCATCACTGGATCACAGTGAATCTGAAGACACAGAAAGATCCTCTGGTTTCTGTGTCAGACTCAAAAAGCTTGAGATCAGGCTCCACAGAGTTCAGATAGAATCATTTAAACTTGTGTTGAACTGAACTGGTTGCTGGGCTGAACTTCTACATAATACAGATCTACATGGGATCTTCTTTTCTGTTGTTTTACTGAGTCAGTTTTGTCCTTTTTTCTCTGTCCTGGTTTTGCTCGTCTGTAAATGATTGAAACTCAGTCAAATAGTTCATTGTTCTCCAGCAAAACGTTTTGGAAACTCATGTTTAACCTTTAAAACTCTGACATGTTTTAGCACACAAGGCTTCATCGGGGAGTTCACTCATGATTGGACCATGAGAACAAAGGTTTTTAGTTCTTTCAAAGAGAGTCTTGGAGATGTTTGATGTTTCTGTTTTTCTGAAACCACCTGAAAGAAAAACTATTTTTCTTGCTTTATGTAGTGTGGAAGTTTTTAATGTTTCTTCATCTGTGATGTTCTTGAATGTGTTCACGTGAAGATGGTACAAATAAACTGTCCTTTCAGCTTTAGCTCCTAATTTATTCATTATTTATGGATGTAGCACAGCAGCCGTCTCTTGATTAACACATGGAGGGCTCGGGATCTGATGGTGTCGTCTCCCTAATTTGCCCACTCAGTAAATCTCACTCATGGCCAAGAAATTGAAATAAACCTTGTTTCCCTGCTGGATAGTGATCCACTGTAACTCTGCTCCTCCTTCCTGTTTAGGATTTCTGTGGCTGAAGTAAAATTCCCTCCATCCATCACTTATCCCAGCTAACCCAAAGTGAAATAAAGTTTTGCTCGTCTTAAAAAAGCATTACAATAATGGGCATTACCAATGCAAACTGAATGATACAGAAGATGAAAGAAGAGACTTTGATCAGTTAATAAAGCTCATGATCTGGATTCATTGTGGCTGCTACACAGATACTTCTGGGTCACTTCTCTCAGTTAGGAACCTTCCTCACCAAACTGACTGTTGGACCACACCCCTGGTTTCATGAGAAATTGTTTCAGCCATGATTTCTCTTCCTGTATTTCAGAGTAAAGACTGAAGTGACAAATGGAAGCATGTTTAAAAACACAATGTGAGAGAGACGTTGAGGTCCTTAGAAGTTACCCTGGGTTTTTCTGTCACCCTGCTAGATGTTACACACCTTGTTATTGGACTGATTTCTACTGCTGGACTACTCCTGCGGAGAGTAACAATACTCTTACTAATTAGCTCCCTTTCACACCTTTGGGGATATTTATCTTTGTGTTTGCAGCGCTGTGAGCCAGAACAGCGAGAGAAAAATCTGCAACAGCGACGAGCCGAATGCTTACGTGAATCGCAGCAGCTGCACATGTGCTACGCTGAATTAGAGGATATCTTTGCTCTGGATTTCTATTTCTACTTTTTCATTTCTATATGATTCTTCTTGCATCTAAACAAAGATGATTCAATTTGCTAAATGTTGATGGCTCTTCGTGCTCAGGTGTAAATGAGACGTAATATTTGCTCTTGGTTTGGTTCTCCTGTACAGAACCTTGCAGTACAACAGAAACCTAAAAACATTATTTGTAGTTGTTATTCTTAGTTGTTCTGCTGCCTAAATACCACAGGGTCTGATTATGAAGTTATTGAGCTGCACATACTTTACGACCTGCTTAAGTTCGAGGTCACAGCGTCTGTAGAGCAGCTGGAACATAATGAAGTCTACAAGGTTAAAGTTTTCTCTTCAGTTATTGTTCTTTCTGCTGCTTGGTTTGATGGATCTGAGAGCTTTTGTTTTTATTATTGTTATTATAATTATCATGAATATTTTACTCTCTAGAAGCTTTAAAATAGTGTTTGTGTTTGAAAAAATTGATTTAAGAATTGAACAGAAACATCTGTCCTTCTGAAAATGGCCCAAAGGCACGGAGACAAAGTCAAAGGATGCAACCTGTAACTTTCTCTTCCTTCATGTCAGGACCATCATCCATGATTTATATAAAATGCATATAGCAACAGTAGCACTTTAGTTTGGACTTTATGATTTCTGTAACTGGAAAATATTATTTTGTTTAAAAGGGCGACATTAACATTAAAATAAATGAAAGAAGCTTCAGCTGAGAGCTTCATGCAGTCATCATCAGCAGCTCATAGCAGTCACAGCTCTTTGTTACGCAGCTTTGCAGGAATTAAAGTGGCTGAAGTGTCAGAGTTTGTGTGAGAAGCTGCTTCATGGACAGCTGTACACACGTCTTTATTATTTCTTCATAAATCAAACACACAGGTTTGTCTGTAGATGATTTAAAGTGTGTCGTTGTGCAGTTAAAGCTGTTTGTGTGACGCCCTGACCTCCTGTGAATGAAACAGCCAATCAGATCCATCAGAGAGAGAGCAGGAAGTGTTGTGTGTTTGTGACAGAACAAGGAAACAGTGATGATGATGAACATAAAGGTCCTCTGATGTTTCCTGTTACAGTAACGCTTGTTCATCTGTTGCTCTCCTACACTTTCCTATAAATAAAGGAGAAAAAGTGCGTTTAGTTTCATTTCCTACAGCTCAGAGTTACACTTCACATTCCTGCTGTCACATCAAAAAGCTTCACTTTGGTCCAACATCTACATGTTAACATGAAACACAGACAGACTCAGAACATCTGGAACATCTGCACTTTGACCCAAAGTGCTATAGCCAGGATATTTTCTACATATTTCTTATGTTGGACCTGTTTGAACTGTAAACGACCTGTAATCATCTGTAAATGGTGTGAGACACACTGAGGCCACCTACAGGGCAGCTGGGGAACAGCAGGGATCTGAAATCATATGAGACGTTAGTGAGTGAGAAGAACAAACGGACTTAAGATGGCTCGAAGTGATCAAAGTTGATCTAAAACAGAAGATGAATCCACTGATTCTTTGTAAAGTTCATCTGCTGCTCACATGAATCCATGAAAGATTTATTTCACTGAATGTTTCTTCAAAGCTCATTTCAACCTGTTGAAGTCATGAATGAAAGTGCAGACTGAGAGTGGATCACATGATGTTTGAGGTGTGTCATGTGACATGTCCAGTATTGTCACACATGTCTAGATTGTCCCTGATATCATAACTGCTCAAACACTGATGATTATATTTGAAGAATTATTCCTGATGGCAGCAAAGTTTGAATGGAGCTCTCTGTCTGTGCTGATTTGTCGCCCTCTGGAGGTCAAAGCATAAACTGCATGATGTCACTGTAACCACCACAGTGACAGGAAGTGTTTTTAAATGATGAAATATGTCAGTGATGCTGATAGTGTGTTCATCACAGACGTTCAGGCTTCGTGTTGACATGAATCAAAGTGAAAGCAGAGAAACTGGAATGAATCAGGTGTTTTTACCTGGTGTAAATGGCAACACATTAAAGGTGTATAGACAGTAGAGATGTTTTAAAAATCTTAACAGTTCAGTAGCAGTGCCTCGCTCGTCACTTCTCACGGTAGATGACTTTAAACTATGGCCCGATGTTAGCTACATCCACATTATTAATGACTTGTATTTTCCGAAGGCGTTGTTGGCGAGGAATTGTGTAATTATAAGAGCACCGAGGCGTATAATTACCTGCACAGCAACAACATTGATAAAGTACTGCTCAACAAACAAGACGACTTTATTTTTCTTAAAGCACCTGTAGAGCCGAGCCAGAACGCTAATCAGGCTAAACACTTAGCATGGCTAATGCTAAGAGAAAGTGGAGTAGTGGAGACAGTCGGCTGTTCCTGTATCGCCGGATTAGGGAGATCATGTAGTCATGCTGCTGTTCTGTGGAGGGTATTTCACTTATCTGGATATCACAATGTTTAAATGACTGAAACAGAAACACTGGACTGGTCAAAGGCTGACTGGGGAGTCACGCTACTGCCATCCAGCCACAGGGGACTGTCCTCTCCCCCTTCCTCTTCACCCTCTACACCACAGACTTCAGCCACTGCACAGAGACCTCCATCTTCAGAAGTTTTCTGATGACTCTGCGGTGGTTGGATGCATCAGCAGGGATGATGAGACAGAGTACCGGGCTGTGGTCGACTCCTTTGTCACGTGGTGTGAGCAGAATCATCTGCAGCTCAACGTGGCAAAGACCAAGGAACTGATCGTGGACTTCAGGAAGACCAGGAAACACTTGACCCCTGTTTCAATCCAGGGGGTCAGTGTTGACATTGTGGAGGACTATAAATACCTTGGAGTACACATTGACAATAAACTGGACTGGGCTAAAAACACCACAGCACTTTACAGGAAGGGCCAGAGTCGTCTCTATTTTTTGAGGCGACTGAGGTCCTTCAACATCTGCCAGAAAATGCTGAGGATTTTCTATGAGTCTGTGGTGGCCAGTGCGATCCTCTATGCTGTTGCATGCTGGGGGAGCAGGCTGAGGGTCGCAGATGCCAACAGACTTAATAAACTGATCCGTAAGGCCAGCAATGTTGTGGGGATGGAGCTGGACTCCCTCAAGGTGGTGTCGGAGAGGCGGATGCTGTCCAAGATAAAGACAATGTTGGATAACACCTCCCACCCACTCCATGACATGCTGGTCAGTCACAGGAGCTCGTTCAGTGAGAGACTGAGATTACCGAAAAGCACCACTGAACGACACAGGAAATCATTCCTGCCTGTGGCTCCCTGTACAACGCATCCACCTAACACACTGTTTACTGCTACAACTACACATGTTTCTTTTCCAACTATTTATTTATGAGTGACTTATGTATGTATGTATGAATATATATGTATATATTGTACTATTCTTAGTTAGCGTATTGTCTGTCTTGTCTTAATGTTGGTTTAAAATGGAGCACTGTAACAAAAAATAATTTCCCCCAGGGATCAATAAAGTATTCTGATTCTGATTACATGGAGTACTGTTTACTGTTTACATGTCAATGCCACTCGTTAACTTTGTGTGGGTTGTATGCTGCACAATAACAGGTTAAATACAAAACTTTATTTGAAGACATCTGTAGCACTGCCTCAGTTCTGGATGTTTCCACAGACTCCTCTGTGCACCTAAAGAAAAGGTCAAAGGTGTTGAAAATCTCCCAATTCTTTGAATCTTTGGGCTGAAGGAAGGACAGTACTCGGTGTATAAATGCTCAATCAACAATCATTTATTTCCATATAATTCAACACTTAAGAGCATAAGAACCATCATGATGGGGAGACCTGCCTGCAGAGGGTCACAGCAAGTCTCAAAGTGGTGACGGGTTACACAGCCTCTTATAGCTTCTAGCGGCCCCCACCTAGTCGTAAAAGCCTAAACATTCACATTCTTTCTCTCTTACGGCGCCTAAGTTATGACCTCGGCTCCTTGTCTTTCTGCTCTCTGTAAGGTGGGGGTATGGAATGTGGTCTGTCTCTTCTATTATCGGCACAAGGTCCTCTGCACACAACATTCTCTTCATGATTCAGCAGTATGACATGTCAAGAAACAGTGTAACACATTCAACAGTGTCGAGTAATACAGGTCAATCCAATAGATCTAATGATTTTCACACTCTTTTAAGTCAGAAGTATAATGCAAACTAAAACTACATACTGATCACACACTCTATATTAAAGGCAAGGCAAGGCAAGTTTATTTGTATAGCACAATTCAACAACAAGGTGATTCAAAGTGCTTTACAGAGACATTAGAAACAAAAACAAATAAAAAGCATGATTTAAAATTGATTAAAACAAGCAAACAAACTAACTAACTAATTAACAAACAAACAAACAAAACAGTATATAAAATCAAAACAGATAAAATCAGAACAGTAGATAAAATCAGTAGTTAAATGTAAGTTTTGAAATTTAAGCTTAAAAGTGTGGATTTGGTGCTTTATTCAAATGCAGCTGAGAACAGGTGAGTCTTCAACCTGGATTTAAATAAACTGAGTGTTTCAGCTGATCTGAGGCTTTCTGGGAGTTTGTTCCAGATATAAGGAGCATAAAAGCTGAATGCAGCTTCTCCGTGTCTGGTTCTGACTCTGGGAACTGATAAAAGACCGGATTCAGATGACCTGAGTGATCTGGAAGGTTCATACTGGGTCAGGAGGTCACTGATGTATTTTGGTCCTAAACCATTCAGAGCTTTATAGGCCAGCATCAGAACTTTGAAGTCTATCCTCTGACGGACAGGCAGCCAGTGTAAGGACCTCAGAGCTGGACTGATGTGGTCCACTTTTTTGGTCTTAGTGAGGACTCGAGCAGCAGAGTTCTGAATGAGCTGTAGTTGTCTGACTGATGTTTTAGGTAGACCTGTAAAGATGCTGTTACAGTAATCAAGCCTACTAAAGATGAATGCATGGACTAGTTTTTCCAGGTCCTGTTGAGACATCAGATCTTTTATCCTTGAAATATTCTTGAGGTGATAGTAAGCTGACTTTGTTATTGTCTTAATGTGTTTTTCTAAGTTTAGGTCTGCATCCATCACTACACCCAAATTTCTCGCCTGGTTTGTGGTTTTTAGATGTATAGATTGAAGTTCTCTGGTGACCTGTAATCGTTTTTCTTTGGCGCCAAAGACTATTACCTCAGTTTTGTTTTTGTTTAGCTGGAGAAAATTGTGGCACAACCAGTCATTGATTTCCTCAATGCATTTACCAAGAGCCTGTACAGGGCCTCGGTCTCCTGGTGACATTGTGATATATATTTGTGTGTCATCTGCATAGCTGTGATAGTTTATTTTGTTGTTGTTTATAATCTGTGCCAGTGGGAGCATGTAAATGTTAAACAGAAGGGGTCCCAAGATGGAACCTTGGGGAACTCCACATGTGATACTTGTCTGCTCAGATGTGAAGTTACCTATTGATACAAAGTATTTCCTGTTTTCTACGTATGTTTTGAACCAGTTTAGTACAGTTCCTGAAAGACCTGCCCAGTTCTCCAGTCGTTTGAGTAATATGTTGTGGTCAACTGTATCAAATGCTGCACTGAGATCCAGTAAAACTAAGACTGACATTTTTCCACTGTCTGTATTCAGACATATGTCATTAAACACTTTGGTCAGAGCGGTTTCAGTGCTGTGGTTCTGTCTAAAACCTGACTGGAAGGCATCGTAGCAATTATTCTGTTTTAAGAAGTAATTGAGCTGTTGAGAAACTGTTTTTTCAATGATCTTACTTAAAAATGGGAGATTTGAGATCGGCCTGTAGTTGTTCATTTGTGTCTTGTCAAGATTGTCCTTTTTCAGTATAGGTTTAATTACAGCAGTTTTTAGTGGTTCTGGAAACACACCTGATAATAAAGAAAAGTTGACGATCTGTAACAGGTCTGACTCTAAAGTCTTTGAGACCTTTTTGAAAAAACTTGTTGGCAGGACATCTAAACAGCAGGAGGAGGAGTTCAGTTGACCTAAGATGTCCTCCAGGTCTTTGCTGTTAATCGGATGAAACTGTTTCATGGTGTTTAAACAGTTTTTTGGTGGACACAGTACATATCCTGGATCTGCTGTTGATGTACCAATTGCTTGTCTAATTTTTTGGATTTTTTCTGTGAAGAATTTGGCAAAGTCATTGCAGGCCATGGTCGAATGAAGTTCAGCTGCCACTGGCACAGGAGGGTTTGTTAGCCTGTCAACTGTAGAAAATAAGACCCGAGCATTATGGCTGTTTTTAGTGATGATGTCAGAGAAGTAGGACCTCCTTGCACTCCTCAGTTGTAAATTAAAATTGTGAAGTTTCTCTTTATAAATGTCATAATGAACCTGGAGGTTTGTTTTTCTCCATCTGCGCTCAGCTTTCCTACACTCTCTTTTTTCATTTTTCACCAGTGTGGAGTTTCTCCATGGAGACTTTTTCCTTCCAGAGATAACCTTCACCTTAATGGGAGCAATAGTGTCCATTACATTTAACATGTTAGCATTGAAGCTATTGACGAGCTCATTGACTGACCCTCTGGACAGGTCAGGTGTTAATGGGAAGACCTGGTTAAAAATTGCACTACTGTGTTCAGTTATACACCGTTTTGTGATCACTGTTGTTGATATATTTGTGTGGGCTGAGATTTTACTTTCAAAGAAAACACAGTAATGATCAGACACGCCCACATCAGACACAGTAACCTTTGAAATGCTCAGGCCTTTGGAGATCAGTAGGTCGAGAGTGTGTCCTCTATTATGTGTGGCCTCTGTTACATGCTGAGTCAGCCCAAAGTTGCCCAGAGTGTTACTCAGGTCTTTAGTCCCTTTGTCCTGAGGGTTGTCCACATGAATGTTAAAATCCCCAGCAATAATTACACAGTCAAAATCAACACAGGTCACAGACAGCAGTTCACTGAGGTCATTAAAAAAGTCTGTGCAGTATTTGGGAGGCCTGTAAACATTAAGAAACACAACTTTGGATGGGGCCTTCAGCTGTAAAGCCACATATTCAAAAGACTGAAAACTTCCAGGAGATAGCTGCTTACATTGAAATGATTCATTAAATAAGACAGGGTATAATATGATCTACAGCAGTATCAACTACTTTGATTACATATATAAGGTAACATATGATAACCGAATAATCTCACAAAGGTCAGCAGCACATGTAGTTGGGACAATTCTTCAGTCGCACAAACTACACAATCATTTTCCTCCAATGACGACTTTTCACTTGCAGAAATGGTCCTGTGTGATTTCCAGGCTGTGATATAAAAACTAGTTCCTAATGGCAGCGACTCACTCAGTAAACATGTGTTTCCTTCACCAACCTCACACACAGATCCAATAAGATCAGGAAGTGGGCAGTATAGTACAATATGTGTTATTCTGTGCTGCACTGCCCAAACTAAAGATCTGCTGAAGTGTTGGAAATGATCCAGATGTTTATTTTGGACGATACAGCAGAAGATCAGACATGAAAGTGGAGATAACACAGAAGACCTGCAGCAAAGGTCAGAGGTCAGACTGGGCCCCTGGATTCAACAATGAGCCAATGATCATCAAGCAGTGACTAAAGCAGAGCCCTGACGTTCTGACATTCATCACACAGTCAGAACAAATGTCTGCTGATGACTTCATCTCTGTGTGTGTGTCTGTGTGTGTGTCTGTGTGTGTCTGTGTGTGTGTCTGTGTGTGTGTGTGTGTGCGTCTGTGTGTGTGTGTGTGTGTGTCTGTGTGTGTCTGTGTCTGTGTGTGTGTCTGTGTGTGTGTGTGTCTGTGTGTGTGTCTGTGTGTGTCTGTGTCTGTGTGTGTCTGTGTCTGTGTGTGTGTCTGTGTGTGTGTCTGTGTGCGTCTGTGTGTGTCTGTGTGTGTGTCTGTGTGTGTCTGTGTGTGTGTCTGTGTGTGTGTGTGTGTCTGTGTGTGTCTGTGTGTGTGTCTGTGTGTGTGTGTGTGTCTGTGTGTGTCTGTGTGTGTGTGTCTGTGTGTGTCTGTGTGTGCGTGTGTGCGTGTGTGTGTGCGTGTGTGTGTGTGTCTGTGTGTGTGTGTGTCTGTGTGTGTGTGTCTGTGTGTGTCTGTGTCTGTGTGTCTGTGTCTGTGTGTGTGTGTGTGTGTGTGTGTGTGTTCCAGATGTGACCCTGTGACCCCAAAGCTGGTGCTAAGAGTCCAGCGGTCCCCCTAACAAAGGGCTCTTATACTTAACCAGACACAGAGTAGGTGTCCTCCTACACCAGGGGTCTCAAACTCGCGGCCCGCGGGCCAATTGCGGCCCGCAGGACGATAGTTTTTGGCCCCACCTTAATATGAAAATGTAATGTTAGTTTGATAATGTATGACACTTTACAGTGTTGTGGGCGGAGCTGAATTAACCCACCAATCAGGGTGGGATATGGATCTCAGGGGACACCAGCCGGGCTTGATGCAAGCAGGGAAACATTTCTCAATGAGTCAAAGTTCCAGCAGCGTTGCCCTGGAGTGTTTCTTTCTTTCCTGTGCCTGGCTGGCTTCCTCCTTTCTATTGGGCAAACGCCGACATTCGCCCCAGCGCGCTGCGTTCACAACACTTCAAAAAAAGTTGTTTTTTTAAGTTGCTGCCCAGCGGGACATTATACGTATATAGATTTATACACACGTCAGTGGGATTTAAAGTTATTTTTCCACAGAGAGAGATCTCATATTAACTCTCACAGTGATGCGTAGGCGGCGGGATAAAAGAAAAGTCATGAACTCAATGCAGCCCAATTTAGTCTGCAGTCACATAGCGACACCTGTTCATCGGCAACAACAGTCCCCGGTAACCCGGACTAATTATAGGGTCGCACCGTAATTTGTGGCTCCATGTTTTTATTTGCATCACTGCGTTTGCATTGCAGCAAACATGAACATTACATATATTTCAATATAATGTAAAAGCAGTCAAAACAACTAACATCAGAAACAGCTGATGTTATTTGTTATATGTCACGGTGTCATTTCCGCTTCTTTCTCCTGTAACAACAGCCCGGCGCCGTGAGCAGTCGCCTTTTTTGCGCTCGCTATCCCTGCACTTTCTACCATCTGCAAACGCCACGGTGTTCGTGTCGTCATGAAAGACATGAACATCGAGCGTAAAAACAAAGGAGACTGCTACCGGCTTTTTATCTGCCGATCGCCGTGCTACGGTTGCAAGAAAAAGAAGCAGAAATGACGTTCTCTACGCGTTGAGACGTTCCCCGTCTGTCGGCTAAACGCTTGATTGAAACTTCAATGCGACAGTGACACCAAGTAGAATTATAAATGTCACATAGCCCCAAACATGTCTTTTTCAAAGCCTGCGGTGAAGAGAAAGGTTGGTGATGAGCACCGACAATTTCAGGAAAAGTGGGAAATGCAATATTTCTTTGTTGAGCACAGGGGCACCCCGACCTGTCTTATTTGCACAGAGAAAGTTGCGCTGCACAAGGAATACAATTTGAAACGTCATTACACAACTAGACATGCTGAGCTGGATGCAAAATACCAGGGAGACGAGAGAGCGAACCGGGTTGCCAGTCTTAAAACAGATCTACTGAGGCAGCAAGATTTCTCCAAGAAAGCAACCAAAGAGAATAATGCAGCAGTCGGAGCCACGTGGTTAGTGAGATGATTGCTAAAGCAGGGAAGCCATTCACAGAAGGTGCATTTGTCTAAAAGTGCATATTGCAGGCTGCAAATATAGTCTGTCCGGGAAAGAAAGGTCAGTTTAGCAACATCAGCCTTTCTGCCAACACCGCAGCAGATCGCATTTCTGACCTGTCAAGTGACATTTATGACCAACTGTGTGAGAAAGCCAAATGTTTCAGTGTATACTCAGTCGCTCTTGATGAGACCACAGACATCACCGACACTGCCCAGCTCCCAATGTATGTCCGTGGTGTTGATGACAGTTTTGAAGTGATGGAGGAGCTGCTCACAGTAATTCCAATGCATGGCCAGACCACCGCTCAGCAGATATTTACAAGCTGTGTGATGCCATTGAGAATGTTGGTTTGCCATGGAAGAGGTTTGTTGGAATAACAACAGATGGAGCGCCATCAATGACAGGGAGGAAACATGGACTGGTGGCACAAAACAAACTGGAAGAGGAAGGCGTGGAGGAGGCCATTGCTCTGCACTGCATCATCCATCAGCAGGTCCTTTGCAGCAAATGCCTGAAGTTTGACAATGTGATGTCTATTGTTGTGAAATGCATCAACCAAATCAGATCCAGGGGCTTAAAGCACCGAAGGTTCTGTGCTTTTTTAGAGGAAATGGAGTCAGAATATGGGGATGTGCTCGACTTCACTGAGGTACGTTGGCTCAGCAGGGGAAATGTATTAAAGAGACTTTTTGAGTTGAGAGCAGAAGTGAAGCCTTCATGGAGAAGGATGGAGTTAGTGTTCCTGTGCTAACTGATCCCAAATGGCTCATGGACTCAGCTTTTCTTGTTGATATGACACATGAGCTTAATGTACTGAACAAGACGTTACAAGGCCAGGGGCAACTTGTCAGTGCTGCCTATGACAACGTGAGAGCATTCTCCACAAAACTGGCGCTCTGGAAAGCTCAGCTCTCTCAGACAAACCTTTGCCATTTCCCAGCATGCAAGGCTCTCGTGGATGCAGGCACACCATTCAGTGCTGACGAGTATGTTGATGTCATTTTGAGGCTACAGGAGGAATTTGATCACAGATTTGCTGACTTCAAGACACACAGAGCCACCTTTCACATTTTTGCGGACCCCTTCTCCTTTGATGTGCAAGATGCCCCTTCTGTGCTTCAAATGGAGCTCATTGAGCTGCAGTGCAACTCTGAACTCAAAGCAAAGTTCAGGGAGGTGAGTGGAAAAGCAGACAAGCTTGGACAATTTTTGAGAGACTTGAGCCCTAGTTTCCCTCGGCTTTCCCGAATGTTCAAGCGGACCATGTGCCTTTTTGGTAGCACATACTTGTGCCAAAAGCTCTTCTCCACTTTGAACTTCAATAAGTCCAAGTACAGGTCCAGACTTACGGATGATCATCTTCAAGACATACTGAGGGTCGCAACTGCTTCCTCCCTCAGGCCAAATCTGGCTCGGCTATGCGAGAGGAAACGCTGCCAGGTCTCTAGCAGCAAGGAGTAGGCAAGAGAAGCCATGTTCAGAAGAACAGTTCATTTTCTACAGTGTTCCATTCATGTTCAGAAGAAGGTTATAGAACTGTTAATACAGACATTTCAATCTAAACACAGCAGATATAGAAGACTGAAAGATACACACAAGTTCACTGACTAAAAATATCTTATTATTATTTTATTTATGTATTACAGATTGATTTATTTTCTTATTAATTCTTAATTTGTTTATTTATTTTTCATATTTTGTGTTAAAAAATAAAAATAAAGAGATTTGAGAAGATTGGAATTTTTTAACCATGCCTTTCTTGTGGAAAACCTAATGCGGCCCAGCCTCACCCAGACTCTGCCTGCAGCGGCCCCCAGCTAAATTGAGTTTGAGACCCCTGTCCTACACCATAAATCAGTAAGAGAGGGTACGACCTCTCTCATGGCCCCAAGTGGTGTGTGCATGCCAGAGCACTCTGGAAGGCACACAGAGTCTTTACAGACTACTAAGGATCGAACCTCTATCATCATCCAATCGATTATAAAACTAAGCATGTATGAGTAAATATTTTTAAGCATATCCCATATGGAAAAGACTAAAAACTTATATGATGAAAGTCATACTCACGAAAGTGGCCACTTTCTCATTACTTTCATATATTGTTTTAGTAAGTATCGAAAACATACAAGTTTCATTATATAATTTTTCAAGGGATCTTATATCTGTTTTCACTCTTGTATGCTTTTCATACAAGTTTCACACAAGACAGATACAAACTTTATAAGATTTATATATCTTTTCCATATGGGAAATGACAATCAACAATATAAAGCTTACAGCTGGTTTTAATAACAACATTTATTTGTTTCTCAAATGAGAAAGAGCTATCGAGAAACACTCCTAAATCTTGAGTTCTTAACTTTTCCAGTGGGCCAAATTCAACATTATCTGCTAATGCTAAATAGGCTGCCGTTATTAACTAATGCTAATTGGATGTGAATTAGCATTATGCACTAATGCTAACACTTACTTTTTAACAATGTGAGTAGCTAATGCTAACACTATTTCCCTTAACTTTATAACAATGTGAACGGCTAATGCTAACACTCTTTTCCCTAGCAATACAACATCTGAGCTGCTAATGCTGAGTAGGTCGCCATTAGCACCTACGTCTAATTAAAGGCAAATACGCATTAGAACCTAATGCTCATATCGTTTTCCTTTGCTTTATAACAATGTGAGCAGCTACTGCTAAATAGCATTAGCTAATAACAGCAGTCTAATTTAATGTAAGTTAGCCTCATTTGCATTATAACGATGTGAGGAGTTAATGCTAAGTATGCTGCCATTAGCAGCTAATTCTAATTAGGGGTGAATAATTATTACCAGCTAATGCTAATATCGTTTTCTCTTCCCTTTTAACAATGTGAGCAGCTAGTGCTGGGTAGGCTGGTGCTAGCAGCTAATACTAAAGCTAAAGCTAATTTGATGTGAATTAGCATTACATTAGTGAGGAGTTAATGCTAAGTAGACTTCCATTACAGGTAATGCTAATTTTAGGTATTTAGGAATTGGCAGCTAATGCTAATACCATATTTTCTTGCATTATAACAATATGACCAGCTAATGCTAAGTAGGTTGCCGTTATTAGCTAATACTAATTTGAGGTGAATTAGCATTATCCGCTTATGCTAACAATGTTTTTTCTTACTTTTTAACAATATGAGTAGCTAATCTGAACATTTTTTTAAATTTAATTTTAACTTTTCCCCTGCGATGTGAAGAGGTAATGCTAAATAGCACGCCATTAGTGGCTAATTCTAATTTTAGATAAAAAAGCATTAAAAGCTAATGCTAATACCATATTTTCTTGATTTATATCAATATCAGTAGCTAATGCTAGGTATGTAGCCATCATTAGCTAATGCTAATTTAGGTGAATTAGCATCATCCGCTTATGCTAACAATGTGTTTTTTTACTTTTTAACAATACGCCATTAGTGGCCAATTCTAATGTTAGATGAGAAAGCATTAACAGCTAATGCTCATACTGTTTGCTTTGTAAGAATGACAGCAGCTAATGATACGAAGTCTACCGTTGTTAACTAATGTTAATTTGATGTGAATTAGCATTATCCGATAATGGTAACTCTTTTCCCCTGCATTACAACGACGTCAGGAGTTAATGCTAAGTAGGCTGCCATTAGGGGCTAACTCTAATTAGGGGTGAACAATTATTAGCAGCTAATGCTAATACCGTTTTCTCTTTCCTTATAACAACTTGAGCAGCTAATGCTAATTTGATGTGAATTAGCATTATATTAGTGAGCAGTTATTGCTAAGTAGGCTACCATTAGCAGCTAAAGCTAATTTGAGGTGAATAAGCATTAGTAGCTAACGCTAATACCCTTTTCTCTTGTGTTATAATGATGTGAAACGTTAATATTGTTCTCAAACAACAGAATGAGCATGAAATATTGATTCTAACAGGGCCCATAAACAGTATTAGCTTAGCAGCATTAGCTTATCAGAGTTTTCATCATGGTCACATAAATCCTTAGCAGAGCAAAGTGGCCTACTTAGCAATAGCTGCTCAAGTTGTAGAAAGCAAGGGAAAACAGTAATAGCATTAGCTGCTAAATGTGCACTTGAGAACAAATTTATTGTTAATTCAGCTGTGAATGTAGAGTTTGTCATTATTTAAGCTTCCATTTCCAAATGTTAGCTGCTCCTGTCTGCCTCTTTGTCACAAACACAGACTGAAATGATTCACAGCCTTGTTTCATCCTTCTGTCACTGTGGACATACAGCATGGGAAACATACACATGGCTGACACTTTATTAGGTACACTGGTATCTATCTCAGGTACACCTGTGACCTAAATGTTCCTGCAACCAGACTCCTTGGAGACCCCTACATAAATATCCATGAACTATCCAGCTAGACTAGTGTGTCTGTCCCTGAAAATATTCCTGCATGTGTGATTGTTCATGTCTCATCTGCAGGAAACAAACAGGAAGTGAGTGAAGGACACAGGAAATGTTTCCAGCTCTTCCTCCTCTATCAGACATTCTCTCCATACCTGAGAGTGTCCAGTCTCCAGCCTGGATCCTTCAGTCCAGCCGACAGCAGCTTAATTCCTGAATCACCTGGATGATTGTAGCTCAGGTCCAGCTGTCTCAGATGGGAGGGGTTGGAGGTCAGAGCTGAGGCCAGAGAAGTACAGCCTTCCTCTGTGATCAGACAGCCTGACAGACTGCAGACACACAAAACAACAATCAATCTGTCAACAATCGTTTTCTCTTCGTCACAATAACATCTATCCATCCATACATCCATTCAATGTAACTTTATTTATAAGTGACAATACCCAACAGACAACAACAGTCATCTGAAGCTGTTTAACAGTGTAAGGTAACCGCCTCCACTGTGAGCAGCACTTGGTGATGGTGGGAAGAAGAACTCCCTTTGACACAAAGATCCTCCCAGTGAAAACAGGCTCCAGGAGGAGCATCTACCATGACTGGTTGCAGGGTGAGGGGAAAGAGAAGAACATGAACATCAAGAATGCAGCGAGTGGTAAAATAATAATAATAATAATGGATTGGATTTATATAGCGCTTTTCAAGGCACCCAAAGCGCTTTACAATGCCACTATTCAGTCACTCTCACATTCATACACTGGTGGAGGCAGCTACGGTTGTAGCCACAGCTGCCCTGGGGCAGACTGACAGAAGCGAGGCTGCCATATCGCGCCATCGGCCCCTCTGGCCAACACCAGTAGGCAAGTAGGGTAAAGCCCAAGGACACAACGACCAGGACAGAGAGCCCAGGGATCGAACCGGTGACCTTCCAGTTACAGATGCGATTCCCAACCCCCTGAGCCACGGTCGCCCTAAATAAAGATTTGACCTCAGTGTGCTCAGTGTTCCTGTCTATTCCTAACATATTCCTAACACGATAGCTGCACTTTAGAGCTCTAAAACTGGAACTGACACATAAAAATACTGAGAACACAGACTAGCAGCCACTGCATGGCCTCGAGTACGTATGTGGTGCGTTCAAAGAGCATCAGCATAGACATGGTGGGTTCAACAATATAGGACATAACAATTTCTATGGCGAAAATACTATCAATGAATGAGCCATAACATTTTAGCCATGTAAACATGTTATCAGTGGGCTTTCCAACAACTTGCATTGATCATTAAAGGATAAAATACGTGAGTCGAGGTCACTACGAGCCATGCGAGGGTCAAACATGGCAGAGAACCTTCCAGCAGCATCTTGGTTTATAATCTGCCTTTGGATCATCAGTTTAGGAGATGAAGGATCCAAGTAAAATAACAAGTTAAAAAATATGCAGCTATGGTCACTCACATGGACATCCTCCACACTTACATCATGTATATTTAAACCCAGGGAGAAAACAAGATCCAGTGTGTGACCCTTTGTATGTGTGGGGCCAGAAACATGCTGCCTAAAGTTAAAAGACTCAGTGACAGTGATGAGCTCAGCAGCAGTGTTACAGGATGCTTCATCAATATGACGGCTCAAATCTCCCAACCTTCTCCAATGAAATGATGGATGTCAGAAGGTCATTAAATTCAGTTAGAAAGACCCCATCAGGTAGAATAAAATACAATAACTGGTTTTTAGAGAACTGACCATCATCTGTGACTCAAATGCAGAAAAGGAGTCCGAGGTCATCAGACTGCATGTGAATCTGTCCTGGTAAACAACAGCGAGTCCTCCACCACGTCCTAAAAGACGCGGAGTTCAGATGATGGAGCAGCCAGCCGGGCAGATTTCATTCAAGTGGACATAATCAATGTTCCCTCTAAGCTGCGCACGGGCGCAATCCGCTGACACGCTCTCTGCACACAGAGTATCTGCATTGCGCACAAAAAGATATCTAACAGGCTGTGAGGCTCCTGAACTCTCTGCCCCCCTCTCACGGACAATAACCATATCCAACTTCTTAATAGCAATGAACTGGTCTGCATTGGTGCATCATATCTTTATTCTCTTCCCCCTCCTGCCCCCCCCCCCTCCTTCTTAAATAGATAACTATCATATCTGATATCATATCTCACAGTACAATAATATTGAATGGGTTGCATTGTTGTACTTTGTCATGTTTCTCAGGTCTTTGTCTGATTTTCTACGAACATTACTTGTCATGTTCTCATGTTGTTGCTAAGGATTGTCTTATTGCATTGGAGTCACACTGGGTTAAATATGTACACTTGGGTTTTAAGGGGTATTTATTATTTTCTTCTTTTTTTTTGGGTTGTATGGAAGCCCCAAACGCAATTTCATTGTTCTTGACAATGACAATAAATAAATAAATACTAAATACTAAATACTAACCTGAATTGAAATTAAAATAAATACGTTAACAATTCTGCTTTGCAGTGTTAGTCAGTGACTGGCTGCTCCAGTATTTAGAACGATGCCGCCTTATCCCATAGTCCAGCCAATGATTCACATTCGTATATACGCAGCTAATCAACGTCGCTGACGGGCTATGACAGCGTCCTCATGTGCCGACACCGGTGTTTTGGTTGATGTAGAGTGAAGCCACATTAATGACAACGTGATCCAGTGATCCAAGGGACCGCTCAGGGAGTTTGTGTGTTCGCTCAGACACATGAAACATTAGAGGGAACATTGGACATAATTCTTATTTTGCTGCCACGTCTCAGTCAGACACATGAAATCTAGAGACTCTTTAATAAAGAGATCGCTTAGAATAAATGATTTGTTTGTTATGGAGCGAACGTTAAGCGGGGCCAACCGAGTTGATGACGGTCGATCTGCAAAATCAACAGCTGACTGCAGCGGCACTTGAAATAAAGACAATGCAGACCTGTGGACCTGCTGGGCAGGGCAGCGACTCCAGAGCTGGGGGAAGCAATGATCGATGAGCAGACATAGCTGTTATCAATAAAAACAGTGAACGTTTGACGGACACACCGTGAGAAAAACTGCTTCTGAGCCACAGAGCCCAGGTCCCAGTCACCGGCGTAACATATTAACTAAATGTCAGGAGAGGAAGTGGACGCAGGCACCAGGATTCTCCCCACAGCCAAGAAGCTAGCCTCTGGTAGCTTCTCAGTTTCACCTGGACGTCGGCCCTCGTTCCCCTTTTCCATCTCTTGAGGGTGAAAGTCCTGCGGGTTGTGAAGAGTAGCACACCAGGGGAGGAAGAGTTTTTCTGTTCAGCTGTTACAGTAGCTCTCCACTGAATCTTTGATGTTAAACCCTTTAAGACGCTTGAACACTGCTAGCACGGCGCCCACAGAAACGCAAAGCAGGAGATGAAGCATCGCTGAATATGTTTCCAAACCAACTTCATTCTAAGCCAAAGACTAGAAAATATGGTGAAGCAAATCTGCCCTTTGGCTTCACCTGCACAGGTGCTGAGGTAGGTCCCTGCGTCGGGAGCAGCGCTGGGCTCTTCCAATCATGGACAAACAGGATCCCACATTCTTAATTTTTAGTTCACAAACACTTGTTGTAGTGACTAACTACTCCTGACATTTTGGAGATGTTTGCTCTTTATAGAGTAAAGTTACAGCGGGATACAAATAACATCAGGCTGATCCTGCCACGATTTGTTCCCTCGATTCAAATCACAGACAAACAGGATCCCACAGCTGTTTATGTTTTTGAACCCATTTTGCACAGAGAGGCATTTTTTGAAAATGTATTGACAGCAATGTTGATTAGTATTACAGAAGAAGAAAAAACAACTACCCGTGACGCCTTTGTAAATGGAGGGACAGTAACTGCGTGTGAAACCTGCAGATACTCAGAGTAACAGTATTTTGTCTCTGTCTGCCATTCTGCAATTCATCTCACATAAACAATAACGTGACGTGAAAAAAGGCGCAACCTTTGACGTTGCCAGATGAACTCTGTATTCCTCGTCCGCAAAAAAGGAGTTTTAAAAAAATCTCAGTTTTTGGTGATTTGAAACGCTGTTTGGATGAAACAGCTGCGTTTTCAAAAATACCAGTGTAGGTGCGGACGTAGCGTAAAAGATTTAGTAGTTTATTTTCTTACTACCTGTAATTTATTGCAGATTACTTGTATTTGCTTAATTGTTTACTAAATGTTTGAGGTGTGAAATAAACCGCAATGGAGCAAAATATGGGCGTGTGTGGTTGGAGGATGTGTTAGTGCGTGTGCGTGCTGTTCACGCGCCGGGGGGGAGGCGAACGTTTTTCGTGTAAAACAAAGGGGGGCCCAGCAAAAAAAGTTTGGGAACCACTGCTGTAGTGCCATTTTGGGGAGCAGTTCAAGTTGCTATACATCAATACAACCGTTATAGCCCAAATTTTAATAATATGTATGCATTCAGTCCATAGTAACTACATATACATATATACATATACAGCAAAAAGTGCAATAAACTAGAACAAATTGAAAATTGTTTTGTTTTGTATTTTTACATATAGTTGTAGATGTCCGTACAAACAAACAAACAGGCAACCAACACATCACATACACACTCCAAAATAATATAATATAATATAAGCCTGAGAAAACAACCTAGATTTTTCATCAAAAAAGTACAATGTGCAATGGCAACAACACTTATGGTTCAGTGTTATTAACTATGATAATAGCAGTAGGTACAAAAGACAATCTATGTCTCTTTGTCTTCACTGCAGGCACTTTATAACGACGACCTGATGGAAGCAGTTGAAAATCATTAAAGAGAGGATGATCTGAACACAACATGACAGAGGTCGCCTTCCTCAGCACCTGCCTGTTATAAAAGTCCACAAGCTGGACCTGAGACCTCCCTGAAATCTTACCAGCCACTTTAACCAGGTTGTTAAGTCTGGTCTTATTATTCAGAGACATATTACCGTACCAAGCAATGATACAGAAAGTTAAAACAGATTCAATAAAACTTTTATAAAAAACGAGTCATCATTGCAGATGAAACATTGAAACCTCTCAACCTCCTTAAAAAGTCTTTGTTGAACCTTTTTCACTGTAGCAGCAAGATGTGACTCAAAGCACAGAGCTTTATCAAGAACAACCCCCAAATACTTATAACTGTCCACCAGTTCAATGGCTGCACATTTACCACTGTTAGCGCAGGATGAGGGGATGTCTCCCTGAAGTCAATAACCATGTCCTTGGTTTTCAAGGTGCTGATCATTAAGAAGGACTGATCACACCACGAAACAAACTCATCCACAACAGGCCCATGGGAATCCTCTTCACCATGAAGGAGGCTTACAATGACTGTGTCATCTGCGTATTTAATGAAATGCCTGTTGGCCTGTGTACTGCGACAGTCATTAGTGTACAAAATATACAGTAGAGGAGAGAGACAACAACCTTGCGGTGAGCCAGTGGAAGAGTTCAGCTGTTTGGAAAAACAGCCGTTCACTCTCACACACTGAGATCTGTCAGTTAAAAAGTTTAAAACCCAACCAACGAGATTAAGATCAAGTGTAAACTGGTTAAGAAGTTTATCAGCTAAAAGATGTGGCTGGATAGTATTAAAAGCTGAAGAAAAATCAATAAATAAGAGCTGAGCATGAGCTTTGGCGCCATCAAGATGGCGATAAAGGAAGTTCAACAGAGTGACCACTGCATCATCAACACGTCTACGAGGCCTGTATGCAAATTGTAGAGGGTCTATAAGCTTCTCTACTTGCTAACTGAGAGTCTGAACTAAAACCAGGAAGACTTATCTTATTACAGTCACTGTAACAGTGACCAGTCATGTGTTTCATGCCTGCCCAGGCCACCCTTAAGTTATTGCTACCCATCTCCGCCTCTACCTTATCCTTGTATTTTACTTTGGCTTTTTTAATTTCTGATCTGATCTCCTTCCTAATTTCTCTGACTTTCAAGATATTCCCTTCAATAAAAGCTTTTTTCCTTTCATGAATCAGCCTCATAAGACCTTTTGAAGACCATGGTTTGTTATTAGGAAAAAAATGGAGATGGTGTCAGTCGCATTCTTAGGATTCGCTTTAGGGTGGATGTAAACAATGGTGACGTTGATCTGTGGGAATTCCCTCGGCAGATAAAACGGCCTCAAAGACACAGAGAGGAGCTCAATGTCAGGCAGACACACTTGTCTACGAACGGTCACATTTTTACACCATTTCTGATTTATATACAAACACACTCCTCCTTGAGATTTCTGGGTAGCTCCGGGGTCTCGATCCAAACGTATGGGAAACCCGAAGCCATTTAGTTCCAGAGAACAATCAGGGTCAGAGTCCTTGAGCCAAGTCTCTGTGAATGCCATTAGACATGTATCCCTGTAGCCACGCAAGTGTGCGACATTCAAATGCAGTTCATCCAATTTACTCCTCAGAGACTGCACATTAGCCAGGATTATTGATGGTAAAGGAATGACTCCAAACAACCGTCAGGATTGCCAATAAAATCATGCGAAATAAAAAACCCATCTTCGTTAAAAGAAGTTCCACAAAGCACAAGCCGATGCTATAGAATTTCCTCAGGCAAAAAAATATATATATAAAGGAATAAAAGAATGAAATAAAATAAGTTAAAACACTGACACTGACAGAGAGAGACAACCTGCTGGTCGCCACAAGAGCAGCGCCCCTCTTTCTAGTCTAGTCTAGACTGAGAATGCATCAAGACCACTCACTCACCCTTCCCTCCTGCCTCTCAGCTGCTGAAACTCACAGTTTGTTACCACGGAAGAGTCACTCCTTCATCTGAGATGAAGCCTGATAGTCTGACTGATGCAATATAACATTCAGTCTACACTTTGTTTTTGTGCAAAGATGATAAAGAGGAAATACTAATAACATAAACAAAAATAAATGTCCAATTTAGAAATCTTATTCTTTTTTGCTCTATAAAATAGTTGTTTTTATTTTTCAGTCACTCATCGTAGCAGTAGGATTTACATGAAAATAAAAACAAATTAAGTTTGAGAGAAAAAGTACATTTTTGGCACTCTCTGGGCAACTGACTCAGAGACTCAAATGACTTAAAAAACCCGATTCATTTTGGTGAGTGACTCATTTAAACTCGATTCGGTAAAAAGAATCAAATTTACCATCACTAATACAAATCCCTTTGGAGAAAACAGCTTTAAAATATGTATTGTTAAATTCCAGATGTTTCTTTGCAAGGAAAACTCAGACACTGAAACAATACCACCAGTAACCTCCTACATATGGAAATGTGGTGTCATTAAAGACATAATAATTTCATTAATACCCAATATCCAGCAAAATATGTAATTTGAACATTTTGTTCCTAACGAAATCAAATGTATATATTGTAGAAGATTAGCCAAATTTATGTAAAATGGCCAGTACATGAATTAAAAATAAAAAATAAACAAAATCGTATGACTGTGACAAATTTTACACAGTAATTCAGTCTAATAATCCACTCAAATATAAATATAAGTTTAGCTAAAAGCTCTATAGATAAGTCAATCAATAATATAATTCACATTTTAAATGATCATATGTGTTAACGTTTGAATCCTGACCTGAGAGTTTCCACTGCACACTGTGAACTCTTTAGTCCAGCAGACAGAAGCTTCACTCCTGAATCCTGCAGGTCAGAGTTACTCAGGTCCAGCTCTCTCAGACTGGAGGACTGGGAGCTGAGGACTGAGGACAGAGCTTCACAGCTTCTCTCTGACAGGTTACAGCCACCCAGTCTGAAAAACAAAAGATAATCTATAATACTTATGTAAAGTTTGTTATTATATTACATGCCATCTTTTTATTTTTGATGAAACCTTAACATACTAAGATACAACATCATATGGATGAACTTGAATAAAATGTTTTTTTTTTAATTATATCTTTATTTGGATTGGACAAGAAAAAACCATCTGCATAGCAGTATATGAATAACATGGGAACAAAGTCCTTCCAGGTTTTAGATTAAGTCCAGGAGAGCAAATGATAAACAAAGTGATCAGCGGGTGCATATTAACCTCCACTAGCTATTACTAGGACAGTTGCTCGCATGCTCTCCCAAAGGAGATATATAGAACACATTACATGGAACTATAAACACAAACTGGGAGGGGTGCCCATGCTGCAATCATTGTGAACAAATAAGTAAATAAACAAGCAATAGTAATAGAAGTAAATGTAAAAAAAATCAAACAAAAAACAACCAAGTAATAGTGAGATCAAGTGAAGTCAGCCCTCGTGGGGGTAATGAATTGGATCCAATTGTTCCAACTTTGGTAGATTTTGGCTTTTTGATTTCTTAACAGATATGTAAGTTTTTCCATCCTAAATATCTCTAAAATGATCCCAAACCAGTCGTCTAGGGTAGGCTGGGCTGGGCTTAACCATCTTCTAGTAATTGTTTTTTTACTTGCCACCAAGAGTAATTGCACCAACTTAATCTCACTCCTACATTCCAGAAAGGGGACCAAACCCATGTATAAAACCTTAAAATCTAAAGGTATTTGAACGTTAAAGACTGCACTTAAGGAGACCTGAACGTTTTTTAACTTGGGACAGTCCCAAAAGACATGAAAATGGTTAGTAACAGTCGAGCTGCATTGTCTCCAGCATTGCATATAAGCCCCTTTGTACCTCTCCTGATATGGAGTCTTGAAGTACCTAATAATATTCTTCCAGCCATGTTCCTTCCAGCTCATAGAACTGTACATGGACCACTGGCAGTACAAAACATTTTCCCACTCCCCCACAGAAATAGCAATCCCTGATTCCCTTTCCCATTTATCCTTAGTGTATAAAGTATTATCCTTGCTGGCACTAGAGAGGGCTTTGTATAGTTTAGAAATAGATTTAGTAGGGGTCATGGTTGTGGCATTTTTCAGGATGAGGAAAAAATGCGACTCAGCATCATTGAAGTTGGCATTCATGATCAATATATGATCTCAGCTGTAAGTTTCTATGAAAGTTGTATTTTGTCAGGTTGTCCTGTAAGGTCTCAAATCTGAGCACAATATTTCTATGAGTAAGAGAGAGGAATGTCGTAAGGCCATAGGATATCCATGCTTTAAAAGTTACCTGGGAGCTGAGACTCATGAAGGGGACCAGATTCCATCTGTGCAGATCAGCTTTTATACTTGCAGATATTGGCTCGTAGTTTGCCTGAAAGAGCCCCGAGAGGTCCGCAGTCAAATATATTCCCAGGTACTTATTTTTCTCGTTATCCCTACGTAAAGCTACAGAAGCTGTATAATTTAAAGTCATCACCTGTGTTTTTGAAATATTGACCTTATAACCAGATAACTTCCCCAAATCACTTAAAGTAGACATCAACTCACTAAAAGACCTCTCTGGCTCCTCCAGGCAGACCAGTACATCATCGGCGAACATTACCACTTTATGTTCAACTCCTGACAATGCAACACCCCTAATGTTATGATTTTGTCTAATCGTTTGGCCAAATGTTTCTATGAATAAATCAGAGAAGTGGCGAGATTGCACAACCCTGCCTACAGCCACGTTCCAGAGCAAAGGGCTTGGAGAGATCACCATTCACCTTAATACGGGCTGAGGGTCGAGCAAACAGACCTTGGATTACTCTAATAAACTTGTCGTGAAAGCCAAACTTCCCCAGAACCTTATACAGAAATACCCATCTGATGGAGTCGAAGGCTTTCTCAGTGTCCAAGCTTCCTATCATTGATTGAGTTTTGTTCTTTTGTATTTGAGCAGAGATGTGTAATATTCTCCTAATGTTGTCAGTTGTTTGTCTATAGTGAATGAAACCAGTCTGATCTAAATCGATGAGGTCAGGTAAAAACTTCTCCAGTCTACGAGCAAGAATAGAAGTAAATAGTTTGTCATCCAAGTTAAGGACACTGATTGGTCGATAGTTTCCACATTCTCGTTTATCTTTCCCCTCTTTTGGGATAATTGAAATAGTTGCCTCCCTCCAGGAGGGTGGGATTTCTCCCTCCTGTAGGATGTAGTTAAATGACTTCAGCAATGTGGGGACTAGATCTGCCCTCAGGGTGCGATACCACTGAGAACTGAACCCGTCCGGCCCAACTACCTTACCTGGTTTTAATCTGGAAAGAGCTGCATTAATTTCTTCCACTAAAATGGGATGTGTTAGAAGCTCATTTTTGAGAGACGGGAGTGAAGGTAATTCTAGAGAGCTAAGAAAGGCATCAGTACAATTCTCCTCCGTAGCATTGGGCTGTGAGTACAGCTCCCTAAAGAAGGTCTCAAAACATTTCTGAATGTCTTCTAATTTTGATTCCAGAATATTAGTCTTGGGGTCCTTGATTTGGTATATCGTACTTTCCTCTAGTTGTTTGCGTAATTTATTTGCCAGATATTTTGCAGATTTCCCTCCTGTCTCATAGTATTTTTGCCTCAAAAAAATTAAGTTATTTTGGGCCTCCTGGGTGTAAATATCATTAATTTCATCCTGTATTTTCATGATATCCTGCTTCAGAGTAGGATTTGCGGTGTTTATGTCTTCCTATTCTTTCAACTTTAAATTTGCCTGTAGTTCTGCTAATTTTTGCCCTTTGATTCTCTTTAAGTGGGAGGCGATAGAAATTAATGTACCTCTCATTACCGCTTTGAGCGTATCCCAAAGAATAGCTGGAGATACCTCTCCTGTGTCATTAACATCTAGAAATTCTTTAATGTCTACCTTTAATTTGGAAACTATGGCAGGATCATTAAGGTGCGATAACAATTTCCACAGTGTGGTACATTTTTTCCTAGCCACCTGCAAAGATAGAGAGATAGGACTGTGGTCAGATAGATCTCTTGTTAATATGTCACAGTCTTTGACCCTAAACCTATCAACTTTAAACATAAAAAAGTAGTCCAGCCTTGCATACACTTTAAAGGAACCAGAGTAATGAGTGAAATTTCTGGTAGATGCGTAGCGGTCCCTCCATACATCTATTATCCCCATCTCTACCATATAGGAATTGACTTTTCTAGTAAGTGCTGTTACCTGGTTGGTCGGGGAGGAGGAGTCTAGTTTAGGGTCAAGTCTAAAGTTAAAATCCCCTCCACAGACAACTATCCCCTGAGAATCCACCAATAAATCAAACCTATTCCTATAGAATAGCCAATCGCTCCCAGGGGGAGCATAAACATTTAAAATTGTGATTTCAGACCCCTCTATTCTTCCTGTTATTCTAACCAATCTGCCTTCCTCGTCACAGAGTTCTTAGATATGTTCATAGTTAAGAGTACCAGAGATAAGTGTAGCCACACCCCTCTTGTGTTTGGACTTAACGGAAGAGGAGAATACATATTTAAAACCCTTTCTTTTCAATCTCAAGTGATCTACTTGGTTCATGTGTGTCTCCTGAAGTAATGCAATCTGGGCCTTCTCCTTCCTTAGTTTGGACAGTATCTTATTCATCTTAATCACGTTCAGAACCCCGTTAACATTAAAAGAGATTACTTTCACTGACTCACTTCCCATAAAGGTATATTAAGTTACCACAGCGCATAAACTCAATAGCAGCAGGCAACCCCCTCTTAAAACAGTAACAAGTGAAAAAAGTTAGGAATGAACTGAAAACATTTGAACATAACTGGAGCTTGAAAGCTCCTAAGCTGGCTTCTGACAGTGGAGCACTTCCACTGACACCCTCACAACTTGAAGGGAAACCCCTTATTACTCCCTGAGTTAGGGGGCTTTCCACTGCGACGTCACTCACAGCACGAGAAGCCCCACCCATTTTAGCTCGACAGTAACCATATTTCACCATGTTGTCCATAGCTAATACATAACATTAAATTCGTTCTCTTCACGTCTGTATACTTGCAGCTTCTCTCTATATCCCGCAGCTCCTCGGATCTGACGCGGACGCCGACCACCAACTCCCCGCCACAGCGGGCATCTTTGTAATTTTTCTCTGGGGGTTGCCAGTGGTGTAATCACCTTTACCGGCAGGCCCCGACTCGCCAGGTCAGCCATTGCCTCCTCCACCGTGTTGTAGGTTTTCGCTCCTTCTTTGAAAAAAACCTTAAGGCGCGCTGAGTAGAGGGTCCTAAACCGTACATTCTTCTCTTTTAGGACCTTTCGTGCCTCTGCATACTCCTTCCTCAAAGCCATGATCTCAGGGGGGTAATCGTGGTCGAGGTTGATTTCTTGCTGGAATTCAACATAAAACCTTTCTTTTGCCAAGCGAGCCTCAGCACTTCTTCTTTAACCGTGAAGCACAGGAATTTTACCAGGATCGATCTGGGTTGGGAGCCGTCCGGAGGGAGTAATGATAACGCTCTGTGTGCTCTCTGAATTTGTAACGGTGTTGATGGTGGGATGGCGAGATTCTCCCAGAGTAGCTTCTCCACAAAGTGGGCCATAGATGGAGCTCCCGATTCTTCTCCCTCCGGCACCCTGTACAGTCTGAGCGACTCCCTCCTCGAGTAAGCCTCCAGTGATGTTAGTTTTGTTTGAAACTTTTCCTGCATGCTTTCTTCCATTTGCGCAACATCTCTAAAGTTAGAAATATCCTGTCTCAGAGTGACACTGAAAAACTAGTTCATGCATTTATTACTTCCAGGCTGGACTATTGTAATTCGTTATTATCAGGATGTCCAAAAAACTCCCTGAAAAGCCTTCAGTTAATCCAAAATGCTGCAGCAAGAGTCCTGACAGGGACTAGAAAGAGAGAGCAGATTTCTCCTGTATTGGCTTCCCTTCATTGGCTTCCTGTTAAATCCAGAATTGAATTCAAAATCCTGCTCCTCACATACAAGATCTTAAATAATCAGGCCCCATCTTATCTTAATGACCTTGTAGTACCATATCACCCCATTAGAGCACTTCGCTCTCACACTGCAGGCCTACTTGTTGTTCCTAGAGTATTTAAAAGTAGAATGGGAGGCAGAGCCTTCAGTTTTCAGGCCCCTCTTCTGTGGAACCAGCTTCCAGTTTGGATTCAGGAGACAGACACTATCTCTACTTTTAAGATTAATCTCATATTTCCATTAAAAGTGTTGAATTTGTTTGATGTTCTTTATGATCTCTGGCACCAGTTCATCTGTAGGCTGAGCTCAATCCATCCATTTAGTGAAATTATGTTTAAAGGTCTCCTTGTTCTCTGAGCGTGCACAGATCCTGAAGCAGAAAGCCTGGGTTACAGAGAAATGATCATCACTGTGATGATGCTCATCATCTCTGACTGGGATTTGAGGTTTTGTCAAAGCAGCAAAGAAAGCCTGGCTATGTTGGACTGGGTGTGGAAGCAGCTCCCAGTTTGAGTTCAGGAGACAGACGCCCTCTCTACTTTGAAGATCAGCTTCAAACTTTCCTTTTTGCTAAAGCATATAGTTAGGGCTGGACCAGGTGACCCTGAATCCTCCCTTAGTTATGCTGCAATAGACGTAGGCTGCCGGGGATTCCCATGATGCATTGAGTTTTTCCTTTCCAGTCACCTTTGTCACTCACTATGTGTTAACAGACCTCTCTGCATTGAATCATATGTGTTATTAACCTCTGTCTCTCTTCCACAGCATGTCTTTTATCCTGTCTTCCTTCTCTCACTCCAACCAATCACAGCAAATGGCCCCGCCCCTCCCTGAGCCTGGTTCTGCCAGAGGTTTCTTCCTGTTAAAAGGGAGTTTTTCCTTCCCACTGTCGCCAAAGTGCTTGTTCATAGGGGGTCATGTGATTGTTGGGTTTTTCTCTGTATTTATGAAGTGCCTTGAGGTGACTTTTGTTGTGATTTGGCGCTATATAAATAACATTGAATTGCATTGTTAGTATCTCAGACAAAATCTCGTCTGTGTTCTGGAGCTTATCTTTGTGTTCTGCAACCCTGGTTTCCACATCATTAAGCCGCGCATTGGCTTTATCCAACTCACCCCTTATTTCCAGCAGTTGCGCTTTCGTGTCTTTTCGAAATTCTTTCACCTCTTTCCCAAAGCCTCTCAGTTCTTTCAGTATCAGCGTCAAACTTGCTGGGTCAACCTCATCTTCTGTCCCAGAATCCTCGCGGCTAGGAGTGGGAGAGTGGCCTCGGCTAGCCCCATAGGGGCTAACATTAGCCCCTTCTGTTAGCTGCACATTGCCATCTTCCACGTTTTCAAACGTTAACTTCTTAGCTATTTTGTTCTTTCTGGACATCATTTAAACCCCTTTTTCCTCTTTATGTTGTCAAGAAAAACATGTTATTTTATTTTCACTGTGATGTCATTCATAAAGCACGGTCATTATTTCATTATTACTTCATTAGTCTGCATCAGTTTATCATCCATATTAGCATGTATCATTTATCATTTAGTAAATCTGCTATAACAGAAGTCTAGATACAATACTCTATTAGTTAGTAAAACCACCAGCTTAGCTGTGGATCCAGACGGCCCTAGCAGAGTCAGATAAGGACACTGACCGTTTGTTGGCCGGAATCTCACAAAATACACACTCATGAACACACTATTGGTTAAATTCCCAGAAAGCAGGAGTGGAAACATCTGGAAAATGTTGTTGTTCTTAGCCATAGAAGGAGATAAAGGGAAGATAGGGGAATTCTTCTGTGGTCTTCTGACGTCATACATGGCTATAAAACGTTCTGTCTTTTGTGCAAACGAGGAAGAGCTTCTTCCCACACCTGTACAATCTTGTGTGTAATAAATCACTTTTCGGACACTTCTGGGACTCTGGTCTGTGCTTATTTTTCCTTCCAAATAAAAAGAACTTCTACATTTTTGGTGCTCGAAACCCGGTTTGGAGGGAAAGAAGGACGCGCAGTGAGCTGAGCCCCAGGAGGGGGAACCCAGACAGGAGAGCCACTGAGTGACAGAACCGCGGCATAAAAAGGTCAGTACCACCTGTTGAATTTTTCATCCAAAGGTACTAAATTGGAAGTAAAACAAAATTGAATTGAATGTTCACTCAGGGGGCCTCCTGCTGAGTTCTGTCCAGAGTGATTTTATTTAATTAGGATAATTAGGAGTAACAGTTTGATAAAATTCTCACAAAAGTTATTGCTGTTTATTTGGGGGTTTTTTCTGTTTTTCTGTGTTGCATTGTGGTAGTTTGGCTTGGTTTGTGTGCTTTATGTGTTTTGTGGAGTTAAGATGCCAAGCAGGGTTAAGGTTAGGTAAATTCGGATATTTTGGGTGGGAGAAACGAGGTTTCGGGCGTCAGGTAATTAAAAACTGAGGGACTGAAGGTCCCCAGGGACGCTTTTAAATATAAACTAAAAGTTCCGGAGCGTGTGGCTCCGAAGAGCGCAGGCGCCTTCGTGTGGCAGCGACGGGTAATCAGTGGACGCACTGTTACTTCTGGCGGCGTTCCAGTAGCCCGGATGGTCTCCGCAGGGAATTCAGGCACCCGAAAAGACTAAGTGGTCAAGCATCACTTTTTACTGTGCTGTTTGGGTGGAGGGTGAGACCCGGCCGTGACCATTCAACGTGGCTGGCTTGTGAGCTTTAAGTAAAGCAAAAGGCGTGGGTTTGACACTAGCGCCAGATGTGGAGCTCCTCTCTCAGCTGCGGGAAGCGGTTTTAAATTAATTTAGTCTCTAGAAATCTGAGCGACTCTCGGGAGGGCGTTCCCGTAGCGTTTAATTGATCAGCAAGGCGTGGCCTGGGCTATAGGGCTTTTAAATTAGTCGAAAATCTAGGTGTACCGGTACAAAAGGGTTCCATTGAAGTGTTAAGGAACCGTTAAATAACTAGTTCTGGCATCTGGTGTCTTGTGTTTGTCATGAGAGATACAGGCCTGTGTATATAAATAAACTGTGAAATTATTTAAACGGCTGTGTAAAGCGCCGATTAAATAAAGCGTGTGTTTGTGAAAATGATTTAATGCAATGAGTGTGTGACGATTGGGTAAAGAGTGTGTGGTTTTATATTTTTTTAAAAAAGAGAAGAGTAGAGAAACTCTCTGTGTTGGAGGAAAAAAGGTTGGGGCTGTGTGTGTGTGACAGGAAGTGTGCATGCCCATAGAAGGAGCTCGTGGTAGCTGCAAGGAGGGGGGCCTGTTGCACTTAGATAGTGTATTAATTTACTTGGGGCAGTTTTAATAAGTTTCAGTCGAGAGCTCTCGTACTAGGTGTCCATCCCCACGAGCGCCGGAACCGGAAGCCTTGAATAAAATGTTTAATTGGTTCATTTAAAAAAAACAAAATGTCAATTGATCTGACCTCAGAGTATTTAGTTTACAGTTTAAACTTTGTAGTCCAGCAGACAGAATCTTCACTCCTGAATCCTGCACATTTTTGATACTCAGGTCCAGCTCTGTCAGAGTAGAGGACTGAGAGCTGAGCATTGAGGACACAGCTTCACAGTTTTCCGCTAGAAGTTCACAGACGTTGAGTCTGAAAATGAAAGCATGAACAAAGACTGATGTTAAAGTGTAATCAGGGTGCAATAACTAATCTTATATTTTAAGAATCCTTGTTGTTTTATGCTGAGCAGATGTGGTACGAAACAACAGTAAATTGATCAAGTTTACCTCTACTGTTTAAATTGCTGGATTTATTTTCTCAGTTAAAAACAAAACAAAACAAACAAACAAAAGAAAAAAGAATACAAATCGGTCAGACCTCAGAATATTCAGTTTGGCGTGTGGACTCTCCACTGCAGCAGACAGAAGCTTTACTGCTGAAGCCTTCAGGCTGTCGGTACTCAAGTCCAGCTCTCTCAGACTACAGGACTGGGAGCTGACCACTGACAACAAATCTGTACAGACTTTCTCTGACAGGTTACAGCTGCTCAGCCTGAAAAAAATAACAAGAACAACAAAACAATAATATTTATTATCAAATAAAATCTCTTTATATGTTGAATCTAAGTAATCAAATGTGTACAAATGAGTACACTACAATGCACAATTAAATAAAAAATGTTCAAGAATTTAAGTGTAACAGAAGAAAAATATTTCAAATTAAACACAATTATTCCAATGTATGTAAATGGAAACCAGTGAAGACCAGGTTGATTTAGTGACAGTAGTTCAGTGTCTGCTGGCACAGGCCTGTGAGTACTGCAGTATTAGACTTACTACAGTACTGCTGGTCACTTTATTAATTCTAATATGTGTGATTACTGTAAATGTAGTTATAAATAATGTATCACATCCTGGACTCTCATTTCATTTTCTGTCTAAAAGCTGCTTTGGCTCATTCCCCTTTAAAGCCCAGCTCTCCCTAAAGGCCAACTTTATTTTGATTGGATGATTTCATAAAGCACGCTGAAAGGCAGTAGCCAGTTATCATGAGCTCCATCTCCTCAACCTTCTGGTTTAGAAATCATAAGAAACTGTATACCTCATAAAAACCCGTCTTGATCCATGCTCAATCATCCAGGTTAGTAAATCCCAAAAGTTGATTCTGTTCATCTGGACGTAGCGCTTTCAGTGGGAGAAACATTTCGTCACTCATCCAGGTGACTTCGTCAGTCTCAGCTGACTTCTGGTTTCCAACCCTATAAAAAGTACATTTGCATAATGACTGAAACCAGCCCACTGAAGGAACAATAAGGCTGGGAGGTCAGTTCCTTGACCATTAGGTTTGAGTCATTATGCAGATGTACTCTTTATAAGATTGGGGAAAGCTGCAGTCAGCTGAGCCTGAAGAAGTCATCTTGATGAGTGACAAAATGTTTCTCCCGCTGAGAGCGCTACGTCCAGATGAACAGAATCAAACTTTGGGGGCTCATAAAACCATGATTAGAAATCTTCTCAGATGTATTTTTACATTTTAGATCCACAGCAACAAAGTTCACAGCAGGATGTCTCTGTTCAGTAATTATTATGCCCATTACCTGCAAACTGTGAGGTACGCAGGTAATGTCAGGTAAACACTAGCTGTCTGAAACTGTTCCTGTTAAATGTGTGTATAAAGGAAATAAGCTGAAATACAGAGACTGGGTGGATCTGTGCTTTGACACCAAACATTTCTTCCTGTTAAAAGGGAGTTTTTCCTTCCCACTGTCGCCAAAGTGTTTGCTCATAGGGGGTCATATGATTGTTGGGTTTTTCTCTGTATCTATTACTGTACGATCTACTGTACAATATAAAGCGCATTGAGGTGACTGTTGTGATTTGGCGCTATATAAATAAAATTGAATTGAATTGAATTACATCCCATTTCAGGTACCTGGAACCTGAACCTTCTCTGGAAACCTGGGACGCTGGCAGGTTTCTCTTGCTTACCTATCTGCTCATCCTCTTTCTTTCTGCTCGCATGATGATTTCCTGGTTGAGTTTGTAAAGACTTTTGCTCAGGACCTTCTTGCTGTGCGGCAACAGTGCTAACCACTGTCCGCTGTATGTTTTTCAGTCATTAAATCAAACCATGAAAGATCAGCTTGCTTCTCGTGATGAACCTGTCTGTTTTCGATTCCACACCAGGGTCTGCCCACTGGAAAGTTCAGGGATAAGGGTGGAGGATACTCACACAAACATAAAAACCCAGATTGCAACTCCAACTCTCTGTTCTAGTTAACCAGACCTTTCAGGCTCTTGTTCAATTAGAACCTCATGGAGTCTGAGTTAGCGAGACAGTTAAACATCCCTCTATGCCCCCTTAACACTAAATGCAATAATCTTTTCTGGCATTGTTGTATTTTTACTCAGTTGTATATAGCATTCGTATTCTATTTTTATCTTATTGTATATTTTTATTCTATTTTATTCTACTGTATATAGTATATTATTTTATTCTATACAGCTGTGTGTACTGTATTTATTCTTATTGTATTCTAATTTTTGCGTCATAACTTTTGCACTGTCCACTTCCTGCTGTGACAAAACAAATTTCCCACGTGTGGGACTAATAAAGGTTATCTTATCTTATCTTATCTTATCTTAATCCGCCCATTCCCACTAAGTCATTAAATAACCGAGTGTCCCCTCACATAACTCAGCGCACAGAGCCTGTCACCCCTGGCAATCACAAGAAAACACTTACCTTTTTTTCTTTTCATGCACCTCACAAACCACTCATACTCGGGTTTCCTTGGCTAGAATTACATAACCCCCACTTAGACTGGTCAGGTCAGAGGGTAATCAGTTAGAGTCTGTTCTGTCATTCAAATTGCCTTGTTTCTGCCCGTCCACCGGAACCTGTGGAACCATCAACCAACACTGAGACTGTTTTAGATCTCTCCTCTGTCCCCACCAAATGTCATGATCTTCAGGAAGTATTTAGCAAAAGTAAAGCGCTTTCACTGCCACCTCACAAACCACAGGACAGCACCATAGAACTACTCTCTGGCTCCACCCGGCCTTCTAGCTGGCTGTATAACCTGCTTAGACCTGAGTGTGCGGCTATGGAAAAGTACATTAAGGAATCCCTCGGTGCAGGCATAATCCAACGATTGTCATCTCAAGTTGGAACTTCTTTTTTGTGGGGAAAAAGGATGGCTCTCTCTGGCCATGCATTTACTTCAGGGGCCTCAGTGATATTACCATCAAGAATAAGTACCTATTACCTCATTAGCTCTGCTTTCAGGCCATTTCACAGCGCCACTGGGTTTACAAAACCCCACATCCGCAACGCTTACCACTTTTTCCAGATCAATCAGGGAGACAAGTGGAAGACCGTTTTAAACATGCCATTGGGGGACTACGAGTATTTGGTC
Organism: Aulonocara stuartgranti; assembly: GCF_965226115.1. NCBI lineage: Eukaryota > Metazoa > Chordata > Actinopteri > Cichliformes > Cichlidae > Aulonocara > Aulonocara stuartgranti. Next base: position 9,378,500 of record NC_138941.1, read on the forward strand.
ATGCCGCCTGGGTTAACTAATGCTCCCGCAATGTTTCAAGATTAGTTAACGATGTCCTCCGGGAATTCCTTGACAGGTTCGTATTGGTGTATCTGGATGATATCCTCATTTTTCCCAAAACCTGCGAGGAACATCAGTCTCATGTCCATGCTATTTTTCCAACGTTTGCTGGAGAATAAACCTTATGTCAAAGCAAAAAAGTGTGAATTCCATTCCTCATCAATAACTTTTTTCAGTTACATTTTGGCACGGGGGCAGGTGAAGACGGATCTGGCAAATGTGAAAGCTTTAACAGAGTGGCCTACCCCTTGTACCCATTGTAGATTCAAGAAGCATCTCCAATGGGTTTTGGGAATAGCAAATTTTTATAGACTGTTCATTTTCAACTATAGTCAGGTAGCTGCACCACTCAAGTCTCAGCATGCATCTGGTCCCCCAAAGCTGAAACTGCATTCACCAAACTTAAGTATCTGTTCACCACGGCACCTTTTTGGTTCACCCTGATCACAGTTATCATTGCAAAGGTGGACACATCAGAAATTGGAGCAGGGAGAGGTAAATGATGCCAAGTGAAAGAGAATGCTTTGGGGGGGGGGTCATGCTGCTGTCATGGTCTGTGTGAGCGGCGGTGGTTTCCCACTAGACTCTGGTTTCTGCCTTTGGGTGAAGCCTGGTCAGCCTGTCCATTGTCCACACCTGACAGTAATCTACTAGGCTGAATATAACATCAGCACTCCCAATAACTCTGCTAACCTCCTAATCCTCGGATCATCTACTCACCCTTGCAGTTCAGTCACGTTTTCCTGGATGCTGGTCTTCTTGATTCACTCACAGCCACATTAATGCCTTTCGTCTCTTAGACTTACTGGACCACTTTGCCTGGATTCAAAGCTAACAAGTACTCACCCAGACCTCACCACCTGCCTTCCCCAAGTTGCTTTCCGACTGCTGACAAGTAAATGGTAAATGGACTGATTCTTATATAGCGTTTTTCTACTCTCCCGGAGTACTCAAAGCGCTCTATACAACATGCCACATCCACCCAATCACACCCATTCTCACAAACACTTTATCTGAACTTAGTGCTTTCTAAGTACATTCACGCACATTCATACTCTGATGGATGCATCGGAGAGCAAGTTGGGGTTAGTATCTTGCCCAAGGATACTTGACATGCAGACTGGAGGAGCCAGGGATCGAACCACCAACCTTCTGATCAGTAGGTCAGATCAGACCAGCTTTACCTCCTGAGCTACAGAAACCCCAAATAAGACATTGAAGATAACCTCGTTCACTTACTGTAACCTCCACCAGTGATCTTTCTGATGCTGCTCTACCTCTGTTACAGTGACTCAGATTACCATCAACCAAGACCCATTTCCGGAAACCTACCACAGAGCCCACTTCATGCTCACAGCTTCAAGTGCTTGACTTCCGCCATAGTTCACAGTTCATGTTAAAAAATTCCAAGTGTCAAGTTCCTGTGTGTAAATAAAGCCTTCACGTCTAGTAATATTCAGTTCCTTCACCTTTGTCTGTATTTTGGGTTCACCATGTTGTTCTGGCCACACCGAGGTAACAGATTTATATTTGAAAAACAGAGAGACATGGGGGATTGCAATAAAGATGAGACACAAACCAGACCTTAAAATAAGAACATCTGAAAACGATGTAGGTGCAGTCTGGTAGCTCAAGTATTTGCTTTAAAAAACAGAGCTAGACTCCTGGTTGTTGGAGACAAGTGAACAACTTGAGGATAATAAACCTGTCAGAGGGGCTGAAGGATCAGAGCTCATGTTCTTATAGGCTGGATCTGGATTGTGCTTTGATTCGAGTTGAAGACAAAAATATTTCAGAAATGCTGACATGTCCTGCTGGAGAGAAATATTTAAAGTATCATGACTATTTTAGTGACTATTTTTTAATTTTTCTAAAGTGGTAGTGTTCTTTGAACTGAGCACCTCTGATTTATTTCCCATGATTTTAAGAATGAAGCGATGAGTTCATGTTTACTCACAGAGCTTTGTTGGAGGCTTTGACCACTGGCAGCAGCCTCAGAAGAGCCTTCTCTGAAGCAGAGTATTTCTTCAGGTCAAACACATCCAGATCTTCTTCTGATGACAGTAAGATGAAGACCAGAGCTGACCACTGAGCAGGAGACAGTTTATCTGTGGAGAGACGTCCTGATCTCAGGGACTGTTGGATCTCCTCCACTAGAGAACGATCATTCAGTTCATTCAGACAGTGGAACAGATTGATGCTTTTCTCTGCAGACAGATTCTTACTGAGCTTCTCCTTGATGTACTGGACTGTTTTCTTATTGGTCTGTGAGCTACTTCCTGTCTGTGTCAGTAGACCTCGTAGGAGAGCCTGACTGGTCTGCAGTGAAAGACCCAGGAGGAAGCGGAGGAACAAGTCCAGGTGTCCATTTGGACTCTGTAAGGCCTTGTCCACAGCACTCTGGTAGAAGTGTTTCTCTGCAGATTCTCCTGTTTCAGACTTCTGGGAGGTTGTTTGTTGTTGTTCCAGCAGATTGAGTCCAGAGTTGCTGAAGGTCAGATGGACATGAAGAGCAGCCAGAAACTCCTGAACACTCAGATGGATGAAGCAGAACACCTTGTCCTGGTACAGTCCTCTCTCCTCTTTAAAGATCTGTGTGAACACTCCTGAGTACACTGAGGCTGCTCTGATATCGATGCCACACTCTGTCAGGTCTGATTCATAGAAGATCAGGTTTCCTTTCTGCAGCTGATCAAAAGCCAGTTTTCCCAGAGACTCCATCATCGTCCTGCTCTCTGGACTCCAGTGTGGATCTGTCTCAGCTCCTCCATCATACTTGACCTTCTTCACTTTGGCCTGAACCACCAGGAAGTGGATGTACATCTCAGTCAGGGTGTTGGGCAGCTGTCCTCCCTCTCTGGTTTCCAGCACATCCTCCAGAACTGTAGCAGTGATCCAGCAGAAGACTGGGATGTGGCACATGATGTGGAGGCTTCGAGCTTTCTTGATGTGGGAGATGATCCTGCTGGCCTGCTCCTCATCTCTGAATCGGTTCCTGAAGTACTCCTCCTTCTGTGGGTCAGTGAACCCCCTGACCTCTGTCACCCTGTGAACATACTCAGGGGGGATCTGGTCTGCTGCTGCAGGTCGTGTGGTTATCCAGACGTGAGCATAGGGAAGAAGCGTCCCCCTGATCAGGCTTGTGAGAAGTACATCAACTGTGGTGGGCATCGTAATATCAGTCACACTCTTAGTGTTGTTGAAGTCCAGAGGACCTCGACACTCATCCAGACCATCAAAGATGAACACAACCTGGAAGTCTTCAAAGCTGCAGATTCCTGCTTCTTTGGTTTCAGTAAAGAAGTGATGAACAAGTCCCACCAAGCTGAACTTTTCCTCTTTCAGCACATTCAGCTCTCTGAAAGTGAATGGAAATATGAACTGGATGTCCTGGTTGGCTTTGTCTTCAGCCCAGTCCAGGCTGTATTTCTGTGTTAAGACCGTTTTCCCAATGCCAGCCACTCCCTTTGTCAGCACTGTTCTGATTGGTTCGTCTCTTCCAGGTGAGGCTTTAAAGATGTCTTCTTGTCTGATTGTTGTTTCTGGTCTGTCTGGTTTCCTGGATGCTGTTTCAATCTGTCTGACCTCATGTTCATCATTGACCTCTGCAGTCCCTCCCTCTGTGATGTAGAGCTCTGTGTAGATCTGATTCAGGAGGGTTGGGTTTCCTGCTTTAGCGATGCCCTCAAACACACACTGGAACTTCTTCTTCAGGGTGGATTTAAGGTTACGATGACAAACAGCAGCTGGAAGTTCTGAATAATAATAATAAAAATACAACTTTAACAATCACATTTTACAAAATGCTGATGACAATTTCTGACCCACTGAGAAATGACTGAACACAATGGTGTCACAAGTGTCTCATTTATCCAGCAGCTTAAATCTTTAGATAAATCCTCTTACGTCTCTGCAGACGGTCAGCCAGCTCCTCCTGCTTCATTCTCCTCAGGAAGTCCACTGTGATCTTCACAAATGCCTCTCTGCTGTTTCTCCTCTGCTCATCATCCTCCCTCTGAAACTCCAAGCACTGGGGCTTATTTGGATTCAGAGCCTTCTGGATCTTCTTCAGCTCGTTCTTCACAAAAGTGATGATGTTGTCCTCCAGCAGCTGGAACAGAATACTTTATGAATGACCCACCACTCTGAACTTTAGTCCACACAACATCCACTTCTTTACCATCAAGGGGCATATCATCCACGAACTCTTTACCAATTATAGGTTTGACTTTATCTGATTAACTGAGACTTTGTCCACAACTCCATGATCCCAAAGCGTTGATGCTGTTCATATGAATGCAGCGATTTCAGTGGGAGAAACATTTCACTGGTGTTCAGAGCTGAACTACCAACAGGTTGATGATCAAAGCCAGAAACTTGGAGATGTTTCAGGTGACTGAGTTGATCGTACAGACAACTGGTCTTAAAGGTTCACTCTGTTTACACATACAGATCAGTATTTAAGGTTTGACTCTCATCATCCACTGGGGCACAAACTGGGCGTCATCAGGACACAACAACACAGAACAAACACCATCCCCACAGACACAGCAGCCAGCGAAGCAGAAGAACTTCACATCAAGAAGGTCCTGAGTAAATGTGAACGCTGGTTTGAGGGCGGAGTCAAGGAGGCCATTTATGTGAAAAGGAAAGACCATCTCTGAATGGAGGAGGGGCCTAAGGGTACATTTGTCACCATCTTACATGCTGTGATTGCAGCCATTCCCCAGCTCTCTGTGAACTGGACTCATGACCATTGATCAACAACCATTGATCAATGGTCCTGACAATATGCGTACCAATGATCAATGAACTGACCTCCCAGCCCATTGTTCCTTCAGTGGGCTGGTTTCAGTCATACAAATGTCCTGTTTATGAGATTGAAACCTGCAGTCAGCTGAGACTGAAGAAGTCACCTGATGATGATGAAACGTTTCTCCCACTGAAAACATCCAGATGAACAGAATCAAGCTTTTTGGGATTTACGTACCTGGATGATTGAGCATCAAGACACAACTCTGTGACTTTTCTCAGATGAATAAATCCTCTCCTCCAGCTTTGTTTACATCTACCAGCCCTGTGGCGCTGCCCAGGGACAATAATCTATGTGAGAGGTGGAAAGTCATACAGGTGTCTGCTCCTGCCTTCAGTTATTTTATCTACTGTGTGTCAACTGGCTGAACCTCCTCCAACTGTCTACTGTCTCCCTAAACTCAACAATGACTTAGTGATCTATCCATTCTCTGACCAAAGACATCCTGCTGCAGGAGGTTAACATAGCAGCCAATGATGATCCCACTCACTGTGAACAACACATTTGGACCTGATTTGCTGCTCTGGTTTACACGTGAACTTCCACTGCTGCTGTCACCAACTTGAGAGGCTCTACAGAAAAACTGGACTTGTCCATAAAAATCATAAACTACATTACAAGGACAGCATTGCTCAATCAACTCTAATTACTATGACCATGTTATCTCTTCTAACTAAGGTACAGACACTCAAACTTGCTGCTTTCAGTGAGAAGTCAAATGTCTGAATATGAGCTGGAAGCTGCTGAGAGTCCTCCTCCTTCCCGTGGGGTTTACTTTCTCTACTACTTTCACTATAAACACGCCCCTTTCATGCACCTGCAGAGGGCCACCAGCAGATGGAGCTGTCTTAAACAAATCCACTTGGATAGTTAGCTGTAGATGACTTTATCAGTATGATTGTAGGACTTTGAGTTATTCTTTAGATTTATTTCAACTCTTATATTGTGCACAAGTGTTGAGCGACCCATAATTTCTCTGTACTTTTCATAAGAGCAGCCAGACTTTCAGCTAGTTTTTCTTTTTTAAGAGCTCAAAGTTATTGAAGAAACAGTTATTCAGCTTCATTCCCACTGATCTCGACTACAAACTGTTTCACTTTGGTTTCTGTTTAAAGCCTCGATGTTTAAAACGTTTCCCTGTGATCACATTTGCACCGTCTGATTTCAAAGTTTGTTTCTTTTGGTCATTTAGTCCACAGAGTCCTTGGTGTTCTGAAAGGGACCTATAAATAAATGCATTAATATTAATAATAAAGTAGTTGTTGTACATGTACAGACCATAAATATGGAGTCCAGCTGTGTTTGATGCTGCTGGGCAGACTGACCACTGGGAACCTCTGAGCTCTGCTGCTCCACTCTGTGGAGGAACCATGAAGGATTAGATCAACACAGGATAAAGATCCAGGAGTTTCTGCTCAAATAACTTCATCTGAATCAAGTCTGTCAAGTTTTAGACTCTCAGATTCTGAAGATATATTTTCTGTTTTCTATGAACTTTCTTTCATCAGTGATGGAAGTGATGATGCTGCAGAAGCTCAGAGGAAACTTTGAGACTTCATCAAACTGATAAATTCACTCACTGGAAGGTAAAACTGTGATGAACCATCAACTAATGCTCTCAGGAGGCCACAGGTCCCTGAATGTAACTGTGCAGTAGATTCATCGAGTGTTTGAAACCTGACCACTTCCATATGTTTTCATTCTAACATAAGAAGTCCTTTTCTCATTGCTTTGATTTGAGTTTTCATTTGAGTTTTCTGAGTCTCGTATTTGGAGTCGAGTCTAATCGATGATCTGACAGAAGAACATTAAAAAGGATTTACCAGTGCTGTCAAAATTAACATGTAGGGTTAGGGGTTCATCTGTTATCATGATTAACATGATAAAAACCTTTAACACGACACATCTGGAGAGCAGAACGACTCAAAATCCCTGAAATGTTTCTATCAACGCACTTCGGGCAGTTTGTCCAAGTAGAGTTACCTTTGTACACGTGCAGATGTGCAGCACATCTGTTAGTGACGGCAGCTGAACCAATCAGCTCAATATGGAAGATGACAAACACACACTGACCTCTCGATGGAAAGTTTGAGCATTAAAAAAATAACAAGACGGACCAGCCGACCAACATGAAGGATTCTGCACATCGTGACAGAAGGAATTTTCTTTTCACCGAAGCACTTCCAGCTTAAAATATCACAACGATGCAAAGCACTGATGACACAACTGCCAAGTGGACAAACTGCAGACCTGTTAGTGTTGTTAATAACATAGTTTTGGTTCCTCATGTCAAAGACTTGAAGAAGAGTGACAGAGAGTGTTAGACTGCTGCAGGATCAGTGCCACCTCCACAGACCTGTGAAGAAAATGATTGTTTGACAGATGGGCTCAGATTCAGGATCAGCTGAGGAGTTTGTGGCTGACAGAATCCTGCAGGTACAGAGCAGAGCCCATCATTAGCATGCAGGACTGTCCCTGGGGGGGTCGGCTCATTCAGGAGCTTAATCAATGTTTACATGTTCAATAAACATGTTAAGTGTGTAAATTTGCCCTTTTCTCTCGAGTCTGTTTGCTCATGAAATGAACTTTGATTCGTTTACATTAAAAATGATGTTTAATGGTGATTAATCCAAATGAATCCACAGTAACCCTGTGATGAGTCTGATTAAACATTTTCATTAACAGCAGTAATATAGATTATATATGATTATATATTAGTGCACACTTAGCTTTTAGTATATATGTTTGTTACAAAGTTGTATTTACAGCAGAGAAGCTGAGTTAAAGACTGAAAACTATTCAAAGTCTCTTTGAATTGAAGCGTTTAACATTCTTTGTGTTTATTCTGCATTGACTTCATTATATGGTGTAAACGTCTGTTACAGGCTTAAATATAAAGTTGGAAAAATGTAACTGCAGCTATTGATCAAGTAATTGTGATTAATCAGGATTAATGACAGAAGATTGTGTCATTAATTAGTCATGTTTTAATCTACTGACAGCACTAGTGTTCACTCTGGTGCCTCCAACTGTTTTACGCCCTTTCAACACCTTCGTGGTCAAAAGTGTACACGCACAAAATCTACAATAAAATCCTCACGCAGCAATAGGACAGACACACAATCCATTTATCTCTGTGTCTCAAACACACACACGTGTATTCAAAGCCTCGATTTGTTCATATTTCATCTGTTGTGTTTTTATCTTCAGCGTTTTCAGTGTTGCTGCATTTACACCAAAAATGTTTCCATTGATGAATCAGATTGATTTGAATGTGTTTCATCCATACAAATCCCTCCCTGGTGGTCACATGACTCTATAACATAACAGGAGTCATGTGACAAGAGTTTCATGCTGTAAAATGTCACAATGGTTGAATGTGGTGGAGTAAAAATGTGAGATATCAACGACTTTTCTTCAATATGAAATGTTTGCAGGGCCTGACAGGAAGTGGACGGACGCTCTGATCACTTCCTGTTTGCTGAAGTGGGTTTTCAGTTGTTTAGAAACCAAAGGCTTGTTTTAAAAGACAGTTTAAATGGGACTGAGGGAACGACGTGTTTGTAGTTTATATCCAACAACATCAAGCAGTTAAATCAAAGAGCTCATGTTGCTAACAGCTCACCTCTCTGCAGCAGACACAGGCTGGGATTTAAAATCAATGAGACGACCTTTAGACCGGTCACTCTGTAAGGACACAGAGCTGGGTGGAGGTCCAGGCTGGTTCCTGTGAATAATGATGGAGCAGTGATGTGAGTGCTGAGCTGTGACATGGAGAAGAGTCATGGACAGTTAGAGATGGTCATCTCACCTCTGAGCTTTGGTCTGGCTCTCATGTTCCCCACACAGAGTGCTTTTAGAGGGAGGGACTCCCTCCTCTCTGTCCTCACACTGATCCATGCTGCTCAATTCACATCAGCTCACACACACTTTCTACCTGCAGAGGAAACACAAATCATTCATGTGCACATCAGCTGAAATCCTCCTTTCATCATGTGTGCTGTCCAAATATCAGCTGCTTCTTTCCTGCTTCATCTCAGTGTCAGCTGGATGCAGTCAGACAGCAGTGTGAGGCAGAGGAAGCTGCCATCAGCTGCTCTCCTATCAGTCCACTAGATGGAGCCTGAAGCACACACGATGCATTCACTGACACACACTGATTCACTGTGACTGGAAGCTTCAGTCAGTCCAACACGTGTGAACAACATTTTAAACCTTTCAGCTGATCCAGGATTCAAAGAGGATCAGCAGAGTTAAAGCTTCACACTAATTCTTGCTGCTGAGTTTGCAGAGAACTGCACACACACTGATTCACTGCTAATGAGAAGCTTCTTCCATCCAGTAATTCATCATCCATCAGCTCTGCTGCTGCTCTCAGTCCTGGACTCTGATCACACACTAAAAACAGCTTTTTAACTCGTGTCTGTAAGAACTCTTAGTGTTAGCTTAGTGTTAGCTTAGTGTTAGCATGCTGTGTGCTAGCTCAGCGTCAGAGCTCTGCAGGTGTATCCTGTGTAAATATTAATCACAGTGACAGTAAAGGAGGTAAAGGGCTGTGACGTCATCACGTACGCTGCGTCCTCTGTGGGCTCTGAGTGAACTCAAAGTACAAACTACAAGTACACAAACACGAACGTAGCTCAGAGTGGCGGACACACTCGGCCTCGTTGGTCCAGCTGTGAGTCCGTTACCGTGAACTATGGAGCGGCAGATTTGTGCTGAACTAAGCTGCACACAGCTGATGTTAGCCAGGAAACATTACACACTGACTTTAATGGAGAGACCGGAAATACAAACACACACAGTTTGTTGTGTGAAGAAATCAAACACGAGCTGAACAAACAGTAAAGTTCCTAAAGACAAACTGTTAAAGGAGGAAACAAAGCAAACTTACAGTTTCTTCACACACCAACAACAAGCTCCACTCCACACCTGGACACTAAACACGGACACACAGGTGAGCTGCTTCCTGGAAGGAGGCGGGGCTCCACCTGAAACTCAGCACAGGTGGGAGGGGCTCAGCTCTGTGTGTGCTGATGTGTTAACTTTAAAAATATGCCGTCTGACTGCTCAGACTGAGTCAGAGTAAAGTTCACATGCTGACGTGTGGAGACATGAAACCTTGTTGTAGCTGCAGGTGTGAACACACTGATCCCAGATCAGCTCTGCTGTATTTGTAACATGAACATTTCTGCTGCAAAGCTTCAAATGTTCAGCATGTTTCTCTGTTTCCAGTCTATAGATCCAGTCACACTTTCTACCTTCACCTGTGCAGTAAAGACTGAGAGCAGAGCTGAAAGCAAGCGTCCAATCAGTGAGCAGCATCAACACCTGAGCTTCATTCAGACTCTGTTATTGAAGATGTTGTTGGTACAAAGTTCATCTGCTGCTCACATGAATCCATGAAAGATTTATTTCACTGAATGTTTCTTCAAAGCTCATTTCAACCTGTTGAAGTCATGAATGAAAGTGCAGACTGAGAGTGGATCACATGATGTTTGAGGTGTGTCATGTGACATGTTCAGTATTGTCACACATGTCTAGATTGTCCCTGATATCATAACTGCTCAAACACTGATGATTATATTTGAAGAATTATTCCTGATGGCAGCAAAGTTTGAATGGAGCTCTCTGTCTGTGCTGATTTGTCGCCCTCTGGAGGTCAAAGCACAAACTGCATGATGTCACTGTAACCACCACAGAGACAGGAAGTGTTTTTATGACTGAAACACTGAAATGATGCTAACGGCTGTCGTTAGGCTCACTGACAGCAGTGCTGATGTGTTCATGTCAAACACTGGCTCAGGTCAGACTCCTTCATCCTTCTCCAGCGTGAGGCCGCCCTCAGACCCACAGGAGCTCTGACCTTTGACCTCCTGACCCTAACCATTTTAGTCTTGTTGCATCTGCAAATCCATCCAAACTGTAGCCGAGCAAAAGAAGCTGGAAGCTGTTCTATGAATGATGTTGTTGAAGGAGCTTGGAAAGAAAAGCATCTGGACTTCTTTAAGTTGCTTGAAGAGGGACATGGACGTCTTAACGCCCACTCACATCCTGGGACATTTGATCACAGGAAATCACATGATAGGGTGGGGCTAGATCTCACAATGGGTTCACCCAAAACCTTGGCTGATTGAGACCCACACCCGTTCTCACACCGTGGCTCGTGTGATTAGGTAGAGGATCAACAGGGGCTCCGTGTCCCTGAATTTAAACTGAATTTAAACACACCGTGCACAATGCCAAGTTAGATAATGGTTAAAAGAACAAGATAAGAATAAATAAAAAGATAAAATAAGGATAAGAAATAACTTAAAAAAATAAAATAAAAAGATAAATAACTGCAAATAAGTACAAATAAGTAACTGAAGACACGTGTGGTCTGCAGATGTCGATGTACATGGATGTACATGGAGTTTAATGTGCAAAATGAACTTAGTGTGCAAAGTGACCTGATGTGCAAACTGCAGTTTGAGGTCGGTCAGCTGTTCAGGAGTCTGATAGCAGTGGGGAAGATGGAGTTGTTGAGTCTGGATGTTCTACATTTCACACTTCTGAACCTTCGTCTCGAGGGCAGAGGTGTGTCTCTCCTCTGGACTCTGTGATGGTAGCTGCTCTGCAGAGAGGGCAGCGGGGTCCTGATGATCTTCTCCACAGTTGTTATCACTCTCTGCAGGCGTTTGCGGTTTGCAGTAGTGCTGCCGTACCATGCAGTGATGCAGCTGGTCAGGCTGCTCTCCACAGTGCAGCTGTAGAACCTGCTGAGGATCTTGGCCAACATACCAAATTTCCTCAGCCTCCTCAGGAAATACAGCAGCTGCTGAGCCTTCTTGACCAGCTGTGTGAGTTTGAGTCCCTCACTGACTCAAACTCCTTCAGTGACACTTGCAGCCTTGCAGATTAGTTTGCTGATCCTGATGCATCTCTGGAGCTGATGCTGTCCCCCAGCAGACAACAACAACATAGATGCTCTCACTAGTCCACTTTACCCTCTAATCACATCTCTGACATCTGCAGGTTGCTCCATAGAGACTCTTGTGCAATGCCAGGTGTTTGTGTTTGTCTGTAGGTACACATTAGATATGACCATAGACGCACACACACAAGTGAACACAGCAGCACAGATGGTTTCCACCTGCTTCCCTCTTTCTTCACACAACTGTGAGGATGATGAAGAGGTTTCAGGACGAGGTGGTCAGCAAGCACAGGATAAAGCAGGGCCATGAAACTCTCTGGTGCAGCAGATGTTTAATCAGACTCAGCTTTAGGCTTCTTTTCCCACCTGGCAGCAAAGTAACAGCTTCACTAACGTGAACAGTCACAATGTTAAACGTTTCTATATCTTCATATATTTTTATCTGTTGATGCTGCAGAATAAAGTCTGTTAACAGAGTGCAGGATGTGTAGAGCAGGTCCAGCTCTCCCTTTACTGTGTCCACTTTCATCAGCCCCTGTGAAGTGACACAGAGTGCATGTGTGTCTGTCAGCTGTTGTTTGTTGTGAAGGATGGAACAAATGAACACACACTTTTAGAGAAATCTGAAAAAGCAACACGTGCTTCTGTGCTCGTCTTCATTAATGCTGATCTTTCTTTCCTGTTTGCTCTTTGGCACAAGCTTCAGTCTTTTCTCCCAGGGCTCCTTCACACTTAGAAACACACCTACATTCATTTATACACAAACATCATGAAACAAAGGCTTTGTAAAAGAGGACATGAGATCCTCTCTGAACAGCACATTCATATCAAACACAGGACTGAACAGGATATATTGAGTCTGTGCTGTTTTCATTGTTACTTGCTGAGTATTTTTCCAGTGTTTGAAATGTGACTCAAGTCTGATTCTTCTACTGTGTGTGAACTCTAAGCAGCTGCATTAAACAGCTGCTTTTCAAACCAGGCTCAATCCTATGACTCTGTGAATGTAAACTTTTGTCACCTGCATGAATAACAATCCTTGATCTAGTCAGGACTGCAGTGCTCCTGTGATCCCAGCTTATAGATGGAGGCTAGCATGAGAGGCTCAGCAGCTAAAGCAGCACACCTGGGTCTCCCAGCCTATTAAAAGCAGCCCTTTGCTTCACCTGCTTCACTAAACATTATTATTATTATTTAAGCAGAGTGGTGTGATTCATGTAGCCATTGCTGTGTGACAGGAGGACTTTTCTTGAAACAGCTCGTGTGACGTGAGCTGACGTAAAAACAGTGATGTTAGCTTGATTCTCTTGGCTAAAACTATTTTAAAAAGAGGGTCAATCATGCAAATCTGCCAATAGAAGCCAAAGTTACAGCCCCTCAGAGTTTAAAGAGAAAAGGCCCGTTTCCAACACTCGGTTGTGCAAAGGGAAACAGGCCCACAGTGCCTGAGTGTGTGGGTAATTCTTCAAATAATATTCAAAAGCAAACATTTTTAAGCATGTAAATAAAATTCAATCATTTCTGCTCTTCAATACCTAAGAAATGAAAACTGGCAGATGGTCCCAAAATGTGAAACGCCTGGCTATCTGTGCATTTAGTGCTGCAGGTTTTCACTGTTTACCTTCAGAAGCATAAATCTCTGCACAGATAATGTTCATATGTGGATTCCTGGTTTTCTGCAGTTAATTGTGACCCAAAGCGTATTTTTAAAGTGGTTCCAGGCAATAAAGTCTAAAAATAAATACATCTACTTCCTTTTTCTGTGTTCCAGCCTCAGTGACTCTGACACAGTGCTGTAATATTTACACCTCTGATGAAAGCAGAGTTTGTAGTTGCAGAAATACTCGACTCATTTTGGGCATTTACGAGCAGGAACCTCAGAAAGCCCCTCGCTGCTTCACTGGTTAAGAAGCAAAGCAAACATTAGTTCACAGTGATGTTAATTAAGGCCCAAAGTTTAGGAACGAACGTCAGCACTTCACTAATGAATGTAATGCTGATTCATGTGCTTGTTTTGTAATGTGCATGTTGTGCGTTGCTATTTCCCATATTCTTTGGCACTGATAGATGAAGAGTCTCAGGCAGGACTGAGGCTGCCAGCTGCTGACAGTGAGCAGGGAGAGAGCAGCAGAAGCTGGGCAAGAGCAGGGCACCTTCAGCCCCCTTCATCAGTCAGAAATCATTTGGGTGTCTGTGTGAAATGTCTGATTTTTAAAATCTTTTTGTAGACATATTTATTAAATGTTTAACAATTATATAGAAGAAAGACAATGTAAAGAACAAAACATGACAAAACAAAAATGAGTTGAAGTTATGAACTGTTTCTGAGAGACAAATAACACCAGGATCCTTTTTTGTGTAGCTGACAGCTGGTAACTGTGCAGGGGCGGGTCTAGCAAAGTGTTGCCAGGGGGGCAGGTAGGGCATTAACAGGGAGAGGGGGGCATACTTTTCTTTCTTATTCTCATTTAAAATGTCTCACTTTTAATAAATAATTATCTGAATCTTACAACAAATGTTTTCATCTGATGTAAAATGTATAGAAATCCATTATTGTACATAGTCATTTTTTAGGGTCCCATCATAATTTCTTCAGAAGTAAGTACTGCATATGATGCCAGTGTTTCCCACATTTTCTAGATTCTGCACCAGTGCTGTGTGTAAAATGCATCAAAAAGTCAGTTTGATTCTTTCTCAGCTGTCTTTCTGTCTCCTTTCACTTTTTAAAGGTTGCCATGTTAGAAAACATATTTTGCCCTGCCGTGCTGTTTATTGATGTGGCAAATGAAAGGTTTATGAAAACATATCTAAATCTGTCATCAGTAATCAGCAATGATCATGTCTCACCTCTAGTCTCTGTCTTAATGTCAGGTTTCCACCGTGTGTTGTAGATGTTCAGGAGGTTAACTCGACCAACAGTCTACTTCCTGTTTAGAATACCAGGACAGGGAGGATGGTGCAGGTTTAAGTTTATTAGACTGATGCATGTATACCAACAAGACAGCGTCCATCACTGTGACAACAGCGTTTGTTTTCATTCAAAGGCTTCATGGTTTTTCCTTTAATACCTGGGGGGCCGGTCTCCAGTCAAAATGCCCGGGACCATTTTTTGTCCCAGTCCAGCCCTGGTGTCAGATCTGCATGCAGTGTCAATGAGACGATCAACAACAGATCAGACAAAACACTCAGGCGGACACTCCTCTGTAGAAGGAAACATGGAAAGTGTGAGGTAATCAGTGCACAACATCACTTTGTATTTCAGGCTGTTTTTATATAGAACTTCAGCACCAATGTAAAAGTTCTGGTTTTAGGAAGATGAAGAACATTTTCAGGAAGGATGCCGTCTGCAAGCAGAGCTGCTTGAACCTCAGCGCTGAGGTCCAGACTACTTCCTGTGAAGCCACGTGATGTAAATCTGCTGCTGTAACTTCACAGTTTACTGAAGCTAAATGCAACGTTACCATATAATCTGTTTTCAACAAAGGTTTCACTCCGTCCGGTGTTGATGGAATGATTCAGGCCGTACTCGTCAGGCTTCCCGTCGACCACACGCATTTCAGTCACTGACAACAAGGGAAACAGCAGAAGAAAAGATGTGAAAAATACTGGATGATGATGATGGAGGATTAACCGCGGTGGCTAAACTGTTTCCTGTCTTTGTGGGCGTACTCACAGGGAAGTTTCCAGGCACGTCAGTCTTGGTGGCTAAAGTCTCCATTTTCCAACATGTATCGCTACAGGTGCAAAGACACAACATTAATCATCAGTGTAAATATTTTAATGCTGTCCAAACGGTGTTTGCTTTGTCTGTCCTCTCGCACTCACAGAGGAAACGAGGACGCCACCTTCAACCCATCTTCAGTTGGCTCAACCATGGCCGGACTTCCTGTTGGCTTTGTGACAGCAAACCACTTGAAATGAGAGCAAACTGCAGTCAAGCACCACTTACAGCAACCTGTGGACACGCAAATGGAAAGCACTGAGAATCATACAGAAGCATAAGAGCTGTTTATTGTAACACGTGTGTGTGTGTGTGTGTGTGTGTGTGTGTGTGTGTGTGTGCACATTAATAACACACTGATGTATGTTAGTTTGATTTATGCTATATCTGAGAAAACAACTGCAGAATTTTACATCAAAGTTTCCAAAGCTGATGTTTTGTTGTTCACTCTGTTTTATATTCATATAGTTTGTTGTTTTTAAATCAGTGGACAAAATAAATATTATCACACAAAATCCAGGGTGAAACATAACCAAATAACCTAAATGGTGAAGTCATTATAGAAGTACATGTTGCAAAGGTCAGCCTCCTGTATAGACTGCTAAACTGTCTGGGGGGGCCCTGCCTGTCCTCATTGGATAAGCTCCACCCCTTTTCCATAAGACGGAGACATTTGTATGAACATAGATGGGCAGTAAAATAAAAAATAAAAAATATTATGGATGACTCTGTAAATCAAAGTCGGCCTGAGGCAGAAGCAGAAACCATGAGGAGCACAGCACCACTCCCAGAAGGGCACGAAGTGAAGCCATAGCTGCTGAAGAGTGAAGACGTGATGATGGAGGAGATCACAGATGAAGATCTGCTGCCTGCTGACTCTTTATATAGAAGAGTGAGACTATCTCCCCACCAGCAGCTGCACTTATACAAACCCCAGGTGCTGGGATGGCTTTGAACATGTGACATTTTCTGCAAACACATGGACAGTTTCATAAGCACAAAGATTATTCGTGCAGCGGCAGAATCGTATCCACTGTGTGAGAGGTGAACGTCAGACAGTTCTTAGAAAATGTAGTTTCTCTTTAAGCTTTTAACGTCTCTTTTACCCCCATTTGTCTAAAAACTACTTGACAGCCCTTCATGTCAGAGGTTTATTATCTGTGCAGGATGGAGCACATGGTCTCAGTCAGGCTGGACACGATCACTCCTACAGGAAGTAAATGTGATTTTATTTCACCTGTGAAATGATGAAAAACAGCAGAATAGCTCACGCTAACAAACGGGTGTTGAAATGTTTCATTTTCTGCTGTTTCACAGGTCAAAAAGGGCGTCGAAGCAAACTGAAGCTGAGCTGCTGCTGCTGTTGTAGTGCAGCATCTGCTGTGTGCTTCATCAGAGAACCTTCTGTACACAGCAGACAGAGGCTGCTGTCACTGAAGTCCATCTGCTAGAGAGCTTTAAACACTGGTTATTGAAGTGGCTTTGATGATACTGATACACAGTCTTTGCTGCTGTCACAGGACAGGGATCCACCAGGGAGTAGTTGTCAGGATAAAGAGCCTTCGCTTCTCTAAATATAAACTGGATACTTGTAGGAAACTTTGGGAAGCAGCATTTTTCCTCATATCGTCTAAACTGAAGTTAGCTCAGGTGCTTCTTCCATACTTGCTCTGCAGAAAGCCAAAGAGTTTGGAGCTCTGCAAACATTTGCAGCACAGCTGGATGTTTGTAACTTTGGTCACCTCTGTATCATCCCTCAGATTCTTTCTGCACAGCTTTGAAACCATGACAGCACGAGTGATGCTGAGGAGACGTCCAGTTTAAACAGACCTTTATTCCTGGAACACAAACACATGAAGTGATGCTGCTAAAGAAGAACATTTAATCGCACTAATGAATCAAGCATCTGTTTGTCTGTCAGTCTGTCAACAGTTCCTCTGATCGACTTCAGACTTGGTGGGTATTTTGTTTTTGCAGCGGTCAAAGTCGATCAGCGTGTTGCTTTGTCTGCTGTAAATCTGCCTGTACAAAGGGAAACATGCATGTTTTAGATGCAAACTCACAACATGGCTGCATTTTTGTGATTATGTGTATTTTATATTGATTTATTCTATTATGTTTTGTATATGAATCTTTACAAGTGTGTCGATACAAAGGCTTGATTAAAACAAAGGTCTCAGCTGTGCTGTTAGGGATGCTCTCATATTTGTTTCAAATGTAATAAATCAAAGGATTTCAGGCTTTTCATCCTTTTTATTTGTTTGGTTCTAACAGCAGCTGGATAAAAACATGCAGGTGATGAATATAATTGTGTGATATTATGAGCATTGTGAATAAAGAAAGAGCAGAGATAGTAAAAAGGAAACAGGTGATGGACGTGAGATTTTCAGAACAAAAGCTCCTCAGTGAGACGATCACCTGGACACAAGGTCAGGCAGCTGGGACTCATCTAGAGAGCAAAATGGAAAAGTGATCTGTGCAGAACATCACTGTTGATTGCAGTTATTTACATCAGACTTCTTCTCTGAGATAAGAGCAGCATTTGTGGGAAAGATGACAGTATTTCCAGGCTGGATGCTGTTTGCAGGGAGAACTGAATGAAAGTCTCCTGCACCTCAGCGCTGAGGTCCACACCTGTGAACACAGATGAGGTCAATCTGCTGCAGCACGTAGAGCTTTACTGATCAGCAGGTTCAAAGGATTCAGCAGAGCGTAGAGTCAGAGCTAAATGCCACATCACCATAGAGTTTGTTAACAACAGCTTTCTTTGCCCTTTGTCTCGATGGACTGAATCAGGGATACTCGTCATACTTCACCTCAACCACGTCACTGAGAGACCCCAGCCTGACACAGCAGCAGAGATGATGAAAGCAGAAACAGTAAACAGATGCTTCAGTTGTGTTTCTCTCTATGTGTGCGCTCACGCCCACTTGTGTGTGTGAACTTTCCACGTACCTCAGCTTGTTTCTCCAACATGAGCCATCAGGGCTGAAAAACATCACTAACACATGAATTCTTTCTCTTTTTGTTATCACCTGTGATCATGTGTCTCATGTTTCTGTCATTCACCAGTTCTTGTAGAGTTACGTGTAACTAGACTTCTGTGGGACGTAAATGATTGTTTTGTATGCAGATCTGTACAAAGGATGTAAACACTTGATTACAAAGGAGATCTCAGCTGTGTTGTTGTGGATGGACTTCAACGTATTTGTTAAGAAAGAGAATAAAGCAAAGTGTTTTAGCTGTTTGGGAGTTTTTGTTTGATTCCATTCAGTTTTATTTCTATGGAGTCAAATAATAACAAAGGCTCTAGAACAGCCCTGAGTTTGTCCAGGTGACACTCCTCTGAAGAACAAAGACAAAGAGGAAGAAGGGGATTCGTTTTCAAGTCTTGTTTCTTTCAAAATAAAAGCTGAAATGTTTTGGAAGCATGATAATATTTCAGCCAGGATGCCGTCTCCAAGGAGACCTGCACCTCAGCGCTGAGCTCCACATCACGCCCTGTGAAAGCACAGATATAAATCTGCTGCAGTGAGAAGAACTTTACCCAACACAAGTGTAGAAGTAGACATTTGACTTTACCTACAACCTGTTAACAACAAAGCTTTCACTGCCTCTGTTGTTGATGTCATGTAGGACTAATCATACTTCACATCAGCCATGCACACGTCAGACGATCTCCAGGCTTTCAGTAATAAAGCCAAGCAGATGATGTGAACATAGCAATAGTAAAACATGCATCATAATCAGCTGTATGTGTCGACTATGTGGCACCTCAGTCTTGTTGGCATGAAGAAAAGTTGTGTAACATGTAGCATAAGGGCTGCAAAGACATCATGTAGACAGCAGTCGTCTGTTAGTCGTAACGTATCTCCTGTTAAAGAGTTAAATGTGCGTTCTCCATCTCTGTCCTCTCACAGCTCGCCGTACACCAACTCCAGCTGTGGTAACCATGGCTGTGCCCATCAACACGCTGAAGCTGAGACGCCACCCGTCACTATGGCGACTCCAATAGGGTTACCTGTCAGCTGTGGACGCATGAAAGGAAAACAGCAGAAACACAGACATGTTTACTGGAACATTTCCTATTGACAGCTTTATGGAAAAGTGGGTTTAAACACTTTTCTATGTTTTATTTTGTTTATTTATGGATTTATTGTGAAAGGAATTTCAAAGGTTTAATTTGACCTTTCCCCTGTTTTTCATACAGACTGGAGACGAATGGATGGTGCTTTCTTTGTTTGTCTAAAGATAATGAATAAAACTCTACACACATCTTAAACCACCCTCCTTTCTATATATTTTGTTATATAAATGGAAAGTATATAAGACACAAACTGAGCTTATATGATACTAAGGACCCTGGAGGTCAGTCCACCTTTATAATTCAGCACAGCCTGGAGTCTCTTAGTCAAGCTTGTTTGTGTTTTCTGTGAGGAAGTTTTCAGCAGCAGCTCTTTTCTTGGATGTTGGTTCCCTTTGTTTCCATCCTCTGTTAAGATGTTTCAGTAATGTTGAGGTCTGGGGAGGCCAATCCATGGCTGACGTCCTGTGATGCTGCATTAGCAGTTTGTTCATAGTGAAAAATGAAGCCACTGCCAATCAGACATTTGCACAGTGGATCAACTTCTGATGGTACTGTCCTGAATTCCACACCTATAATATGTTTGCACATACTGATGAATATGTGCAGCTGATTTTCAGTCCAGTTCCTGTGTGACAGACGCCAGTCTTTCTGCCTGTGTCCTTCCTTAACAATAGAGCCATCCTTCCACTGAGACTGTTTCTGATGAGGCTTCACTGAGCAGTAGATGGATCCCTCAGCTCATCTAATCGTCCTGTTTCTAACACATGACTGTCAGAAACTGTTAATCTGCTGCAGCTCTTTAACTCCTCCACTTCTTTTTTTGTAATCTCTTAGTTTCCTCATCTTTTAAGGTGGCACTGCACACCAGATCCAAAGTCAACATGCTGTTATATAATGGAGTTGAACCTGTAATGGAGTTTGATTTAAACCAATCAGCAATTAAGTGAATGATGATGAGCAAAGATGGTGGAGGTGGTGGATGAAGACCCGGACAGCTGTGGTTGGCTCCTCGTATAGAGCAGAGTGAGGTTGTGTTTGCACATTATTATAAAACCATGTTCACCATATATTTTAGCTGCAGACAATAACATGATTTCTTTGCTGTGGTGATTTTATTCCACTTTGGTAAAATGGGAAACCATCATTTCTTGCTGTAATTCACACATTATTCCAAGAGCCTCAACACGAGCCTTGTAGTCCGACCATATATAGACAAATCAATAGTTGTGTTTGTAACAGCTCATGAACATGAATCGTTCCACATTACTTTAAAATCATTGTAAACTAAACTGGAATAAATGAGTGTTTATATATAGTTTTGTCTCAGCTGTTCATACACAGTGTTTCAGTTCTTATCAGAGTCCCACCGTCTCACTGTGGTGAACCTTTAGCTCTGTTGTAAGCGTGTTGTTAGACCAGGTTTCCCTCATTTAAAAATAATCTCTCATTAGAAATGGACATGATGTCTAAGACATAGAAATGCTTATTATGGGTTCACTTGATGTCACTGAAAAGATGCACATGGGTAACGTGCAGGCCGTCCTGCTCCGAGGTTTATCTCCTCACCTCGAGTCTGCGACACTCTCTCCGTGTCCTCTCAGATAAGGGCGCGCACATTTCTGCACGATCTTCTAAATTACAAAGAACGATTCACAAAACAGAAGCTCACAAAACACTCATCACAAACCAAAAATGGCTCCACTGAGCGTCAAACTGTCACCAGAATTTACTGATAATCTAAAGACTCACAGAACTCATTTTGTCTCATTGTGTCTTAGTTTGAGACATAAGTGCATGATCATAATACTGTGTAGTTAGATGAGACAGAGCTGATGCTTGCTCTTAATTATCCTCTTCATGTTTCCCGAGCCTCAGCAGTGGAAGCTACCATGGATAGAAAGACTACGACTCATCTTAAATCTCAAATCTTTGTCTCCAAAGAGCTGCTGATGTGTCCGATATGATCCACAAGCTTAAACTAGGATTATAAGTGTGTGCAGTGATGTGTGTGAAACCTCTGAGGACTCACACGTGTGTGCTTCAGCCCACACACACATATGAAGCACTGCGACCTCACACAGAAGTGTTTTACACATCCAACCTGAATCCTGATCATTTCTACAGTTTATTAAGTTCAGCTTCACCTGAACATCAGTGATGAAGCTGCTCTGACTCCATCACAGCTCACAGCTGTTGGAATGAGTCAAACAATGAAGAAGGTTCAGAAACAGCTGATGATTTTACAGAAACATGATGCAAACATGAAAATGGACACATGATTTTTTATTAACAGACACTGTTTATGTTTCACTGTGCATGACGTCATCAACACTGACACCAGGGGGCGCTCATCACCAGCCTGAGGAAGTGTGATAATGGGGGGAGACGCAGTGTTGTGTGTACTGCAGTCGGACAGAAGGAAAAACTTCCTCCTGAAAACATTTTCATCCTTCCCAAAAGTGTTTGAGTCAAATGTTACAAATATATAAATACAATAAAACACAGGGTCTTACATAAAATTAGTGATGCAGTTGTGCACTGAGCACCTTTCCAATGTTCCTTCCTCAGATGAGTCCAGCTGCTGAACACATTAACATCTGTATGTAAATGTAGCCGAGAACCAACCTGAGCACTGCTGGGAAAATACAAAGGCAACCATCAAAGTGCTGTATTATCTTATTTATTCTGAATGTTGACTTAGATCCACACCACGATTTATGAAACTATAGAACTAAAATAACAACAATCGTCTGCTTCTTTAAAATTTCTTTCATTACATCAAACCAGTGAAAACTGAAAAAAACAAAGAGCTGTTAGCATGTTTAGACCAACTTTGAGACAGAGACTGTAAAGTTCTGCACTTTAAATCCTGCCTGTGTTCCTGCAAATGATTCACACTGAAAGTATCTTAGTTTAGTATTGAGTGAGCCACAAAGCAGCCTGATAGCTTTAAAACAGGAAAAGTAAATGAAATTGACAGTTTCAGTGTAGCTGGATCTATTATTGGGGGTCATGGCCCCCGTAACCCCGCCTGGTCCTGAGGTCAAATCCACCATCTTTGTTTCAGTGCTTCATGTTCTCCCGTGTTTGTGTGCGTCCTCTCCGGTACTCCGGCTTCCTCCCACAGTCCAAACACATGCAGTTAGTGGGGTCAGGTTAGCTGTGAGTGGTTGTGTCTCTGTGTTATTCCACCTTAATAAATGACTTCCTGTTAGCATGAAGTGCTTCTATAGGACTGATGTCATTTTCATGGTTGGATCATTTAAATGAAGCTGGACTCAGATGCAGTAAATAAGCTGATTGATCATTAATGAATAAAGCTGGTCAAACACATCACGTGGACACATGTGATTGTGTGTTGTAGTATTGATCCCAATGCTGGTATCAGTCCTGGATCAATAACACTGGATGGATGCGTTCAGCATTGAGCCCTGAGCTGTGTTACAGACAAACATGGAAACTGACAGGTCTGTGTCATTCACAGTCTGTAACACTTCTAAACAACAGAGGCTGACCCAAGTGCCTCAGAGCCAGGCACGCTCACATCACAGCTCTCTAAATAAGCCAGTTTCAAAATAAGAGCTGAAAGCTGTGTTTGCTTGTGTTAGCTTATTATTGTGGAGACTAACATTCAGTGATCATGTGTTCAGACTCATAATGATTACTCTCAGAAATCCTCATCTTTGTATTTACTGTGTGTTGGATCAATAACTGAGATTCATGGTATCACACAGCTGTGCTGCTGCTGATGTCAGCACATCTGGAACAATACGAGGTATCTGCTACCAGACTGAGCAGGACGTGAGACCTGTGGACTGTTTAAAGCTGTCCCTCCACAGCTCACTCAGACCTGATCCACACCTCAGTGATATTCTCTGACTTCCTCAGTAGAGACAGAAACCATTCAGATCTGGGACCATCAGCTGACTGATGATGTCACACAGACTGTGTTTTTCAGGAACAGTGATTCTGATGTGAGCCTGCTAGCTGACAGCAGACCTGATGAAAGCACATGTTCACATCTGTGAGGACAGACTGGACTCTTTGACTGCACCTTGGTTCTCCTCAGAGGTCTGTACAGGAGCATGTCCACCCCCACTGAAGATCTCAGTCACTGTGAAACATAGAAAGCTGCTTGTGTGGCCTCTGCCTCACATGTAGATACAGCTACAGGTTTCTCTGTCAGTCAGACTGAAACAGTGTCCTGATGCTGCATCATTCAGCTCTGTGCCCCAGTCAGCATCACTGGGAGCTACCAGTGTTTCTGCCCTTTTCCTGTAACACTACACTCAGCACAGGCTCAGCTGGTATCCAGTGTTGGACTTTGGCTTCAGCTGCTGTGATAGATCCTCTAACATAGATCAGCTCTGCTACATGTTGTTAGATAAGTGCAGCTGCTGTCATGTCCTGATGTTTCTCTGGCTCAGCAGCTTCTCCATCAGAGGTTCACATGGAGCTGATCCAGTATCTCCAGTAACTGTGTTCTGTGCCTCACTGGTTCATCCTTCTGTCTGTGTGACGTCAGTCAGATGTTGAAGTTCAACTCTGTAATCTTCACTGTGTCACAGAGTTCAGTGAG
Source organism: Aulonocara stuartgranti (assembly GCF_965226115.1). Lineage (NCBI taxonomy): Eukaryota > Metazoa > Chordata > Actinopteri > Cichliformes > Cichlidae > Aulonocara > Aulonocara stuartgranti. Next base: position 9,402,676 of record NC_138941.1, read on the forward strand.
TCCCGTTATTCACAGTATCAATCAGATCATCAGAGAACAGCTGATCAGCAATCAGTGGTGCCAACAGCGCCTCCTGTGGTGAGAGGATGCAATAATGCAATGTAGCATTTTTCCACTCAACACTTGCAGTCATGGAAACTGTCTGTTGGATCTGTGTGACGTTGCTTTCTTGGTTAGAGTTCCTCACAAATGTCCAGATGATTCTTCTAATGAGGCGTCGACCATGTTTGCAGCTCTTTGGAAGAAAACGTCGCCCTTTGCCATCCTTACTTTTCTTTGACTTCTTCAAATGCAGCTGAACTCCAGCTGGTATTTTCTTGGACTTTGCAGCTGTTTCTGGTCATCAGTTCATTCCTGCAAACCTCTGAAGCTGAACAACAATGATGCTGCATTGCTGGCTGATCCCAAAAGGTTGATTCTGTTCATCTGGACGTTTTCAGAAACGTTTGCTCACTGATCAGGTGACTTCTTCAGTCTCAGCTGACTGCAGCTTTACAAGCTTACAAACAGCACATTTGCACAATGACTGAAAGCAGCAGCACCTGATATATATGATACTAATATAATACATATACATATATAATCCATACTAATGATGAAGGAACTGAGCTCACAGTCCATTGTTCATTCAGTGAACTACTCAGTTTATTTTGGGCCTCAGAAATGCTCACTCTGTTTGTACATCACTGTCAGCAATAGACTCATTCTGCTGTGTGGACAGGAACACATGTGACATCACTTCCTGTTTGTTTGTGACTGAAGAGGAAGAAGTTTACAAGGAATCATTTAGAAGAGTTTCAAACATCAACTGATTGAATCCATGAATCTGAAAACGTGTTTGTGAGTGAAAGAGACAGACATGTACAGACTGAACTATCTGTTCAACAGTCAGAGTGTTTCTGTAACAGGAGACACTCTTTACACTCCACTCAGCACAGGGACACTGAGGAACCAGGAGGCCAGAGAAACAGAAACCCAGGATAAAGAGTTTGAGTGAATGTGGTGTTGAAGGTGTGGAGGTGGATCAGAGTGTCAGAGGAGACTCTGTAGAAGGACAGAGTGCCAGCAGGACAGTCCACATACACTGCTGCTCTGTTAGAGACAGAGGAGGAGGAGGAGGAGGAGGAGGAGATGGATGTTACTCTGTTATTGTGCCTGACAGAACGAGGACCATCATCATAGCAGCTCAGACTCCAGGACTGATCATTGTCTCCAAACCAACAGTCAGCACTGCCTCCTTTCCTTCTGATGCTTCTGTAACTCACTGATATACAAACGTCTCCTCTCCACTCGACCTCCCAGTAACAGCGACCAGTCAGACCATTTCTACACAGCAGCTGATAAACATAATCAAATCTGTCTGGATGATCAGGATATGACTGAACCTCCTCCACACGTGTCACCTTCCTGTTGTTGTCAGACAGTTGGAGCTTTGTGTTCACTGTGTTTGTGTCGATTGTGAGTTGACAGGAATCTGATGGAGAGAACAAACACAATCCAGCTGCAGTTATTGATCCATCATCTGTTCATTGATTGACACTTTGATGATGACTCCTGACATGATGAAGATGGTTGAATGTGTGCTGCTTTGTTTTCATGAATCCCATTAAAAACACACTTACACTTCCTCAGACCTGGTCTCAACCATCGGACTCCAGCAGGCTCCACCCTGAAAGGAGGAGGGGGGTCAGAGCAGCACAGTCAGCATGCACACATGGACATTACATGGCTCTCACACACACACTGTTACACACTGAGCTCAAAGCTCGGCTCCACTGTTTTATTCAAAGAAATCTACATTTATTTATCAGCACATTTAAAAACAGCTTGAGCCAAAGTGCTGCACAGAGTAGAGAGAAAATAGGAAACATACACAGTAATGACTATAAAGACTGGTCAGGATTGAAAGCTACAGAGTACAAATGTGTTTCCAACCGGCTTTTAAAAATGTCCAGTGTTGGTGACGACCTGATGTGAAGGGCGACTGTTCCAGAGTTTGGCTGCAGCCATCGATAAAGCTCACCTCTGTTTTTACGTCTAGTTCTGGTCAGAAGCTGCTTATCTGCAGACCTGAGGGCTCCACTTGGATTCTTTTGTTAAAGAGAGATAAGATGGAGCCAATCCATTCACAGATTTAAAGACAACCAGATCTGGAAGTGGATTCTACCACGTACTGGTAACCAGTGGAAAAAGCTGGTGATGGGTCGTCTAGCACAGACCCACCGCTGGAACCAGACAATTGATGAGGGAGAGAACTGTGACAGTGCCGTTCCTTCACTTGACCTCAGTCGCTCTCGTCTGCTCCCTCGTAACACTGCTCTTTATTGAGCTTACATGAATATGCACAAGTTCATTATGACGTCTTACACAGGTATGAACAAAGAGTACCAGTCTGTGCATAGTGTGTGTGTGTGCGTGTGTGTGTCTGTGTGTGTGTGTGTGTGTGTGTGTGTGTGTGTGTGTGTGTGTGTGTGTGTGTGTGTGTGTGTGTGTGTGTGTCTGTATGTGTGTGTGTGTGTGTGTGTGTGTGTCTGTGTCTGTGTGTGTGTGTGTGCGTGTCTGTGTGTGTCTGTGTGTGTGTGCGTGTGTGCATGTGTGCGTGTGTGCGTGTGTGTGCGTGTGTGCATGTGTGTGTCTGTGTGTCTGTGTGTGTGTCTGTGTGTGTCTGTGTGTGTGTTCCAGATGTGACCCTGTGACCCCAAAGCTGGTGCTAAGAGTCCAGCGGTCCCCCTAACAAAGGGCTCTTATACTTAACCAGACACAGAGTAGGTGTCCTCCTACACCAGGGGTCTCAAACTCGTGGCCCGCGGGCCAATTGCGGCCCGCAGGACGATAGTTTTTGGCCCCACCTTAATATGAAAATGTAATGTTAGTTTGATAATGTATGACACTTTACAGTGTTGTGGGCGGAGCTGAATTAACCCACCAATCAGGGTGGGATATGGATCTCAGGGGACACCAGCCGGGCTTGATGCAAGCAGGGAAACATTTCTCAATGAGTCAAAGTTCCAGCAGCGTTGCCCTGGAGTGTTTCTTTCTTTCTGTGCCTGGCTGGCTTCCTCCTTTCTATTGGGCAAACGCCGACATTCGCCCCAGCGCGCTGCGTTCACAACACTTCAAAAAAAGTTGTTTTTTTAAGTTGCTGCCCAGCGGGACATTATACGTATATAGATTTATACACACGTCAGTGGGATTTAAAGTTATTTTTCCACAGAGAGAGATCTCATATTAACTCTCACAGTGATGCGTAGGCGGCGGGATAAAAGAAAAGTCATGAACTCAATGCAGCCCAATTTAGTCTGCAGTCACATAGCGACACCTGTTCATCGGCAACAACAGTCCCCGGTAACCCGGACTAATTATAGGGTCGCACCGTAATTTGTGGCTCCATGTTTTTATTTGCATCACTGCGTTTGCATTGCAGCAAACATGAACATTACATATATTTCAATATAATGTAAAAGCAGTCAAAACAACTAACATCAGAAACAGCTGATGTTATTTGTTATATGTCACGGTGTCATTTCCGCTTCTTTCTCCTGTAACAACAGCCCGGCGCCGTGAGCAGTCGCCTTTTTTGCGCTCGCTATCCCTGCACTTTCTACCATCTGCAAACGCCACGGTGTTCGTGTCGTCATGAAAGACATGAACATCGAGCGTAAAAACAAAGGAGACTGCTACCGGCTTTTTATCTGCTGATCGCTGTGCTACGGTTGCAAGAAAAAGAAGCAGAAATGACGTTCTCTACGCGTTGAGACGTTCCCCGTCCGTCGGCTAAACGCTTGATTGAAACTTCAATGCGACAGTGACACCAAGTAGAATTATAAATGTCACATAGCCCCAAACATGTCTTTTTCAAAGCCTGCGGTGAAGAGAAAGGTTGCTGATGAGCACCGACAATTTCAGGAAAAGTGGGAAATGCAATATTTCTTTGTTGAGCACAGGGGCACCCCGACCTGTCTTATTTGCACAGAGAAAGTTGCGCTGCACAAGGAATACAATTTGAAACGTCATTACACAACTAGACATGCTGAGCTGGATGCAAAATACCAGGGAGACGAGAGAGCGAACCGGGTTGCCAGTCTTAAAACAGATCTACTGAGGCAGCAAGATTTCTCCAAGAAAGCAACCAAAGAGAATAATGCAGCAGTCGGAGCCACGTGGTTAGTGAGATGATTGCTAAAGCAGGGAAGCCATTCACAGAAGGTGCATTTGTCTAAAAGTGCATATTGCAGGCTGCAAATATAGTCTGTCCGGGAAAGAAAGGTCAGTTTAGCAACATCAGCCTTTCTGCCAACACCGCAGCAGATCGCATTTCTGACCTGTCAAGTGACATTTATGACCAACTGTGTGAGAAAGCCAAATGTTTCAGTGTATACTCAGTCGCTCTTGATGAGACCACAGACATCACCGACACTGCCCAGCTCCCAATGTATGTCCGTGGTGTTGATGACAGTTTTGAAGTGATGGAGGAGCTGCTCACAGTAATTCCAATGCATGGCCAGACCACCGCTCAGCAGATATTTACAAGCTGTGTGATGCCATTGAGAATGTTGGTTTGCCATGGAAGAGGTTTGTTGGAATAACAACAGATGGAGCGCCATCAATGACAGGGAGGAAACATGGACTGGTGGCACAAAACAAACTGGAAGAGGAAGGCGTGGAGGAGGCCATTGCTCTGCACTGCATCATCCATCAGCAGGTCCTTTGCAGCAAATGCCTGAAGTTTGACAATGTGATGTCTATTGTTGTGAAATGCATCAACCAAATCAGATCCAGGGGCTTAAAGCACCGAAGGTTCTGTGCTTTTTTAGAGGAAATGGAGTCAGAATATGGGGATGTGCTCGACTTCACTGAGGTACGTTGGCTCAGCAGGGGAAATGTATTAAAGAGACTTTTTGAGTTGAGAGCAGAAGTGAAGCCTTCATGGAGAAGGATGGAGTTAGTGTTCCTGTGCTAACTGATCCCAAATGGCTCATGGACTCAGCTTTTCTTGTTGATATGACACATGAGCTTAATGTACTGAACAAGACGTTACAAGGCCAGGGGCAACTTGTCAGTGCTGCCTATGACAACGTGAGAGCATTCTCCACAAAACTGGCGCTCTGGAAAGCTCAGCTCTCTCAGACAAACCTTTGCCATTTCCCAGCATGCAAAGCACTCGTGGATGCAGGCACACCATTCAGTGCTGACGAGTATGTTGATGTCATTTTGAGGCTACAGGAGGAATTTGATCACAGATTTGCTGACTTCAAGACACACAGAGCCACCTTTCACATTTTTGCGGACCCCCGTCTCCTTTGATGTGCAAGATGCCCCTTCTGTGCTTCAAATGGAGCTCATTGAGCTGCAGTGCAACTCTGAACTCAAAGCAAAGTTCAGGGAGGTGAGTGGAAAAGCAGAGAAGCTTGGACAATTTTTGAGAGACTTGAGCCCTAGTTTCCCTCGGCTTTCCCGAATGTTCAAGCGGACCATGTGCCTTTTTGGTAGCACATACTTGTGCCAAAAGCTCTTCTCCACTTTGAACTTCAATAAGTCCAAGTACAGGTCCAGACTTACGGATGATCATCTTCAAGACATACTGAGGGTCGCAACTGCTTCCTTCCTCCCTTTTTTAACCATGCCTTTATTGTGGAAAACCTTTCCTTATAACAATATGAGCAGCTAATGCTAATTTGATGTGAATTAGCATTATATTAGTGAGGAGTTAATGTTAAGTAGGCTACCATTAGCAGCTAAAGCTAATTTGAGGTGAATAAGCATTAGTAGCTTGTGCTAATACCCTTTTCTCTTGTGTTATAATGATGTGAGACGTTAATGCTAAATAGGCTTCCATGAGTGACTCCTTTCCCTTGCATTATAAAGATGTAAAGAGTTTATGCTAAGTAAGCTGCCATTAGCAGCTAATGCTAATACTGTTTTCCCTTTCTTTATACAACTTGAGCAGCTATTGCTAAGAAGGCCACTTTTCTCTGCTAAGGATTTGTGTGACCATGATGGAAACTCTGATAAGCTAATGCTGCTAAGCTAATGCTGTTTATGGGCCCTGTTAGAATCAATATTTCATTCTCATTCTGTTGTTTGAGAACAATAACAGAAAAATGTGCACTTGAGAACAAATTTATTGTGAATTCAGCTGTGAATGTACAGTTTGTCATTATTTAAGCTTCCATTTCCAAATGTTAGCTGACACTTTATTAGGTACACTGGTATCTATATCAGGTACACCTGTGACCTAAATGTTCCTGCAAACAGACTCCTTGGAGACCCCTACATAAATATCCATGAACTATCCAGCTAGACTAGTGTGTCTGTCCCTGAAAATATTCCTGCATGTGTGATTGTTCATGTGTCATCTGCCCGAAACAAACAGGAAGTGAGTGAAAGACACAGGAAATGTTTCCAGCTCTTCCTCCTCTATCAGATTTTCTCTCCATACCTGAGAGTGTCCAGTCTCCAGCCTGGATCCTTCAGTCCAGCCGACAGCAGCTTCATTCCTGAGGGACCTGGATGATTGTAGCTCAGGTCCAGCTCTCTCAGATGGGAGGGGTTGGAGCTCAGAGCTGAGGCCAGAGAAGTACAGCCTTCCTCTGTGATCAGACAGCCTGACAGACTGCAGACACACAAAACAACAATCTATCTGTCAACAGTTGTTTTCTCTTTGTCACAATAACATCTATCCATTTACATCCATCCATTGTAACTTTATTTATAAGTGACAATACCCAACAGACAACAACAGTCATCTGAAGCTGTTTAACAGTGTAAGGTAACCGCCTCCACTGTGAGCAGCACTTGGTGATGGTGGGAAGAAGAACTCCCTTTGACACAAAGATCCTCCCAGTGAAAACAGGCTCCAGGAGGAGCATCTACCATGACTGGTTGCAGGGTGAGGGGAAAGAGAAGAGATGAGCTCAGAGAGACAAGAACTAAACAGAGAGTCAAAAGTTAAGGACATGCAGTAGTGACATATAAAAGCATCAGGAGTGAAAAGAGGGGAGAAGAAAGCAGAGCATCATGGGAAGTCCACCAACAGCCTGAGCCTATAGCAGCATAACTAAGGGATGCTTCAGGGTCACCTGATCCAGCTCGAACTATAAGCTTTATCAAAAAGGAAAGTTTGAAGCTGATCTTCAAAGTAGAGAGGGTGTCTGTCTCCTGAACTCAAACTGGGAGCTGCTTCCACACCCAGTCCAACATAGCCAGGCTTTCTTTGCTGCTTTGACAAAACCTCAAATCCCAGTCAGAGATGATGAGCATCATCACAGTGATGATCATTTCTCTGTAACCCAGGCTTTCTGCTTCAGGATCTGTGCACGCTCACAGAACAAGGAGACCTTTAAACATCATTTCACTAAATGGATGGACTGAGCTCAGCCTACAGATGAACTGGTGCCAGAGATCATAAAGAACATCAAACAGTCAAATTCAACACTTTAATGGAAATATGAGATTAATGCTGCAGACAATCATGAACCTGCTGAATTCATGAACATCAAGAATGCAGCGAGTGGTAAAATAAAGATTTGACCTCAGTGTGCTCAGTGTTCCTGTCTATTCCTAACATAATCCTAACATGATAGCTGCACTTTAGAGCTCTAAAACTGGAACTGACACATATTTAAACTCTACATGTTACTCAGTACATTCAGTTCTGACACTCGCCCACAGTCCAACAAAGGAAACATGGAGATCACATCAGTTTGTCATCAAAGTCTAATTATTAGGGCAACTTAACCTGTTATTATCTCGTTAACTCATTAACTGATTAACGTCAGCAATTATTTTAATCACAGTTTTTAAAATCATGATTATTGTGAAAGTGCTCACTGGCTCTGAATATAACAGCCATGGGTCACAGGAGGGATGTTGATCAGTGCTGGCTTGAAATGGGCGTCATTATGCATCTCAGCCAATGGGAGCATTGAGGGTGGGCCTAATACTACTGCAGCGCTCACATGACCCAGGACAGAAAGAAAGGGGCGGGGACAGAAACATGGAGACAGGTACAGATCTTTGACATGTTCATTTTAAACTGTTCCAGGAGGCAGTGTTGATACAACTAAAGTTATCTGTTGTTGAAGACGTCGGTCTGAGGAACGTTCTTAGGATCAACAAATGACGGCATGTATGAGCCTCAAGACGCAGCATCACAAGAAGAACACATGAGCTGTAGAAAAAGGAGAGACTACGAAAGCCACGGCGTTACAACGTGAACCAGCTGTTGGTCTCTCTGGAGACTACTGGGCGTGGCTGGGTAACCATGGTTACCTGGGAGTTACAGAAACGTGCAGAACATGTGATTCATGTTGCACAGCAGTGGGACATTTGAAATAAAGTCAGCACACTCAGTACAGATAGTGCATCAAATATGATGCTGCTGCCAGACGTCTGCCTTTGAACACGTCGCTGCATCGCGCACAACACCAAGGTTGCCATGGCGATCACAGCTGACAGGGACAAAGCGCACAGCTGGAAGCCTGCAGGTATATTTAACATGATGTATTTCTCAGTGTCCTGTCTGTGTGTGAGAGACAAACAGCCTCTGTATGTGTGTGTAAATACAGCATGAATATGTAGAGGACATGTTTGTGGATATAAGTAAATGAAAGCTCTGCGTCATTTGAATCTTCTTGTTTCTGTTGCAGGTCTGTGACTGAACTTCTGGGAGGAGAAACGTTGGTTTCATGCTCTGTGATTCTGTGTTTTGTCATCTCTCTCAGGTGATGGAGAGCTCAGATGATGACCCCGCCTACGTGGTCAAATTCAAGTCTACATTCAGAACAGACCTGGAGACACGCAAGCAAAATGCCAACATTGTATATGTGAAAACTGCTGCTGGAGCCAGATTCAAGGAGCTCAAGTGTTTACCCAGATCTTACTGAACTTACTGCAGGAACAGAGGGTTGTTGGAGGGAAACCTGTGGAAGCAACAACATCCGAGCCACCAGAGAAGAAGTTGGCCCTGTTGGTGCTTCATCAGAGTGTGAACAGGAGGAAGACTCAGCTGAGAACAGTGTGGTGGATACAGAGCAGAGCCCACCATCAGTACAGAGGCCTGTCCATTAGAGTGCTGCTCCAAACATGCAGCACATGTACTTGGCCACAGCTGCAACATCTGTACCTGTGAAAGCTTCTTCTCTGTTGCTGCTCATATTGTGCAGAAGAAGAGAGTTTCTTTATCATCAGAAAATGTCAATGAGCTTGTGAGTCTTAGCAGCTGGCTCGGTGCAGAGGAGGAAGAACATGTCAGTCAGAGGAAGATAAATGCAGTTCATGTTGTCAACTCAACCTGGACTGTTGAAAGAGTTTTTCTTTGTCTGGTTTCTGACTGAGATTCTCCAAAGGAAATCCAGCACAAACACACACTTCACACACTCAAAGTCCTGCACAGTAAATGAGCTGATGAGCGTTTGTGCTGCTGCCTGATAACAGAACAATAGTTCTGCTGCTTCCTGTTCTGCAAACACACATTTATAAATGTTCACTTGCTGTTGATCAAAGGTATGTTGGTGGCTCTGGACGCTGAGGGAACTTTGTAAAAAACTAGATCAAATGTTAACGTCCTGGCAGAGGCAAAGAACTTTGATTTGATATTTGATTAGATTCATGTTTCAGCTCAGACTGACAGAAATATTTGAACTGCTGCTGTGTTAAAGGGAACACTGCTGTTAGAAAGCACCTGATCTGTTTCTGCACACTGAATGTTGCACTTCTCATACTGCAGTACTATTACAATAAGTACACAATGCACTACTTTTGAACTCATGATTGAATGTTGCTGTAACAAAGCCATTAATGTGATTCAAAGTGTTCATGGTTTCCCAGCACAACAAATGATTGCACAAGTGTGACTGATCCACTTTCTAATGTGTGTGTAGCCCACACTGTGTGTCACTGTGTCACAGGTGAGTCTGTGTGTCCAGGTTCTATGAGGACAACAGGATATAGTGACTGAGTCCAGCAGCTTAAAGTCTGACTCCATCCTCCATTTAAATAACTCACAGCAACAACTGAATAGCTTTGCCTTTGTGTAGCTGACACTTCATTTTAATGTCCTTCTATTCTGGTTCATCTGGTCTCAGTTTCTATAAGCACACAGGTTTCATCAGGACTCTATGACCTCAGTAATCTTTGCTGGGCCTTAATGCTCTGAACAAAGCTGCACATCACAAGACTAAATAGAAATGAATCAGTCTTTCATTCTCACTGCTGTTTGACTTCAGCTCTCAATGTCCCACCATAACCCATGGAAAGAATTACTGTCCATCCAGGCTGCTGAACATGAAGCTGAAGAAGGTGGAGTATTGTGAGGGCTGATGGAGATGATGATGAGGAATCCAGGAGCAGTGGGTGGATGGCAGCATCAGCATGAAGGACCAGTGTGAGAACACATCATCATCCACAAAGGAAACCAGTCTGAGTGTCTGACGCTCTTGTTAGAAAGACGCAGTCCCAGCAGTTAGCTTGTCTGCTAGTTAGCTGAGAGCTAGCTCACTTGTACATTGAATACCAAACTGTGTAAACCAGGGGTGTCAAACATATGGCCCGTGGGCCAAATCCAGCCCATGAGATAATTTCATATGTCAAATATTGATGAATTTTCAGGCTTGCTGATAATCAATGTGAGCACGGCTGAGATTTTATTCTGATGAGCAAACCATGTGGCCAATCACTTTAAGAGACAGACTGGGATCATACCATTATGTGAAAGAGGACATGTCCCATAGACAGCAAGGGTAGTGGTAGAGACCAGTACACAGAGAAATGGGAGCTGTACTGAAATGCAAGCGTGTCAGGAAAGAGTGAAAAGGCAAAATGAGCAGCATCTGGCTGCATTTCAGTGATATTGGAGACCACAAAGCTGAGTGCAACATTTATACAGGAGATATACAGGAGACGCTGAGAGTAGAACTGATAAAATTAGGAGCTGGCTAAAGTGAGACCCATTTTTATTTCCACCCATTTTCCACTGTGGAGGACAAAAGGTTTCAAACTGGTCCAGGTCTTAAGCCTCACGTGTTCTTCCTAATAGCAGTAAATGGATAGAAATAAGGCTTGGTGCCTCAAAGCACACTGTGCGCTGTCTATCTTGCGTGCTGCACAATATCGTTTATTATTTAGTAAATATTGATATCTATGACTAGCTAGTTTATTGTGATGGTGCTTTGTTTTCTCTATTATTATGTTGCTCTTTGTTGTTTGCTGTCTCCTCTGTTTGTTTTTTTTGTTTTTTTGTTTTTTTTTCTCCATACAGGTGACCCAGGAGTTCTTTTTTTTTTCTCTCTTCCCCCCCCCCCTCTCACCGTCTCTTCTCCCCTTTGGTTTTCTTTCTTTCTCTCATTCATTCCCCCTGTCCTATTTATAAAAAAAAAAAAAAAAAAAAAGACAAAGGATGAACTGAAGCTCTGCCATCACGTAATGTCGCATACTGCTGTTTCTGATGTCATTTAAAAAAAAAAAAAAAAAAAAAAAAAAAGAAATAAGGCTTTTATGAAAACACTGAATACAACTTGCTGCCTTTAAAAAGACTAAATGTACAGTTCAGTATTGAATACTACATAAAATAAACTATATATAAAGTGTGTCTGAATGGCAGAGATGCAGAAATATGTGCATGTAGCACAGAGCCACGGCTCAGTGTCTGAATGAGTCTCACAGACCTGAATGTGCTGTTGAAGCCATTTATAATTATAACGTAATTCTTTACTCGTTTGATCTGCTCCTTACCACAAGCCACCAGACGTAGAAGGTTTTGGACTTTTAACTATATTTTCTGAAGTTTTACAACTTTTCTTACTGTTAAAAACCTCGTTATGGCCATTCATGCTGTACAAAGTAATTAGACATGTGTGGTATCTACAGAAACGTCAGAATCTCAGCTAAAAGTTCACAAAACCATCTCAACAACCACCAAACAGCTAAAACAGCAGGTGAACAGATCACACAAAAAAGATGTAAACACAAATCCCCCTGATGATCTGTTTTTTAAACATGAAGCGTCGTTTTGGACGTTCATTTACTGCTGGTTCAGTGAATTTTGGTTGGACAGTGATGAAACCTGCAGCCTCAGAATCTGTGAGAAGTCTGCTTTCAGCTCGCAACAGCATTGTTGTGTTGTGTGCTGTGGATTCACCTCTGCAAACTCATCACTGTTTCACCATCATGTTTCTACTTAGACAATAACAAAGGAAGCAGTTCCCAGGAACTACTTCCTGTCTTGTTAACATAAGAGTACGTTGCCCTTCAAAACACCTCCACTTCTCCTCTTATTAGAGGACTGCCTTATTATTAATCTGCTAATTCTGTCAGTTGATGAAAGAAAAATGCTTGATCTCACCTGAGAGTTTCCAGTGTACAGCGTGGACTCTTCAGTCCTTCAGACAGAAGCTTCACGCCTGAATCCTTCAGGTTGATGTTACTCAGGTCCAGCTGTCTCAGATTAGAGGTCTGAGAGCTGAGACCTGAGGCCAGAGCTTCACAGCTTCTCTCTGACAGGTCACAGTGACTCAGTCTGAAAAATAACAGATAAACAATTACAAAAATAAAACACTTATGTTGAAGCGTAATGAGATACTATTATATTTAGCAATATTTCATCTTGTTTTGTCAGGAAACTGAGCACTGATGCAGAGCAACATGTGGAGAGAATCAGAGGAGAAGAAGTGAAGAGAGAACAGCAGTAAAACAACACTGAATTGTTCAGTGTGCTTTTGATATCAACAGAATGTGTCAAACTTCTTTATTTTGTATTTGTTTTAGTAGAATTGATGATTATCACTTAGATAACAACCACAGGCCAGGTCTAAATTGCACTTTGGTGACAGTTACACCCAGAAATATTTCAGAAACGTGGACAATTTGTGCTCCATTGTATTCAGTATTGAACAAACTGAGTACCGATGACCACTTAATATTTTTGATATTTTATTTGAGTTGTTCCACCTGATCTGTGTTAACTAGAATAAACATTTAAAAGCTAAAGCTATGATCACATATGTACTTACAGAGCTTTGTTGGAGGCTTTGACCACTGGCAGCAGCCTCAGAAGAGCCTCCTCTGAAGCAGAATATTTCTTCAGGTCAAACACATCCAGATCTTCTTCTGATGACAGTAAGATGAAGACCAGAGCTGACCACTGAGCAGGAGACAGTTCACCTGTGGAGAGACGTCCTGATCTCAGGGACTGTTGGATCTCCTCCACTAGAGAACGATCATTCAGTTCATTCAGACAGTGGATCAGATTGATGCTTTTCTCTGCAGACAGATTCTCACTGAGCTTCTTCTTGATGTTCTGGACTGTTTTCTTATTGGTCAGTGAGCTGCTTCCTGTCTGTGTCAGCAGACCTCGTAGGAGACTCTGATTGGTCTGCAGTGAAAGACCCAGGAGGAAGCGGAGGAACAAGTCCAGGTGTCCATTTGGACTCTGTAAGGCCTTGTTCACAGCACTCTGGTGGAGAGACTGTTTTTTTCTAAAAAAACTAGACCGCTTGGATGTTGTTTGTTGTTGTTCCAGCAGATTGAGTCCAGAGTTGATGAAGGTCAGATGGACATGAAGAGCAGCCAGAAACTCCTGAACACTCAGATGGATGAAGCAGAACACCTTGTCCTGGTACAGTCCTCTCTCCTCTTTAAAGATCTGTGTGAACACTCCTGAGTACACTGAGGCTGCTCTGATATCGATGCCACACTCTGTCAGGTCTGATTCATAGAAGATCAGGTTTCCTTTCTGCAGCTGATCAAAAGCCAGTTTTCCCAGAGACTCCATCATCTTCCTGCTCTCTGGACTCCAGTGTGGATCTGTCTCAGCTCCTCCATCATACTTGACCTTCTTCACTTTGGCCTGAACCACCAGGAAGTGGATGTACATCTCAGTCAGGGTGTTGGGCAGCTGTCCTCCCTCTCTGGTTTCCAGCACATCCTCCAGAACTGTAGCAGTGATCCAGCAGAAGACTGGGATGTGGCACATGATGTGGAGGCTTCGTGATGTCTTGATGTGGGAGATGATCCTGCTGGCCTGCTCCTCATCTCTGAATCTCTTCCTGAAGTACTCCTCCTTCTGTGGGTCAGTGAACCCTCTGACCTCTGTCACCATGCCAACACAGTCAGGAGGGATCTGATTGGCTGCTGCAGGTCGTGTGGTTATCCAGAGGAGAGCAGAGGGAAGCAGTTTCCCCCTGATGAGGTTTATCAGCAGCACATCCACTGAGGTGGACTTTCTAGGGTCAGTTAGGATTGTAGTTTTGTGGAAGTCCAGAGGAAGTCGACACTCATCCAGACCATCAAAGATGAACACAACCTGGAAGTCTTCAAAGCTGCAGATTCCTGCTTCTTTGGTTTCAGTAAAGAAGTGATGAACAAGTCCCACCAAGCTGAACTTTTCCTCTTTCAGCACATTCAGCTCTCTGAAAGTGAATGGAAATATGAACTGGATGTCCTGGTTGGCTTTGTCTTCAGCCCAGTCCAGGCTGTATTTCTGTGTTAAGACTGTTTTCCCAATGCCAGCCACTCCCTTTGTCAGCACTGTTCTGATTGGTTCATCTCTTCCAGGTGAGGCTTTAAAGATGTCTTCTTGTCTGATGGTTGTTTCTGGTCTGTCTGGTTTCCTGGATGCTGTTTCAATCTGTCTGACCTCATGTTCATCATTGACCTCTGCAGTCCCTCCCTCTGTGATGTAGAGCTCTGTGTAGATCTGATTCAGGAGGGTTGGGTTTCCTGCTTTAGCGATGCCCTCAAACACACACTGGAACTTCTTCTTCAGCTTAGACTTAAGGTTACGATGACAAACTGCAGCTTGAAGTTCTGAATAATAATAATAAAAATACAACTTTAACAATCATATTTTACAAAATGCTGATGACAATTTCTGACCCACTGAGAAATGACCGAACACACTGGTGTCACAAGTCTCTCATTTATCCAGCAGCTTAAACCTTTAGATAAATCCTCTTACTGCTCTGCAGACGGTCAGCCAGCTCCTCCTGCTTCATTCTCCTCAGGAAGTCCACTGTGATCTTCACAAATGCCTCTCTGCTGTTTCTCCTCTGCTCATCATCCTCCCTCTGAAACTCCAAGCACTGGGGCTTATTTGGATTCAGAGCCTTCTGGATCTTCTTCAGCTCGTTCTTCACAAAAGTGATGATGTTGTCCTCCAGCAGCTGGAACAGAATATTTATGAATGAGCCAATCAGACTGAAATCATGGAGCCAAACATCAGATCCATGTTGGACACACTGACGATCCACTGGTCTACAAAGAGCAGCATGGAGATGACTGTGAACAGAACAGATGTAACAGTAGTTGTTGTACATGTACAGACCATAAATATGGAGTCCAGCTGTGTTTGATGCTGCTGGGCAGACTGACCACTGGGACCCTCTGAGCTCTGCTGGTCCACTCTGTGGAGGAACCATGAAGGATTAGATCAACACAGGATAAAGATCCAGGAGTTTCTGCTCAAATAACTTCATCTGAATCAAGTCTGTCAAGTTTTAAACTCTCAGATTGTGAACATATCAGTAATTTTCAGTCTGTTTTCATGGACGTCCTTTCAGTGGTGATGTCAGGGATGATTTTGAAGAAGCTCATCAAACTGAACCATCAGCAGATCACTGCTCCAAAACCAGAACATGATCCGAGTCTCCCTCCACCACCAGAACACCAGCTTTACTAACGTGGTAGATCAGTGTAGTACAGATCAATAACTGATGAGTCATTTGATCAAAATCACTGAGTGCTTCACGTCTGACCCTCTGATGCTTCTGTAGACATTTTGCATATTTAATGAATGTCTGACAGTTTTACATTCATTCTATGAACACAGTGGAAATGTTGTGTTATAGTCTCCATGTTGTTTCCAGCATCATAAATTCTTAAGTTCAGAAAATTAGATTCTTTCTTCATAGCTGAAAAACAACAACATTTATTCTCTATTGAAATCTGCATCGTCCACTCCAAAGGTCACAATCTGAAGGTAACATCTGGTTTTGTTCCCTGTGGTTAACTCTGAGCATCAGTATGGTGGGATTTATCCACTACATCCACACCACTGTGGTTCAGTGTTGTCCTGATGGAGTAACAGCAGCCAGTATGATCCAGGCTTTAGCTGCTGGGTCTCTGTGTGACCTCTCAGACTGTTTAACAGATCAGACACAAAGAGAATCAGAGCAGCTCTGTTCTTTAAAGACAAACATGAACCCACTCAGGTCACACTTTCCCCACAGATATGAGCATCACTGTCCTCAAACAGCAAATGACCAAGTCGAACATTTGGATCTTTTCTCTTTCATTGTTTTCTTTTTAATGAATCTTTGTAACAATCTGAGGATGTTTCAGGTCATATTTATCCAGGAAACACAAACATGTAAAGGAGTCATCACAGCTCTCTGACCTCGTTGCTCCAGGGTCACCACTGAAGTTTGGATTGCTATCTTTGGACCGGTCACTCCTCACAGACGGACAGCTGGACCCTGCAGACTCTGCTCTGTCCTCCTCTTCCTCCATCATCATCTTCAGTCAGTCTGAGAGGTAAACCACAAACACTCAGTGAGTTCACATTAACAGGAGGAACTGAGTTACAGTCGCTGACCTCTGACCCGTCATGTGACCATGAAACCAGGTCAATGTGTCTGTAGGTTCAGTCATCCAGGTCATGTGATCTAAGGAGCTTGGAGAGAAAAGAGACGTCTTTAAGTTTCTGGAAGACGTTTCATCCGAGAAGCTTCTTCAGCTGTAAAACCAAACGGTGGAGAGTCCCAGATATTTAAACCTGAGAGGGAAAGAAAGCATGTCGCTGACCCACCACTGATGTTATTTCAAGGAGGAAACTGAGAGCCTTTGCACCAGGAGCACAAACATCAGCTCCAGCAATGATCCACTGATGTGTTTTTATTCCATGTATGAATGTTGTTATTGACAGAGATGACGTTTGTGTGTCAGTGATGCAGTGACTGTTGTTGTTACCTGTACAGGCTGGTTAGACTCTATGAAACAGATCATACAGATCTCTGCATGTTAGAAGAGACTATTAAAGGTCATGAATGAGACAAAGGCAGGGAGGCGTCCTTTACAGCTAAACAGCAGAGTGAGAGAACAGCCAGCACCTCTACATTTATCACATTATACAGCACATGTATGATACTGACAGGGATGAGAAGAATTTAGTGATTCTGATCCCATCATTGATATTACTTATTGATTCTCAGTAGCTCTGCTCTGACAGTCACCACCATCACTGAGCAGCATATCAAAGACATTTGTGCACATTAACTGCATGTTGTGGCTCAAATGTTTGTGCATGTTGGAGGCATTTCCTCTTTGTTGTGATCAGTGTTGGTCATTACTCAAAACAGTCATTATTACACATATTACACAGAACACTTTAATTAAAAGTAATGGAGTACGTTACTTCATTACTCCTCATAACATTACTTTGATGTTAAAATGAACAAATGAGCATGTAACAACATAAAGCTGAGGTACAGCCCCACACACCAACACAGATCCTGATGAGGTCACGTGATGTTTCTCTGAGTGTTTATGAACACAAATCAAAGATGAAACAGCACAAAGACACTTCAAAGTGATTCTACTGTAGAAACATGAACAGGTAGAAACCTGCAGCCTGACTGCTCATCACTTTGTTACCTGTTCAAGTTCAGCAGCAGCAGCTCACTTTATCACGGTGCTGGTCTGGGGTCAGTGTTTACTCAGCTTTAACTCACTCTGGGTTCTTGGCTAGCTTAGTGTTAGCTTAGCGTTAGCATGCTGTGTGCTAGCTCAGCGTCAGAGCTCTGCAGGTGTCTCGTGTGTAAATATTAATCACAGTGACAGTAAAGGAGGTAAAGGGCTGTGACGTCATCACGTACGCTGCGTCCTCTGTGGGCTCTGAGTGAACTCACAGTACAAACTACAAGTACACAAACACGAACGTAGCTCAGAGTGGCGGACACACTCGGCCTCGTTGGTCCAGCTGTGAGTCCGTTACCGTGAACTATGGAGCGGCAGATTTGTGCTGAACTAAGCTGCACACAGCTGATGTTAGCCAGGAAACATTACACACTGACTTTAATGGAGAGACCGGAAATACAAACACACACAGTTTGTTGTGTGAAGAAATCAAACACGAGCCGAACAAACAGTAAAGTTCCTAAAGACAAACTGTTAAAGGAGGAAACAAAGCAAACTTACAGTTTCTTCACACACCAACAACAAGCTCCACTCCACGAAGTTCAGGAAGTGAAAGTAAACTTTGAGCAGGAAGGAAACACCCAAAGAGACGTTTGAGGACAATAAGGAGCATTGGAACACTGTGCTGCGTTCAATTGCACCTCAGAAACTCCAAACCTCTGGCAGGCTGTGATTTATTTCTGCTGGTTTTCCTGTTTGAAGCACAAACATCCGTCATCACTTTGTTGTTGTTCTTCTTCCTGCAGCGTTTAAATATTTCAGCACTGAACTGATGTTTCTTCAAAGCTCATTTCAACCTGTTGAAGTCATGAATGAAAGTGCAGACTGAGAGTGGATCACATGATGTTTGAGGTGTGTCATGTGACATGTTCAGTATTGTCACACATGTCTAGATTGTCCCTGATATCATAACTGCTCAAACACTGATGATTATATTTGAAGAATTATTCCTGATGGCAGCAAAGTTTGAATGGAGCTCTCTGTCTGTGCTGATTTGTCGCCCTCTGGAGGTCAAAGCACAAACTGCATGATGTCACTGTAACCACCACAGTGACAGGAAGTGTTTTTATGACTGAAACACTGAAATGATGCTAACGGCTGTCGTTAGGCTCACTGACAGCAGTGCTGATGTGTTCATGTCAAACACTGGCTCAGGTCAGACTCCTTCATCCTTCTCCAGCGTGAGGCCGCCCTCAGACCCACAGGAGCCCTGACCTTTGACCTCCTGACCCTAACCATTTTAGTCTTGTTGCATCTTTAAATGCAAATCCATCCAAACTGTAGCCGAGCAAAAGAAGTTGGAAGCTGTTCTATGAATGATGTTGTTGAAGGAGCTTGGAAAGAAAAGCGTCTGGACTTCTTTAAGTTGCTTGAAGAGGGACATGGACGTCTTAACGCCCACTCACATCCTGGGACATTTGATCACAGGAAATCACATGATAGCGTGGGGCTAGATCTCACAATGGGTTCACCCAAAACCTTGGCTGATTGAGACCCACACCCGTTTTCACGGAGGAGGAGGAGTTTCACATGCTGGTTTAAAGGGACCAAAAGTAACTGGACACCTGATTCAGTTCAGGTTTATTCATCCGCTCCAAACCACAGCAGCAGTCACCTCCAGGGAACCAGCTGATCCATGTAACTGGGGACAGACCACAGCCCAGAGCACTGGTTCATGATGTGTTTGTGGACTGTAGGTTGTTTGGATAGAGATGAGATGTACTCAGCAGTCTGTCTCTAATGTTTAATGAAATGTTCTGAAGATGATAATAACTTGTGATTTTCTTTTGAATGAATCTTTAATCGTGTTGTAGGGCCTCTGACTCTCATGAAGATTTTCACATCAATGTGCTTTTCACAAAGATATTAACAATGAAAATGACGTGCAGCCCTGAACTACTCATGCGTTAACTCAGCGGTTCCAACCCCCGGGTCACGGACCGGTCCGTGAGTCGTTTGGCCGTGAGAGTTGAGGCTCGGTGTGAAATTGATGGTTGATAGGTTTGTAGCATAAACCTGTTCGCTGGATCGTTCAATCCAGCTACACAGCAAAGCAAGACACGAGTAGTTCTTTATGTTTCTCGTGCACGGGAGAGACCTGGACCAATGCCGTTCCTTCGCTTGACCACAGTCGCTCTCGTCCATTCCCTCGTAACACTGTTCTTTTATTGAGGTTACATGAATATACATAGGTTCATTAACATACACGTGAACAAAGGTACCAGTCTGTATGTTATGTAGGTGTGTGTGTGTGTGTGTGTGTGTGTGTGTGTGTGTGTGTGACCCCATAAACGACTTCCCTAAACCTGCTGGTCTGGAAGTCCAGCAGTTCATCTAAACAAAAGGCACTTAGACTAAAACAGACATCCTACCACAGAACAATAAGAAGGTAGCACCTCTCCCATGATCCCAGGACGTGGGTGTGAATGCCAGAGCACTCTGGAGTCACACAAAGTCTTTAAAGACTACTATCATTACACAATTGGTTCTACACCTCTAAGCATATATGGTTAGATATTCCCCAATAACAATGACAATGATAAAATATAAATCCAACAATGGTTTTCAGGGTTTTTATCGTTAACTTCGTTTCCCTGGGTCTTTTCCCGTGTTGTAGTCGTGTGTCTTATTTTGAAAGAAATGTTTACGCGTTACCATAGCGACCAGAGAGCATTAAGGCTGCAGACAGGTGCATCCAACAACATTTTATTTTCCCTTATTTGATTTATGGACCTAACTGTATGAACTGGACTTTGGCTTTAATGCTGCTCCTCTTCATCATTGCTGTGTTGCATTTCCATCATTCTGCTGCTGGATTCACTGCAGGCTTTAACAAACACTCCTTTGGGTCCAGGCCCAGCCACGTGTTTGTAAGCTGCTGTGCTCCTCACAAATAAAGCCTGAAGCAGCTCAGACTGTTAGAAGCAGCACTGAGCCCTGTTACAGTTATAGTGTTAGAGCAGCGGCTGCAGCCTACAGCATTTAAACTAGCTGACAGTAAACACATCAGTCCAGATGTTACCACATTACTTTGTGATGCTGAGAGTTAAAGGAGACTGGCTGATTAAAATCCCATTCCTTACATCACCGTCCTCTGCTCTGACTGCTTTCATTTAATCACAATCAGAATACTTTTTTGATCCCCAGGGGAAATTATTTAGGTTACAGTGCTGCAGCACAAACAGCAACAAAGACACAACACACTAAGTAAGAAATAGCACAATATACACAATATATACATGCATACATATGAGTCACTTATAAGTAACATGTGAGTGCTGGGGTCTATGACAGCGGGCAGGTCTGTATTTATGTCCAGGCTGACATGAACAGCTAGTAGTTCAGGGTTCAACACTCAGGAAAGTGTGTGACCTTCCACACTGACAGAAGATGCTAAACATGACTTTAAACTGTTGTTTGTTAAAGCCTCACAGATCTGAGAGCAGGGCTCAGTGGGTACATGAGCCTTTATACATGAAGGCTTTCTGTTTCCAGGAGAGGAAACATGTGATCCAGCTGTGTTTGGTCACATGGATCTGCTCTGCATGGATCACCTGACTAAAACATGTTGTTATTATTGTTCTGTAGAATAAGGAGGGGATGTTTTTCTCATTATCATTTAATATTTTAATATGCCATTATTAGTTCATTAGAAGTATATAACCAGCTTTGCATTAAGCATGAATTGAAGTTTTTGATCTTACATTATTCTTTGCATTACAGTGATGGTGATAACTTTAGTTTGATCTTTTCTTACAGGTACCAGAATAATAACATGATTTTCCATTGCAGATGTAACCATGATCATTCCATACACATTGCAGTTTGTTGCTTATTCTAGAGTTGTGCTCAAGGTAATTAAAGGTTAAAAGCTACAGCCAGCGCGAGTCTGGCTGATCTATGGAGGGCAAAGGCTTTGAGCTTGGAAGGCCGCACGCGCTTACACAGCACTTATAAGATGTTATTCTTGGTGATTTTGTGCTTAGTCATGTTTTAATATGTTTTAAGTAGAAGTAGCTGATCCAGCAATATTCATTTAATATTATAGACTTGATTTAGAGCAATACACACTGATGGTCTTAACAAATGAAAGAGTCCTTGTAGCTGCCATGTTGTGTCTTAGCAGACAGTTCCAGGAGACGGGGGCAGTCAGCGTCTGCCCTCGGGAAGGAGTCAATGTTATTCTTTGTGTTAAATAAAATTGTCAACATTGATTGTATTACACCTGTCACTACGCATGAGGGGGCGTTCTAATACCCTGATTTCATAAAACTATGGTGATGTGTTTTTTGAGATGAGATCTGAGGCTGTCTGCATCAGTGTCCATCTCCCACGTGTGTGATCATTAAATCATCGTTTGACTCAACCCGACCGGACCAGTGTTGTTATTGTGGGTTTTTCCTCTGGTGTCCATCCCCAATATTTTTGAACCTTAACAGTTCTTACAGTCTTAAATCGGTACATCAGGCGGGTCACATGACACCCGGGGGTGACAGCAGCATCTTTCCTCTTTAGAAAGCTGCTCTCTGTGCCAGGAGCTGTTGTCACAGTAACAGCAGGAACAGGAAGTCACATGCTCTCTGCTCTGTGATTGGCTGCTTCTTATCTCAGCTTCCTGCAGAGGGTGAAGGTCTGCTGATAACGCACAACAACAGAAGTGTGACTTTCACTTCCTGTTTATTGCTGTTGTTCTTAAAGCTCTCAGGCGATGCTGCAGCGCCCCCTGCTGACACAAACTCCTCCCTCTATCTCAGAGGTCACAGGTCAGCCTGCTGCAGAGGGTCTGCCTGTTCATGGACTTCCTGTTACAGAGACGGGTCTCAGCATCAACACTGGTTTCTGATTGGACGGTGTGGAAACCCAGCTTCCTCCAGCCGAGTGATGTGTGGATTCATCACTCTCTGTGGATCAGTGTAAGTCTGTGTGTGGGTCAGCTGCAGGACTTGTTTGACCTTTGACCCTGGCAGACAGAGCTGGTTACTGCTGTGTGACTCTTGCCGTCGCTCCACTTTAAATTTTACTTAAAATAAGTCCTGACATGGCCCCGCCCCCTCTGACCTGCTGCTCCTGGATGTGCTGAGGACACAGCGGAGGCTCAGAGGGGGCGGGGCTTTTCCCGTGGCGGTAACCAAACTGCATTAGGTCGCTGCACTGCCAGTGTTTAACCACACCTCTTCTGACTGACCTTTGACCTCTGACATGTTGATTTGATCCTTATTTAATGATGTCTTTTATCTAGTGATTTAATTCTGTGTATTTATATGTGATGGTGTTCCTGAGTTCAGCCTCAGCTGATATCCACAGACGCTCCTATTGGCTGGTTTTAAAAACACATTTTTCCATTAAAGAGACTCTTTTAAAAACACGTCTGCCTGAAATTCACATTTCATTTATTTTGGGGGATTTTAACAGAGAGATAGAACTTTATGAATCCCTCATGTTTATCCTCCAGGAAATCCAGTTTGTAGCAGCAGAACACCGACAAACTTTTACACAGCACAGAATTAGGATATCAAATAAAGGGGAATAAGAGAATATGAATATAAGCATAAATATATACATATATACACAGACCTCACACAGAGACAGCAGCTACACTGTGTGTGGATGTGATCCACAGTCACAGCTGTGGGTTTCAGTCAGTGTGTCTCTAACTTCATGGTCACATTTCAAAGCTTATTGGAGCCAGAAGATGTTCAAGTAAAAGATTTATTGCTGTACTCGTCTACCAGGATAACAGGAGGTTCATAAAGCTGTGTCATACTTCAGCTTTACATCATGCAGTAGTAGTTTATTAAACCCCCCAAAATATGACTATCCAGAGTTGGGACCAGGAAGCAGAGTTGCAGTCTTACACGCCTCTCTGCAGCTTCTCTCCTCCTGCTACCCCCCAAAAACCCATCTCCATAGAGACTGTGTCAGCTCCCAAACAGAAAAAAACAAACTAAAAACCAGCAACAAACAACTTAAACATAAACAGTCACAAAGAAAGAACAATACAGTATCCACATCTGAACCAAAGAGTAAAACAGTGAAATGTGGATTATTAAACATTAGGTCTCTCTCCTCCAAGTCTCTGTTAGTACATGTTAGTAAAAACATTTCTGCATTTTACCCATATTTTATTTTTAACTCAAAATCAAAGATTCCAGATTCTCCTACATGTTGGTTTTGAATCAGATAGGACGACAGATTTCAGGTGGCCCTGTGTCTTTCTCTATTACATTTGCCACTGTGTAACTCAAAGTTATTTAAGGACTAGTTTATTTCAATGGATGAGTTTACTGACTGACGCGCAGAAGAAATAGTTCTTTATGGAGCCTAGATGGTGTGAATGATGAGACCAAAGACTGCAATATCTTGTACCAAAAATATATTGAATAAATGGAGGAAAGGGGAAATGGAACAAAATAATTAACACAACACACAACATAAATGCCCACAATTAAATAATAAATCAATGCTGTGATCTTTCTGTGCAAAAGTCCTTTTTGGTCCTCTTCTTTTTAAAGTTCACTTTTAAGGTATTCCTCCTTAGAGTCCAGCTTCATACAAATGGGGAAATATGTCCGTAATCCAAAGACGGCTAAGTGGGGGAAAGAGGGCCCATACGGTAAAAAAATACATTTTTCTGGCCAAAATATATTTCAAATATATGGTAAATATATTTTGTATTTGTGATGCTCCAAAAAAATATATTTTTGAAATTGAAAATATATTTCTTTCAAACCAAAATACATTTCAAAACATATTTTAGGGTGAAGAAAATACATTTCCAACCTTACAGTAGAATGTATATCAAAGTATCCTTTATTTAAAATATATTTAGTGCAATAATGATGATAATGATAACAATACTAAAAGTAACATGTTTTATGCACATCTGCAAAAAACAGTTGGATTCAAACAAAACAGAGTCAAAGGTCTATCACGAATTAGGTTGTTTATTCATTTGCTTACAGTATTTCACATTACACAATATCTCACTATAATGTAGCGTTCATTGACTTTGAAATTATCTGTCAGTGATACAGTAAACAAGATACAACAACTGCTATGTACACTTTAGTTTTTGACAATATATACAATTTAGTACTTAAATGAACACACTCCACTGTTTTGGAAATAGGCTCATTCTCCACCTCCCTCAGAGTTAAAAATGCAGCGTCTTCTTTCTAGATCCGTACGTTAATAGGGCTCTGGAGCGTGATCTTACGGGATGGGGCGTAGCCAGGATTTTTGGTCAAGGCGCCATATTAGCAGGCCAAACAAATGCTTGCTGTGTGGTCGGTTGTAATGTTAGATTGCACTACCGACAAAGGAATAAGCTTGAAAACAGGCTCTCTTTTCATTGTTTCCTCACCTGGAAACATCATGAGGGAGCTTATGTGTTGGATGTTACCAAAAGAAGGCGTCTAGCCTGGATAGCAGCTGCGAGACGAGCTGATATTCAGTTCTCTACCAGCCACAGATATCTGTTGGTGTGCTCCAGTATTTTCATTCAGGTAAGTTCTAAATAAGTTCATATTATTATTTATAGCCTGTTAATTTTATTTTCAATAGCACAAACTTAGAACAAACATGCAGAACTACCTTCTATTTATAGAGTTGCTAATTATTTGGCATTATTGCAACAAACCAGCCTATGAAATGAATGAAACAAATCCTGACTGGGTTCCAACACTACACATGGGGCACTACGAAATCCCTGCTTCAAACTACATGCTACATACCACCATGCCAATCAGATTACTTCTTCCATGTGTGGGTAAAAAGGTGACCTTCCTGGATAAGATGGCAAAGGTTTGCTGCGTTTTGGTGAACATGTGCCCCAGTGTGGTAGTAAAACCAGGGGAAAATGCTCTTGTTAAATACTCTTAAGTCTTGTGCTGTTTATGTAGTGATAAGTTTTCAAAAGAGACAGTAAATTACAGAATGCTAGTAGTGGGTGATATTATACAAATGCTGTCATGATTTTATGTGAACATTTTGTCATTTGTAAACTATACATAACATTTTTTCTACATTGTAACTGATGTGATGTTCGACAAAGTGCTTTTAATTAAAAATAGGCAAACATTTCTTTGTTTCTTTATTCAACTTTTGAACAGTGGTATTTAGTAAGTACATATTCAGTAAATGCAAAGTATTTACATGGCCCCTTAAATTAAAACATTATGGGTTATTCAGAACAGAACTATGCTTGGAAAAATATTGTCCCATCAGTTGATCCAACTCCTCCACAGTAGCAGGTGGAACTTTTCTTTTTTGAGGATGGCTTCTTTTACCTGTCACAACGAATGGTCTGTTTATGTTTTGATCAAGAACCTTTTTTTTGGGCAGCTGAAGAGGAGAAGTCTATCTTATGGCCAACCTCTGGCTGTATCTTGGTCATATTACCCAGCAAAACCCAGTATGCAGGTTCATCTGTAACAGTCCTTGTGCCACAGATCCTCACTGTTGCTTCTACATTAAACAGAAGAGCAGTGACATGGCTGCAAGTCTCCACGACTCTAGCCATACAGCTGCAGTGGGCGGCTTCAACCTTCCCTGTGATGCTCACAATGACCTGTGGCTGCAATGCTGCAATTCAGTCTTTAAGAGTGCAGGACCTGAAGCACACACAGACAAAGTTCATTTAAAGACAAGAACTATGAGCCAAGGCCGACACAAATGTGTTTTATTTACTTTCAAATCCATTTATCATAAATGTAACAAATAAAGTGTTTTTATGTATCCATCTATAGAACGCTGCATGTTATATTCTAAATCTGCATGTTTCTTTTTAGAAACCTATCAGCAAAAAATGAACCTAAAGTATGTAATGCAAGGATGTAATCACTTTCAAGAGGGAGAAAACATAAAGTTCAACTTTAAGTGACAATTATGGACACCTAATATGACAAGCAGATTCTGCAGGTCATTAATCAATGTATAAAACTAAAACAGAATGTATTTTTAGTGACACAGGACACAAACAAGGAAGCAAGATGTGTAATTAGGATTATTTATAATAAATATGAATTAATTAGGGCAATTTCTTTAACCATAAAGAATAACTAAATCCTTCAGGACAATGTCACATCAATGCACTGAACTCACTATGTTATCCCTCTAACAGAGCCTCTACATGTTCTCACTGTAATTTCCCCCTCACGAATGAATTTTTGCTAGCACTAATTTGAATGTTGGGGGGAATCAAACGCATTTTACTCGCAGTACTCAAGCTGACTTACCTTTGCTTGAATGACGGCGTACTCACAACGTGGAGGCTTAAAAATAGCCAAATCTTGTACCCAGTCCTTGGTGAATTGGATGTGCGCCTCCAGAGATTTATAATTGCGAAATTGGTGCGCCGTGTATGCTCTGACTCCACAGACAAGGTATGAGAGTAGATCATGCTAAGTCAATAGCGGTTTGGTCTTCAGGGTTTCTACTCCACGGCTATATTTCATACGGGTCCACATTTCAACAATCAAGTACCGTCTCTTTGCATCTGGACAGAATCTGTCTCTATACCGTCATTTTCTTTTGAGCTACGTTTCAGAATGGTTCGTAGCAATCTTGTTTTGATTCGTGACCTGCCAAGATGGTGCTGCGCTCCCACAATGCATTGCGACATTACGTCAACTCCAAAGCCCTTTGCGTGCAGGAGTGTACGCGCATGCGCATTGCCACAGTGGTTTAAAAAATAAAGATATAATGAAAAGTAATTAATAAAAATAAAATATTTAAACATTCCCACAAATGTGCAATGAACGTGCAAAAACTCTCTTTAGTAGTTGTTACTGTTTCTTTCTTTCTTCTTTTTTTTTTTTTTTGAAAAATAACGACGTCTCTGAGGCGCGAAATCTGACAGCGAGAGGAACGGCCGGATACAGGAGACGGGAAGAAACAAGCCGATTATGTTCGCGTTAATTAAGTGGTTGGAAGATGTAAAATTCTCAATTCTGCCAACTGAACATATACGAGATTTTAATGAGGATGAATAATTAGCCGGCATGGAGGAAACGGACCTTTATTTCGTGGAGTGGCGACAAGAAGCCAAGGCGGGTGGCCAGTCTAAGACGCCTCCATCATCAAGCTAGCAGGTGCCTTTTCCCATATAATATTACTTTATTCTCGTGTATTTGGAACGGAAGCGTAGAGCTGCCACCCAGGCAAAAGAGAAATATAAGTATATCACGTTATAACGTGAAAAGTTTATCGTTCTAACAATATACTATCATGTTTGAACAACATTGTACGAAAAATGTACATAAT
The DNA here is from genome assembly GCF_965226115.1 of Aulonocara stuartgranti. Taxonomy (NCBI): domain Eukaryota; kingdom Metazoa; phylum Chordata; class Actinopteri; order Cichliformes; family Cichlidae; genus Aulonocara; species Aulonocara stuartgranti. The sequence goes on from NC_138941.1 coordinate 9,430,627, forward strand.
TATCACGTCCGTACAATATTGTGCGAACGTGACAATTATGTATATTATAATAACGTGATATTATATTATACCAGTGGTTCTTAACCTGGGTTCGATCGAACCCTAGGGGTTCGGTGAGTTGGTCTCAGGGGTTCGGCAGAGCCTCCGCTGTGACGTGCACGGCTCATTTTGTGCACCAGTAAAAAACATATCTACGTCTAATTTGAAAAAAAAAAAACACTTTATTTTTCACTAAAGAGGGGTTCAATGAATGCGCATATGAAACTGGTGGGGTTCGGTACCTCCAACAAGGTTAAGAACCACTGTATTATACAAACATGAAAAGCATAATGTTAGAACAATAAACATTTCACGTCATAACGTGATACAGCTCTATTTTTCTTTTGCCTGGGTGGCAGCTCCACGCTTCCATAATTTGGTAATCAAAATATGTAACTTAATTAATTATATTGTGACGTACTTTTGCCTTTTCTTATTATTCTGCCTTCTCAATAACTATCAAAGCCTATTCACATTTAATTTGGCTTTCACAGAAATCCTACCTCTCCTTCTGGCTACAGAGTACTTACCAAGGTTAGAAACAAAGAACAGTTATGCTTTATTAATGTTCGCTAATTACAATGTTCCACATTTCCTTGCTTTTTAAGTCATTTTTAGGCTTTTTAGAGTTTTTGTTTTTAATTTTTTTAGCAGTAATGTTTCTGCCTATTTATTTCAGCCCATGAAATCGAATGCAGATCTTCCTAATGTGAGATTTACATAAATGTAAGTAATTTTGTTTGTCATTGTCATTAATGTTGTTGCTGTTGTTGTTTTTGTGCAGTTTGCAATCATATAAACCTAGCAAACATCAGTCAGCACAGTGACTAACCTAAACAGATTCTTGCTTTATTCACATATATTATATGTAATTATATATACCTGCACATTGTACCTAGGGTTGCAGCCACTTGGCCCCACCCCATTGTTGTGACAGCCCTGATTGTACTTATACACTGCATCTGAACAGGGAACAGTCTGCCACATTAATGTATTTTTAAGTGACTTGTTTGTAATACATGAATTTGTTTCTTACAGATGTCAAAGTCTCAACCTCATGCTGCCCTCCCCCATCCTCCTAAAGTAAGTATTTGTTGTTGTGGTTTTTTATGCGGTGTCTGTGTCACATGCTAATCATAATTATTGAAATAACTGTTTTCTAACAGATTTTCCAAAACACTAGTTATGTTTGTTGTCATTCAGACCAGTACTACTGCTTAGACATTGTTTAGTGGTCATGCATGTTTGACAAGCTCGTTATGATACCAAAACAGTAGGCCTATCACAATAATCGATATATCGACTTAACACACAGTACATGTACATGACCTCAATAATTGTTGATGATGTAATTTATGTGCCATTATATTTACAAAAATAAAATATAATGATAACAAAACAATAACATTAAATATCATTGTTTTCTATTTGTTAGAAAACTTACTATTTATTCAAGTTTTTAAGGTATCTAATATTTTGATTCCTAATTTCAATGATCTAAATACTTTAAGAATTAGATGTTGGTTTGTCAATTGAAAGTGTGTAGATCTTGCATTATTATGGTGTTATATTATGATTATACATTCAAAGACATAAAATGGTCTTAAAATGACAATGACATAACTTGTCGCAATTGTTTATGGGGCAATATACCGACCAACAAAAAGTCGTTATCGTAACAGGCCTTCAAAACAGACGGTTTTATGATTGATAAATTAAAAAAATAAATACATTTAATTTCTCTGAGATTCTCTAATATTCAGTTACAGTTCACAACACAGTTACCCGTACATGCAGTATTATACTGTAAATATAAATCTCTGCATTTAGCATCCCACTAGAAGCGTCACAGTTACTGCCTCTTTTTTTTTTTTTTTACAAATACCTGTACTATCACTAACACATTTACTGTTTTACTTTTAGCCTGTGGATACAAATGCAGATTTCCTTAATGTAAGTTGTGCATTTTAATTACATCATGTTATTTTTATTATTATTTATTTATTTATTTTATTTTACATTCAAATATTTCAAGCTTCTTGGTTAAGGAAGCTTGATTGCTAGTAGGTAAAGAATAGTTCACCTATAATTCATATTCCCAATTAATTTCTCACCTCTGATTGAATGCCTTTGTTTGTTTTCCTATAACAAAACATTTTTGCTGGATATATATGGTGAATTTATATGCATAGATACAGTCGTAGTGCTTGACACATGCAAACAGCAGTAGATGTACTAAAAAGGAAATAATTACAATCATGATGTTGATTGCTGATGTCAGTATATATATTTTAGAGGAATGTTTTGTTTTTCACCCAAAATAACTATATTGCTTCAGAAGAGATTTATTACCCTACCGGACTCTTATATATTGTTCTGTTTTTTGTTTGTTTTTGTTATTTTCAGGTTCAATGGTGCGTGTTCTTCTAATGGCCGCCTTCCCACTGGAGGTTTTGATCCACAGCAATTTAAAAGGTAATCAGCTTTGAAAGTCAGTTCAAATGGTTAGCTAATAGTACTTTAAAAAGCCTACAACTCTGTCACCAGTTTCTTTACCAAAAATTACCCATAAAAGTATCGCTCAATAGCATATATTGTAGTTCAAATGTTTAGTTGTACAAATATCAAATTTTTGGAAATCTAAAACTAGTCAAACACTCAAATGTTCATGCTTTTTATAGGAGGACAGAGCAAAACGGACATCGGCGCAGAGTGAAGAACTGCCCTTGATAAGGACACTATGACAGCCATATATAGTATGTGAAGACTTTCTGTGTATCTAAAATTGCATACACCACAAGTAACTTACTTTGCAACCATTAAAATAGGTTGTAAAGTAAGTTACCAATACAAATAGGTGATGATGCATTGTAGTGGTTGGTCTCAGACAAAGAAGGTCAACAGATTTATGAATGCTGGAAGGTAAGGAGAGACGACCAAAAGGGGTGTTAGCATTACTGTAATGTGAACTGGATAGACTTCCCATCTAGGAAAAAAAAGAGGTAAAATTATGCGTAAAATATATCTGTATTAATATCTGTATCTATATAAACAGAAATATCTGTTTGCTAAATGAAGCCAGCTAACATAAATCACATTTTTATTTTAACTCTGATAAAAGTAATAGAACTGGGACTTTTGTTTGTTACAGTGGGGGTAAGGAAGGGGTTTCCCAGCGTGTCCAGAAGGGCTTTGAGGATTGCAGTGAAAGCTGGGGGAACTGAGACTGTGTGTGTATATATATATATATATATATATATATATATATATATATATATATATATATATATATATATATATATATATATATATATATATATATATACACACATATATGTATATGTGTGTGTGTTTCTTTTAGAATGTTTAAGTATGTAATGAGAATAAACTTATAAAATGAATATTCCTTGCTTGATTGATATGCTATATGTATGTTTTAAACATCAAATAAAGATTTCTTTCAGATGTTACATGTGAATGTGTTTTCTTAGAAATATATGAAGGGTTAAATTTATATTTTTTTGAATGATTTTAAATACATTTAAATTGTATTTTGAAATATATTTTATTAATATATTTCAAAATATACAAAAAATGGCCAAAAAATATATGTGCTAAAATACATTTTAAATATATAAATATATTTCAAAATGTATTTTAAAATATATTTTTTTACCGTATGGGCAAAGCTACACCAGAGGGTTGTGCTGTGTAACAGGTTGGTGCAGGTGGTGTTATCTACATTTGAACATTAGGCAACAGTCTCATGAAGACACTTTCTATTGTTCACTAAAGACCAACAATAACAGAGACAAAGGGAGAGCAGCAGAACTAGTGCTAACAATTAGCACTGCTAGCCTGCCCACCAACACCAGCTAATGTTCTAAAAACGATGATCAATGATTTTGCTGTAACGGCTCCAGCTGTCTGTGTCAGGGACACGTTGGAGATGAAGTGAGTGATCCAGTGACAAAGGTTTGGAAACCTGCAGTCAGCTGAGACTAAAGGAGTCACCTGACCGAGAGACCAAATGTTTCACTGAGAACGTCCAGATGAACAGAATCAACCTTTGGGATAATCTGTTCCACACATCCATGTTTCACTTACTGCATTATATTTCCTCATTGCTGTGCACACAGGCCTGTGGCTTATAACCAACTCCAAGTTCAGACTCAGAGGCTGCTGAAGCTGTTTTCTGGAACAGAGACGTGTTGGATATAAAAGCAACTCTTCTTTATGTGTCAGCACTGAGGAAAGGAGCAGCTTCGTTTCTAAGTGTATGAAGGACTGTAGCAGTGTGTGTGTGAGCTTTATTTCACAGACAGAACCATGTCAAAAACACAACTTCAGGTAAAAACAATACAAAATCAAAGAGTCTGATCAGAAGGATTAAACAGAGGAGTGTGGGACTGTTTTTAACAGACAGCAGGTTAAGCCAGGCTGGAGGAGTAAACTGAGCCTCGGTGTGAGCAGCAGTGTGTTTGACAGGAAGCTGAGATAAACAGTCTGGAGCCCATTTAGTGCTTCATATGAAAGTGTGAGGATTTGAAAGCAAATCTAAAATCAAGCAGGAGTCAGTGTGAGAATGATTTGTGCTTTTCCTCAGTCAGATGCTGGGAGTTTCAGTTCATCCATGTTCAGCGTGCTGTGCTTTGTGTAACAGGAGAATATGACAGTATAAATCAAGTCTTCATGTCACTGAAAGCCTCCACAGTCTGCTATGGAGGTGCATCAGTTTGGATTTACAAGAAGAACATTTCTTAAACCTGCCACAAGATGGCGCTCCAACAGAAGGGATGTCCACAGTGTAACACAGACACACACATACTGTGTGAATGTGTGAGTGAATGGGCTTTCAACACAAGGCTTCTGCTGCTACCTTTAATGACATAATTAGCTAACAAGAACAAACTGTTAATTACCACCAAAGAACGGCTCCAGATTTTAGCTGCTGACCATTTTGTGAAACGTTGATTACATCAGCTTATTGTTGATTTTTCAACCTTAATATCAGCTGCTTTAAAGGAGCCTGGTTCTCTGGCAGTAACACTTTTCTTCACTAGATGCAGTGCAGGCACAGTCTGTGTTTCTAAACTACACACTAATGTTCATTGTTGTGCAGCTAAATCCTCCCTCTGGATGGGAAGAATCCCTGTCAGGCTTCAAACACCTGGCTTGGTGTTCTGGAGCTAATGTGTCACCTGTGAGGACTCTGAGATGAACACACAGCAGACACTTCAGTTCTCCGTCTGTGTGTCCTCAGTTTCCCAGCATGCCTTGGCTGTGGTGGTGGAGGTGAATGAGGGGGAACATGCTGCTCTGTCAGCACTCAGGTTTCATACCTGGTGATCTCAGAGGACAAAGCGGCGTTACAGCAGCGCACGTTGATGAGACCTGATGCTCTGAACAGTTCAGACTTCAGCCTCACTCTGAGAAAACAAACGACTGACTGTCAGCAGCAACTACACCTGCTCCATCAGTGACGGAGAGAAGAACTGAGACTGAGAGACATACAGCTGCAGGTCAAAGGTCAGAAAGGCCCGCTCTTTGTACGGGTCAGGAGTTAGTACTGCAGAGGTCAGAGGTCAGCTTGCTGACAAACCATTTGAAACAGTTTGGAGCTAAAAGCACAACAGCAGAGGAAAGAAGAGACACTGCAGAGATGATGCAAAATATTGTGTTTTGTTCTCAGCTGTCAAAAAGTGTAACACACGTGTTCCAGCACAGCCTTTGTGTACTTTCACTTCTCCATACTGTCCATTGGAAATCCTGTTTGTTACTTTTTGATTTCAGTCCATGTGTCCAAAGCAAACTTCTGTCCCACACTTTCTCTGCTGACTCTTCACCGATGCTCAGATGATCTCAGATGATTTCACCAGAACTCATCAAAATTCGGGCTCCACAGAAACCCAGACGTCACTAAACAAGCGTAACAAGCAAAGTGAAAACTGGTCGTTCAGCTTTATTGACCAAAGATAAGCTCACATGTCACCTCATGACACAGACACTTATTTCCACAGCATGCACGAGGACTGACAATAAGTGTCTATAAAGCCACTTCTATCTGCCACACCTGTGCTTCTGTCATGGTTGCTCTCCTCTCACTCTGTCATTTATCCACAGTCTGCCTCCCTCTGCTCCGTCAGCTGACGTCCTCTCTACACCACCTGCTGTGTTTTATCCTGCAAAAACACATTTAAGAAGCGTTGCACCGAGTAACGGGAGGAACTGCTATAAAATCCATTTAAAGGAGGTGGTGCTGAGTGCTGTGACTGGGGTCCCACCACTGACATCACGGGTGGAGGACATGTTGGAAAACTGCTACAAAGTGCTGTGCAGCCAGCAGAGCTTACAGTCTGTCCTGTGTGTCATACAGGCTCTCACACTTAGTGTTTCTGTGACACATTGAAGAGAAGTTTGTGTTGTTCACAGTTGTGCTTGTACTGAGTGACAGCTGACATGACCTAACAGGAATAATGTGTCTGTGCTGAATGAGAAGTAACACACAATGAAGTCTTGATGCATCTCAATCATCCAGGAAAGTGAGTCTGTTGCTTCTGTTCATCTGGACGCAGCGTTTTGTGGGAGAAACGTGTCGTCATCATCAGGTGACGTCTTCAGTCTCAGCTGCAGGTTTCAGTCTTACAAACAGGACATTTGCATAAAGACTGAAAGCAGCTGCAGGAACGATGGGCTGGGAGCTCCGTTCCTTCATCTTAATTATGCAGATTCTCAGGACCATTGATCAACAACCACTGATCCATGTCCATGAGTCCCATTCACAGAGATGTGGGAATGGCTGCAGTCACAACATGTAAGATGGAAATAAATGAGAAGTATTTAGCTGAAGTGGATTTGATTTATGTTACTTCTTTTTTAACTTGTAGTTCTACATTGGAAGATTATTGTGATATTGGAATATAAAAATACATTTATATTCTATTATTTTCTCAAAATAAGCGTCACACTCGTGGAAGCCGGTGTAGCCGCCGAAACGCCTGCATTTATGGAGACTTTCAGCCCCAGGTAGGCCAGTTATGGATCTTGGGATCCACATTATGTCAGCAGCTGTTCTCCACCGTGAACTGTGTTCAAACAAACACGCTCACGCCTCACAGACGACAGCTTACAGTCCTGTAGAGATAAAGTGACTTCGTACAGCCCCGACCTGCAGACGCTGTGCGCAGAGGTTCAGGAGCAGAAGTCCCGTTGTAAACATATCACGGCAGACCCGACGATGTTTGCATGAACGCGCTTTTTTTAAAAGTCAGGTCAAGGCTCCAAAAGCCCAAAGGCGATATAACAGTTTGTGTTTGCTACATGGATCATTGTAGTTCAGCTTTCCTTTGTTATATTTCTTTAAGAGCTCAAAATGTGTTCATTACATAAATCAAATGTAATTTTCTCTGTAGCACTTCATGGATTTCATAAGCAACACACTGTAGTTGTTCACACAAAGCATAAAGGTAAAAACAATATACACAGTGTTATCTTCATTTTAGATGTCACAAAGTATTTGCGGCTCCCAGTGTTTTCCCGAACCCTGACCCTTTGCGTGGAAACCGGGTCCAAAAGGCTCTTTGGGTGTTAAAGGTTGCTGACCCCTGCACTAGGCCCAACTGACACATATATTTGATTCCAAATACAAAAAATAATGTGTAACCTGCTGGAAGAATGTAGGAGGTTGAGACAGGATCTCAACACTTGGTGTCTGCAACAAAAGACAACAATATGTGGGCCGATCGTGGCTCAAGAGTCGGCAGCTCGTCTTGTAATCGGAAGGTTGCCGGTTCGAGCCCCGGCTTGGACAGTCTCGGTCGTTGTGTCCTTGGGCAAAAAAGCACTTTGGGGTCCTCAGGGACGAGTAAAGCGCTCTACAAATACAGGCCATGTAATGGCAGAAACATTCTCTAGTGTAAATCCTGACTAGTTCATTAACTACAGATCAGTTTCAGTGAACATTATTCACAGAGGGATCTGAGTTCCTTATACCAGACTCTACAGAAACTGTAACACTGTGCAGCTCTGCGACTCAACAATATGACAACAATGTAACACACACTAGAATCATCAAATAAAGCCCCACTAACCACTAGAACTAGAACTAACTAACTAGCACTGGACACTTGCATATTAGAGATTTCTACCACCATAGGAGGCGAGATATCATCCTTGAACCAGAGCATCCAGCCCTCAATTTCGGACATAAAAAGCGACGTGGCCAGGCATGATAACACTTTGACTGAACTGCAGGACTGTGCCTCGAACCACTCTGACACCATCGCCACTCTCCAGGCCACTGTGGAGCGTTTGTCTGCAGAGGTAAAGAAGTTAGATGAGAGATGTGGAGCTCTTGAGGCACTCCAGGAGGAATCATTTAAGAACTGCAGGAATACCAGAAGGCACAGAGGGACCCAAGATGACTGAGTTGGTTCACACCTGTTGGCGGAGGCGCTATCTCTCGAGGAGAAGCCACTCATCGATCGAGCACATAGAGTGAATCGCCAGCGTCCCAAACAAAGTCATCTTCCTCGGCCCATCATCTTGAGATTGCACTACTACCACATTGGTGAGGAAATTCTGCTGAAAGCTGCAGAGAACAAGAACCTGATGTATAAGGGTTTTTAAAATAAACATCCTCCCAGATTTCCCTCCCTCTGTTGGAAACGCAGAGCCGCATTTGCAAATATGAGAGGAAGACTACGTGGGATGACCGGCGTCAGGTACAGACTGCTATACCCTGCAAAGCTGTTAGTGACCCATGGTGATGTGAGGAAAAGCTTTAGCGATCCCAAAGAGACCGTAGACTACGCGGAGAAGCACCTCTCCCACCCACCTTCAAATGTATTAAAAGCAAGGATATATCTATATGTCCAACGCTGACACAGCACTGTGTTTCTTCTTTTCCCTTTATATTCCATGTAAAGGTGAATATGGAACGTTTATGGCGATTTTCTGAATCTCGGGCAGATGAACTTCCCTGAAGTGTTTCCAGCTGGGCGTCGAGTGTTTGACCGACGCATGAAACGACACGTTTGTGAGTCTTTGTGAGTATTTATCACACGGCGTGCTGCGGGGAAAAGCCTGTTGTAACATTCATGTTTTAGCCCCTGACGGCTCTTTTTGGCTTTTCATCCCTAAACTCTCTGCATGCTCTTTCATGTGATTCGTTTTATTTTGAAAAGTCTCAATAGGATCTTGAGCTTTATTGTGAAAGGTTTATGTGGAAAATAAAGAAGCGGACGGCGGAGCCACGCGATGGTTTTACCGGCGTTGTTGCTAACGAGCGTCCGTAGTGTGGTTATATTAAATATAAGAGAAAGAGAGAACTTTAATACAGACACTACAGTGAGCATCACAACCATGTAACATATTTTACACCATGAAACAAACGATGTTTCATATCATCATCTGATATATATGTTATATGGAACAGGCCCAGCTCAGGCTGCCTGTGATGCAGCACAGCGCCACCCTGTGGTCATCACTGCACTGGTGACACTACAAACAACAAGTACACAGGATGGACGGTGGCCCTGAGAGCTCACACACACTGCTGCTTCTAAAACACCATGAAACAGGAAAATGCTGTGAAAGCACAAAATAATCACAGTTCAAAGAGACAATAGTGACAGAAACAGAGGCTTCACTGGTGCTGAGGGAGAAATCCCAGAGAAGCTTCCTTCCTGCCAGTATACGAGCCCACCAACAGAGACAGGACCAGTTCATCCTCCATCACTTACTGTGGCTCACGTTGCTCTTCTGTTGCTTTGCATCACAGACGCGTCTTTACTGGCTTCTTCTTCTAATTGCACTTAGAAACATGTTGTCTTTAACCTGTCACAGCTGCCCAGATGTTGCTGCTGAGAACATGTGGAGCTGATTCATGTAGTCATGTGTCTGTGAACAGCCAATCACAGGAAGACTTTCAGAAGAAACTCAGGAACAGCTGAGATGTGCTGAGTGACACAAGAACTTACAACAGATGTTAAAGTTCAAATGGTGGTTTTGTTTGCAGGGACTGTGAGTGGATGGAGATCCTGGTCCTCCTCAGCTGTGAGTTCTTCCTCTGTCATGAGAACCTCAGGGGGAGAACATGTGCTCACTCTCAGCTGCTTTAACAGGAAAGAAGCTCTTTTAGATCAAAGCTGAGAAACTGTTTGTAACAGCGAACTCTGTCACCTTTCTCTCCTCAGCCTGCTGCTGGACAGGCCCATGAAGCTCTGCTGTGAAGGCTTCCATGTCCCAGGCTTCACCTTTACCTGCTGACCAACGGGAGGCGTGGCCAAAACAGCGATGGGGAGTGGAGCAGCAGGTAGCAGAGGTGAGCCTATTGTATGCAGCCTGTTATCTGTGGGACCAGGGAGCACGTGATAGCAGATGTTGCTGATTCAACATCTGTGTGACAGCTGGAGCAGCACAGTCTGCAGGAAACATCTGTGCATGTAGGAGACACCAAGGTTTACATGGTGGAAGCAGACGACTGACTCAAGCAGCCTCACATCACAGGCTGCTGGCTACAAGCACATGACCACAGTGACTGGTTTCACTGGTGTCTGTCCCAGTCTGTGGCAGAGATACAGGAAGTCACAGACAGCCTGCACACAGCGTTTCCTCTGGAGTGTGTTTCACACCCTGTTTGTGTTTCTCACTAACATGTTGTAGTTCTTCCTGCACACAGCAGCACTTTGATCATTTCTCCTGCTTTTCTTCCTTTTCTAGCTTTTATACACTGACAGTAACACAAAACTCCAAAGTCATCATTTGAGGAGCTTCTTAAGAGTTTCTGTGAGTTTAGTGAAGTCAGCCTCTCAACAATAAGTGTGTGTGTGTTGATTATCTAATGTTCAGAGAGGACTGCACTGATGTAGCATCCAGGTGAGCAGCTTATGAGCCAACAGGGGAAATTTAGCTGTATTATTGTTGTTTAAATGTAATAATTTATGATTTCATGTTCCAATATTTCACTTTTCCCAACGTTTTGTTATCATTTGGTCTGAAAACCATGACAAACAGCAGTGTTACAGTTGTTAGCATTAGCTGCTATAGAGCACTCAGTCACTGTATTGGTGTTAGCGACATGAACATATCTGAGCTAACTGTGTGTTCCAGATGTGCAGCAAACCCAACTGTCCCTGTGTTTTCCTGCTGCAGACATTATCCCCATGATGCTGACGTCCTCTGGTGGGACGAGCTCACACGTTTATGGATTCAGATGCTAACTGGACCAGACTGGTGTCAACCTTTGTGCTATAGAAGCAAATCAAAGAAGAACCAGTTGAACCTGAGCTGTCTGTAGTGGTGACACCAACACCATGTCACCTGCACATGCTGACCCAGGGTCAGTGTTGAACCTATAAGCTGTGTCCTCACAGTTCAATATGTCCTCACTGCACAGGTCAATGACATCAGAGCTGTAATGTTGTTCCCGTCTCACTAAAACTTCTGGCATAAGGTGACTTTTCTGGGTGATTCCTACTCCAGGGTCACCAGTTTGAATCCCTCTGTTACTGCTGGGAACGTGCTGCTAAAGTGCCCTTGAGCAAGGCCACGTCCAGCTGATGAAGCCAACCCTGGGCTCTGCTTGCTGGCAGTGACAGAGTAGATGAAACAGCTCAGTGGATGCTAACTCACAGCTAACAGCGCTCTGTCATGGATAAGTGAAATAAAGCTGACTGACCCACAGCTGCACACAAACACCTCCAACACCTACAGGTCAGCAGGTCCACTGCTGTCTCTGATGGGCCCAAACTTTGCTTGTTCAGCGTTTGCTGCTGCTGACTTTGAAAATCACACCAAACATGGAATCAAATATATCGACTCAGCTTAGACTACAGAGAAGCTCGGCACTGCTCACAAAACTCAAACACAAAAGGCTTTTTAAAGACAACAATCACTTTGACAGACACACAAACACGACTGAGTACAGAGGAGCTGCTGGTTTGAAGCCACAGAAATGTTCAAATGTTTAAACACACTGCAGCGTTGCAGCCGTGATGCATTTGTGCTGCTAAGGCCACACACATCAGCTGCCTTACATTTTAGAACCAGTTCATCTCTGACCATGGCAGCACAGTCTTTCCAGTACAGTGATGTTGGTGGGGACAGTGGGGACTGATTGTTCATTGGCTGTAAGCCGGTCACATGGACGTTTAACTGGTGCTTTGATTGCTCTGTAGTCTGTTGTGCCTGTGAGCTGCTCCTAAAATGAGACAGATTATAATTGTCACCATTCTGTTAATGACTCTTATTATGTGCGCTCTCCTCCACTGTCACACTAAACACATTAAACCTTTATTTTTGTGTAAAGTCAGGATTTATTGGCTCTTCTTAAAAGCGTCATGAAGTGCAAAACTCAGCAAACATTATACAAAAGTAGATTTAGAAGCTGAACTGAAAACATTTAAAGTGACAGTCAGCACAAATCCAGCTGACATCTCCATCCAACCCAAGTCTTCATTTAAAGTCATTATAACTGTGACACACGTTTGTTACAGTATTAATCCTGCCTGATGCTGCAGGGCCAACATCATGAAACAGGCTCAGCATTTATTTCCATTATGAAACTTTATCATTAAAAACAAACCATTGTTCTGCAGTCGTCCCAGGACTGTCGGTCAAACGTTCTCTCCACATGTTTAAGGCTGAGCTCACTTTATCGTCTGCCTGAAGGAGGAAAGCAGATGTTACTAAACATCACAATAAAACATATGAAATGGGTGCACATGAGGAACGTCTGCACTGTTAAAGCCATGCAGACATCTTCACACATGAAGCAGCAACACCTCTCAGTTTAGCAGCAGCTGGTAAAAGCCACAGTGATCCTGGAGCCTCCCTGAAGGACTCGTTCATCAGTAACTGTCAGGAGGACGATTAAACCTGCTGCACACGTCCTGTAGTTACACACTCGGGAGGAAAGACGACGTCCTCGCTCTGCAACATGATCTGTGTTTCATCCAGGACGCTCAAACACAGATTGGTTTCCAAATATTAGACGCACTGGTTCTTCATGCGTTTCTACCTGAGCACTCAGAGTCATTTCTACAACAGGCCTCCTTCACCTGCTGGTGCCTCTGTTTCTGTGTTTGGCTGTTTCCATCAGTGCCTGATGTTTGTGATCTTTGATCTGTTCTGAAGTCTCTCTTTGTGACACAAATGTTGTTTGGCTTCTTTTGCAAACAAGGCAAAAGAACTTTAATGGATTCATTTGCTGATCTTACTGTTCTGATGCAAAGCCGTCCTTTCAACGCTTTAGAAAGAAAACCAAACAATGTTTTTAAAACTTTCCCAAAATGTAAAAGCTATTAAAACCATAAACTTCTGCTCCTTGATCATGTGATTCTTCTTCTAGACTGTCTGTAATTGTTATTGCTGATTGTCAATAAAGTTGTTTTTTATAAGTTATGTTGTAAAGGAAGCTTGTGGCGAGGGAGGAGGGGCGACTAAAAGCAGGTTCATATAGTGGGAAAGTCCTCAGGTCATGTGAGGATATTTACTGATGCGTCAACACTGTCAGATAAAAGAACGGCTGCTGCATTTGTTCTCCCACAAATAAGTTTGGTGATGAGTAAAAGAATTACAGATGATGTGGCAGTTTATACTGGGAGCTGGTAGTGATGTTACTGGCTTGAACTGGGTGGAGGACGCACTAATATGCAGGTATGTGGTTTGCTGGGACTCTAGCAGCGTGCTAGTGAGCACAGGTGATATGTCTTCAGACTCTAGGCAACATATTGTTTTTGATATACTTCATTTACTGTATAGAATCAAACACAGAGGGATAGAAGTGGATTTCTTATGGCTCCCTGTGAATATCGGTGTTGATGCAATGAACAGGACGATAAGTTTAAAAAGGTGCAGCAAGAAGAAGTCGTGCAGGTTTGACTATAAAATACAGTGAAAGTGAGGTGAAGAGTATAATGAAGGTAAAGATGAAGGACGAGTGGCAGGCACACTGGGACAGAGACGGGAAAGGCAGATATAATTATACAGAAAACAGTCGTGTAGAAGAAGCTGCAGCAGAGACCAGGATGGAATCTGGAGAGTCAGAGTTGGTCACACAGGCTTGAATAGCACACTTAAAAAGGTAAACATGACACAGGAAGTGTGACTTCTGTGGACCAGAGGAGACGTTTGACGGGTTGTTAGCGTAGTCAGGATGCTGGATGGAAACGCTGTGCCTGATAGGATGATTACAGGCTGGACTTTGTCTTCCTGTTACAGATGGATCCAGGCCCTGGATGACTGCTGGACACACATGACCCACACTAGGCTGCCTTCATCCATCCTTTCCTCCTTCACTGAGACTCAGAGTCAGCATGTATGTATTTATCAGTGATTTGAATCCTTTCATTACAGAGTGAAGTTAAAGTAGACGTGTGAACACACTAATAAACACAAAGGGACACAACTACTACTGCATGATGGAAAGCTGAAGTATTACACAGCTTTATGAACCTCCTGTTATCCTGGTAGATGAGTACATCAATAAATCTTTTACTTGAACATCTTCTGGCTCCAATAAGCTTTGAAATGTGACCATGAAGTTAGAGACACACTGACTGAAACCCACAGCTGTGACTGTGGATCACATCCACACACAGTGTAGCTGCTGTCTCTGTGTGAGCCTTTGCACTGCTGCTCGCAGCACCGTTATATCACTCAGCGCTCGCTGCTGTTATTGAATCCACTTTTTACTGTCCGTGCAATCAAGCTCCTCTGCAGAGCTAGAAAATATCTTCGAACCAGTTTATGTGTTAGGGGATCCTTTGCAGCTGTGACTGTTGCCTCTGTTTTTGTCCTTTGGTTCCTGGGAGCCTTTTACATTTCCATCAGCAACAAATATCTGAACAGGCTTTATTGTAGGAAATACAGGATTAAATAGTTGTCATTATTTATTAGATGTTGTTAAAGATGATCCGATGCTTGTTTAGTTTAATGCTGTGGCTTCAGTCAGCATCACTGTGCTGTATAGTTTTATTTTTCTGATCCTTCTGTTAAAGTTGCTGAATAAAAGCTGGTTGGTCTGCACCTCACCTCTGCCTCGAGCCTCCTTCTTTAAAGCAGCAGAGGCTCTTCATTCAGGTATCACAGCTCGAGTTGTTCTGCAGGAGACCCAGAGTACTGTCCTTGGTCCATAATGACATTAATCCTCAAAAATAGTTCTGGCATAATAATTGTGCACACAGTGTAAAACTGAAGAAGCTTCTCAGATGAAATGTCTTCAAGAAACTTAAAAAAGTCCAGACACTTTTGTTTCTGAGCTTCTTAATTCAATTCAATTTTATTTATATAAATCACAACAGCAGTCGCCTCAAGGCGCTTTATATTGTACAGTAGATCGCACAATTATAGATACAGAGAAAAACCCAACAATCATATGACCCCCTATGAGCAGCACTTTGGCGACAGTGGGAAGGAAAAACTCCCTTTTAACAGGAAGAAACCTCCAGCAGAACCAGGCTCAGGGAGGGGCGGGGCCATCTGCTGTGATTGGTTTGGGTGAGAGAAGGAAGACAGGATAAAGACATGCTGTGGAAGAGAGACAGATGAACCGCTGAGTGTTGTCCCGTCGAGGTGGCTCTTCTATGTTGTGCATTTATGGCACCAAACCACAAATGCAAAGGAAGAAAGGGTCGAGGCTGATTGGTGTATGTGCCCATGAGTATGAGTGTACACGGGTGTTTCTCTGTGTTAGTGACAGTCTGACAGAAGGCTGCATCCCTCAGCCTCATGTGGGCTGTGTAGCCCCTTTACAACTGCAGTGAGAGCTCAGACCTGTTTCTGGTGGGTGGTGGACTCCTCCAGGGCTTCCCCTGATTCCCCTTCTGCCACAGAAGACTGTGGCCTCAGAAACTCATATCTGCTTTTTGCAAATGAAGCGAACCTGTTGGCTTCATCAGCAGGGGCGGATCTAGAAGGGTGGCATGGGGTGGCAAGTGCCACCCTAAAATGATCCCTTGCCACCCCAAGTGCCACCCCAGTTTTGCATATGACGGTGTTGTTTATTAAAATAAGTTTAACAGTTTGAGCGTAGTTACAGTCAGCAGTGAATATAAATGCTAGAACTGGATATATTCCATAGTGTCCCCCCCTCCACATTAACAAATGGTTCAGCCCATAGCAGGACGGCTTTTTTCTTGTTTCCAGCAGCAAGCGATGCTTATGATTGTGTCAGAGCACATTTTGAACAACACCATGGGAATTTCTGATTTTACACAGGTGGGTGGATGTTACACTGTGGAAATGAAGGAAGGTGAGTGCTATTTTAAATGGTTGTAGAAAATGAAAAAACAGCAGGTGTATTGGCTGCATTTTTAGATAAATAGTTGTATCTGTTTACAAAATGTACAATTTATATTTGCATTTCAAGTTATAAACATTTACCCAACACGTCTGTGGTTTTTTTACAGTAAAAAATACTGCTAGGATTTTAGGTTCTTTGTGTGATTTCAGATCAGTAATAGTTACATTAATAGTAATAGTAATACTAATGCAGTATGTCAGTGAAAAAACAACTAAATTCAGTTGAGCTGAAAAGATACCAAACAAAGCAAGAGGAGGAAAAAATAAAATGAAACAATCTGAGGGTGAAATACAAACGTAAACTCAAAGGAGTCACAAATGTCCGGTTGTGTTTCAGACCTCAGAGGGTGAATCCAACAAATCATGAAAAATGAGGTTTACATGTTTGTTCATGACAGTGCAGATTTCTGACATTTTGTGTCATTTAAGCTGCAACAATGTGACTGTTTTCTAACAAAAACAGTGAAACTTAAGTTAGACTTGTGTTTGTAAATGAAGCGCCCCATGTTGTGTAGCTTTCTGGAGTTTATACTTATTGGGCTACATATGTATTTAATATACAGGCTGTACAGTACATAACATCAAAACTCACATGTTTCATGTAACTAAAGTGTGTAATCATGTGGGTACAGACAATAATTAAGTTATAGACTATATTTATATGAAAAACGTGCATACTTACTGCATTTGAATCATTTTAACCACATGTAACCACCTGCATATGTGTTTGGGGGGAAAAGGCTTTGATTTTGCCACCCTAAGAAAATTTCTCTAGAGCCGCCCCTGACCATTTCACAGGACTTGCATTTAAAGATGCAACAAGACTAAAATGGTTAGGGTCAGGAGGTCAAAGGTCAGGGCTCCTGTGGGTCTGAGGGCGGCCTCACGCTGGAGAAGGATGAATAGAATAGAATAGAATAGAATAGAATAGAATTCAACTTTGTTGTCATTGCACATGCACAGGTACAGGGCAACGAAATGCAGTTTGCATCCATCCAGAAGTGCTTTAGTGATATAGATATATTACAATATATATTAGCAATAATATAGATATGTGAGTATATTACAGAAATGGGTCTATTATGGTATGTTATAATGTACACGGTATGAAGTATGTTGTGAATATTCTATAACTATAAGTATGTACAGGCTGTAGTGAGTACAAGCTATGTACAGGATATGAACAGGATATAAATATGAAAAACTATACAGAATATGAAATAAATAATTTTACAGAATCTGAGATATACAGCTATACAGAAAACAGTTGTAGGATTAAAGATTATCGAAGGAGTCTGACCTGAGCCAGTGTTTGACATGAACACATCAGCACTGCTGTCAGTGAGCCTAACGACAGCCGTTAGCATCATTTCAGTGTTTCAGTCATAAAAACACTTCCTGTCTCTGTGGTGGTTACAGTGACGTCATGCAGTTTGTGCTTTGACCTCCAGAGGGCGACAAATCAGCACAGACAGAGAGCTCCATTCAAACTTTGCTGCCATCAGGAATAATTCTTCAAATATAATCATCAGTGTTTGAGCAGTTATGATATCAGGGACAATCTAGACATGTGTGACAATACTGAACATGTCACATGACACACCTCAAACATCATGTGATCCACTCTCAGTCTGCACTTTCATTCATGACTTCAACAGGTTGAAACGAGCTTTGAAGAAACATTCAGTGAAATAAATCTTTCATGGATTCATGTGAGCAGCAGATGAACTTTGTACCAACAACATCTTCAATAACAGAGTCTGAATGAAGCTCAGGTGTTGATGCTGCTCACTGATTGGACGCTTGGTTTCAGCTCTGCTCTCAGTCTTTACTGCACAGGTGAAGGTAGAAAGTGTGACTGGATCTATAGACTGGAAACAGAGAAACATGCTGGACATTTGAAGCTTTGCAGCAGAAATGTTCATGTTACAAATACAGCAGAGCTGATCTGGGATCAGTGTGTTCACACCTGCAGCTACAACAAGGTTTCATGTCTCCACACGTCAGCATGTGAACTTTACTCTGACTCAGTCTGAGCAGTCAGACGGCATATTTTTAAAGTTAACACATCAGCACACACAGAGCTGAGCCCCTCCCACCTGTGCTGAGTTTCAGGTGGAGCCCCGCCTCCTTCCAGGAAGCAGCTCACCTGTGTGTCCGTGTTTAGTGTCCAGGTGTGGAGTGGAGCTCGTTGTTGGTGTGAAGAAACTGTAAGTTTGCTTTGTTTCCTCCTTTAACAGTTTGTCTTTAGGAACTTTACTGTTTGTTCAGCTCGTGTTTGATTTCTTCACACAACAAACTGTGTGTGTTTGTATTTCCGGTCTCTCCATTAAAGTCAGTGTGTAATGTTTCCTGGCTAACATCAGCTGTGTGCAGCTTAGTTCAGCACAAATCTGCCGCTCCATAGTTCACGGTAACGGACTCACAGCTGGACCAACGAGGCCGAGTGTGTCTGCCACTCTGAGCTACGTTCGTGTTTGTGTACTTGTAGTTTGTACTTTGAGTTCACTCAGAGCCCACAGAGGACGCAGCGTACGTGATGACGTCACAGCCCTTTACCTCCTTTACTGTCACTGTGATTAATATTTACACACCAGACACCTGCAGAGCTCTGACGCTGAGCTAGCACACAGCATGCTAACACTAAGCTAAAGCTAGGCTAGCCAAGAACCCAGAGTGAGTTAAAGCTGAGTAAACACTGACCCCAGACCAGCACCGTGATAAAGTGAGCTGCTGCTGCTGAACTTGAACAGGTAACAAAGTGATGAGCAGTCAGGCTGCAGGTTTCTACCTGTTCATGTTTCTACATAGAATCACTTTGAAGTGTCTTTGTGCTGTTTCATCTTTGATTTGTGTTCATAAACACTCAGAGAAACATCACGTGACCTCATCAGGATCTGTGTTGGTGTGTGGGGCTGTACCTCAGCTTTATGTTGTTACATGCTCATTTGTTCATTTTACACAGTAACATCAAAGTAATGTTATGAGGAGTAATGAAGTAACGTACTCCATTACTTTTAATTAAAGTGTTCTGTGTAATATGTGTAATAATGACTGTTTTGAGTAATGACCAACACTGATCACAACAAAGAGGAAATGCCTCCAACATGCACAAACATTTGAGCCACAACATGCAGTTAATGTGCACAAATGTCTTTGATATGCTGCTCAGTGATGGTGGTGACTGTCAGAGCAGAGCTACTGAGAATCAATAAGTAATATCAATGATGGGATCAGAATCACTAAATTCTTCTCATCCCTGTCAGTATCATACATGTGCTGTATAATGTGATAAATGTAGAGGTGCTGGCTGTTCTCTCACTCTGCTGTTTAGCTGTAAAGGACGCCTCCCTGCCTTTGTCTCATTCATGACCTTTAATAGTCTCTTCTAACATGCAGAGATCTGTATGATCTGTTTCATAGAGTCTAACCAGCCTGTACAGGTAACAACAACAGTCACTGCATCACTGACACACAAACGTCATCTCTGTCAATAACAACATTCATACATGGAATAAAAACACATCAGTGGATCATTGCTGGAGCTGATGTTTGTGCTCCTGGTGCAAAGGCTCTCAGTTTCCTCCTTGAAATAACATCAGTGGTGGGTCAGCGACATGCTTTCTTTCCCTCTCAGGTTTAAATATCTGGGACTCTCCACCGTTTGGTTTTAGAGCTGAAGAAGCTTCTCTGATGAAACGTCTTCCAGAAACTTAAAGACGTCTCTTTTCTCTCCAAGCTCCTTAGATCACATGACCTGGATGACTGAACCTACAGATATATTGACCTGGTTTCATGGTCACATGACAGGTCAGAGGTCAGCGACTGTAACTCAGTTCCTCCTGTTAATGTGAACTCACTGAGTGTTTGTGGTTTACCTCTCAGACTGACTGAAGATGATGATGGAGGAAGAGGAGGACAGAGCAGAGTCTGCAGGGTCCAGCTGTCCGTCTGTGAGGAGTGACCGGTCCAAAGGTCAAAATCCAGAGTTCAGTGGTGAACCTGGAGCAACGAGGTCAGAGAGCTGAACTCACTGAGTAACAGAAATAATTCTGCACTGACATTATAATCAGTGTTGACTCTGGTTGATTGTCTGACTGTGTTTGTGAGCTGAGAGGAAATGAAAATGAGTTTGTAACAAAAATCAGTTTTGTCCAGTTTTCCTGTAAAAAGCTGAACTCTAATCTAAGAGGATGTTACTGACAGGAAACAGCTGCATTATCTGCAGTCTGTGTGATCACAGCTGCTTCAATCATGTTTGTGTCTGCAGAGGTCAGAGGTCACAGTCTGCAGGGTCCAGCTGTCCGTCTGTGAGGAGTGACCGGTCCAAAGATCGACCTCCATTCTTCAGTGGTGAACCTGGAGCAACGAGGTCAGAGAGCTGTGATGACTCCTTTACATGTTTGTGTTTCCTGGATAAATATGACCTGAAACATCCTCAGATTGTTACAAAGATTCATTAAAAAGAAAACAATGAAAGAGAAAAGATCCAAATGTTCGACTTGGTCATTTGCTGTTTGAGGACAGTGATGCTCATATCTGTGGGGAAAGTGTGACCTGAGTGGGTTCATGTTTGTCTTTAAAGAACAGAGCTGCTCTGATTCTCTTTGTGTCTGATCTGTTAAACAGTCTGAGAGGTCACACAGAGACCCAGCAGCTAAAGCCTGGATCATACTGGCTGCTGTTACTCCATCAGGACAACACTGAACCACAGTGGTGTGGATGTAGTGGATAAATCCCACCATACTGATGCTCAGAGTTAACCACAGGGAACAAAACCAGATGTTACCTTCAGATTGTGACCTTTGGAGTGGACGATGCAGATTTCAATAGAGAATAAATGTTGTTGTTTTTCAGCTGTGAAGAAAGAATCTAATTTTCTGAACTTAAGAATTTATGATGCTGGAAACAACATGGAGACTATAACACAACATTTCCACTGTGTTCATAGAATGAATGTAAAACTGTCAGACATTCATTAAATATGCAAAATGTCTACAGAAGCATCAGAGGGTCAGACGTGAAGCACTCAGTGATTTTGATCAAATGACTCATCAGTTATTGATCTGTACTACACTGATCTACCACGTTAGTAAAGCTGGTGTTCTGGTGGTGGAGGGAGACTCGGATCATGTTCTGGTTTTGGAGCAGTGATCTGCTGATGGTTCAGTTTGATGAGCTTCTTCAAAATCATCCCTGACATCACCACTGAAAGGACGTCCATGAAAACAGACTGAAAATTACTGATATGTTCACAATCTGAGAGTTTAAAACTTGACAGACTTGATTCAGATGAAGTTATTTGAGCAGAAACTCCTGGATCTTTATCCTGTGTTGATCTAATCCTTCATGGTTCCTCCACAGAGTGGAGCAGCAGAGCTCAGAGGTTCCCAGTGGTCAGTCTGCCCAGCAGCATCAAACACAGCTGGACTCCATATTTATGGTCTGTACATGTACAACAACTACTGTTACATCTGTTCTGTTCACAGTCGTCTCCATGCTGCTCTTTGTAGACCAGTGGATCGTCAGTGTGTCCAACATGGATCTGATGTTTGGCTCCATGATTTCAGTCTGATTGGCTCATTCATAAATATTCTGTTCCAGCTGCTGGAGGACAACATCATCACTTTTGTGAAGAACGAGCTGAAGAAGATCCAGAAGGTTCTGAGTCCAGATTACCCAGAATGCTTAGAGAGTCAGAGGAGCAGCAGGAGAGAGGCGTTTGTGAAGATCACAGTGGACTTCCTGAGGAGAATGAAGCAGGAGGAGCTGGCTGACCGTCTGCAGAGCAGTAAGAGGATTTATCTAAAGATTTAAGCTGCTGGATAAATGAACATTTTCCAGAGATGAAAGATGGAGCAACATGTTTTAAAGATTAGTTCTTTTTGGAATTGAGTGTTTATTTTTCTTCTCATTCAGAACTTCAAGCTGCAGTTTGTCATCGTAACCTTAAATCCACCCTGAAGAAGAAGTTCCAGTGTGTGTTTGAGGGCATCGCTAAAGCAGGAAACCCAACCCTCCTGAATCAGATCTACACAGAGCTCTACATCACAGAGGGAGGGACTGCAGAGGTCAATGATGAACATGAGGTCAGACAGATTGAAACAGCATCCAGGAAACCACACAGACCAGAAACAACCATCAGACAAGAAGACATCTTTAAAGCCTCACCTGGAAGAGATGAACCAATCAGAACAGTGCTGACAAAGGGAGTGGCTGGCATTGGGAAAACAGTCTTAACACAGAAATACAGCCTGGACTGGGCTGAAGACAAAGCCAACCAGGACATCCAGTTCATATTTCCATTCACTTTCAGAGAGCTGAATGTGCTGAAAGAGGAAAAGTTCAGCTTGGTGGGACTTGTTCATCGCTTCTTTACTGAAACCAAAGAAGCAGGAATCTGCAGCTTTGAAGACTTCCAGGTTGTGTTCATCTTTGATGGTCTGGATGAGTGTCGACTTCCTCTGGACTTCCACAAAACTACAATCCTAACTGACCCTAGAAAGTCCACCTCAGTGGATGTGCTGCTGATAAACCTCATCAGGGGGAAACTGCTTCCCTCTGCTCGCCTCTGGATAACCACACGACCTGCAGCAGCCAATCAGATCCCTCCTGACTGTGTCGGCATGGTGACAGAGGTCAGAGGGTTCACTGACCCACAGAAGGAGGAGTACTTCAGGAAGAGATTCAGAGAAAAGAAGCAGATCAGCAGGATCATCTCCCACATCAAGACATCACGAAGCCTCCACATCATGTGCCACATCCCAGTCTTCTGCTGGATCACTGCTACAGTTCTGGAGGATGTGCTGGAAACCAGAGAGGGAGGACAGCTGCCCAAGACCCTGACTGAGATGTACATCCACTTCCTGGTGGTTCAGGCCAAAGTGAAGACGGTCAAGTATGATGGAGGAGCTGAGACAGATCCACACTGGAGTCCAGAGAGCAGGAAGATGATGGAGTCTCTGGGAAAACTGGCTTTTGATCAGCTGCAGAAAGGAAACCTGATCTTCTATGAATCAGACCTGACAGAGTGTGGCATCGATATCAGAGCAGCCTCAGTGTACTCAGGAGTGTTCACACAGATCTTTAAAGAGGAGAGAGGACTGTACCAGGACAAGGTGTTCTGCTTCATCCATCTGAGTGTTCAGGAGTTTCTGGCTGCTCTTCATGTCCATCTGACCTTCATCAACTCTGGACTCAATCTGCTGGAAGAACAACAGAGAATCTCGATGTTGTCTAAGTTAATTAGCAAACCAAACCTACAATCTCTCCACCAGAGTGCTGTGAACAAGGCCTTGCAGAGTCCAAATGGACACCTGGACTTGTTCCTCCGCTTCCTCCTGGGTCTTTCACTGCAGACCAATCAGACTCTCCTACGAGGTCTGCTGACACAGACAGGAAGTAGCTCACAGACCAATCAGAAAACAGTCCAGTACATCAAGGAGAAGCTCAGTGAGAATCTGTCTGCAGAGAAAAGCATCAATCTGTTCCACTGTCTGAATGAACTGAATGATCGTTCTCTAGTGGAGGAGATCCAACAGTCCCTGAGATCAGGACGTCTCTCCACAGATAAACTGTCTCCTGCTCAGTGGTCAGCTCTGGTCTTCATCTTACTGTCATCAGAAGAAGATCTGGATGTGTTTGACCTGAAGAAATACTCTGCTTCAGAGGAGGCTCTTCTGAGGCTGCTGCCAGTGGTGAAAGCCTCCAACAAAGCTCTGTGAGTATATTTGTACTCATGTCTTTACTTTTAACATCCAACTGTGTCAGTAATTTATTTCACCAGGCTTTCGGTCTTTGTATGAAATTGTATCCTAAAGTTTTGGGATTTCTCCAATACAACTGTGACCTCTTTGATGCCTCCAGAACTCGAGACGCTGGATTCACCATAAACTCTGATGTTATCAGTCTGTGTTTAAACACTTAGGCTGCATGTGCCTGATGTTGTGATACTTTATATTCACATGCATGCTCCTAGATACATTTCTACTGCAGGTCTATTTTAGTCACAAATGTTGGTGAAACACTTGCTTTTACATGCATGGTGGGTCCTGCATTAAAGAAAGCATTTGAATTACTCAGTGAATCCTGGCAGCCAGAGAAACATCCTTAGTTCCACTTTAAACTAAACTCTGCTTCGGTCTTCCACAGTGTGTTTGTTGTTTCTTTGTTGTTGTTGGCCTGCTCTCTCCTCTCACTCCAATCTGGTTGCAGCAGATGTTTGTCCCTCCCTGAACCTGCAGACTTGGGTGCAGCACCTCAGTTCATCTTCAGTCTGAAACCAGCTGTTGTAGCTATATCCCCTCAAGCACACCTTCCCTGGTCATCTCTGCTGTGGTTGCTATAAAATTTAATCTTGATTTAAAAAAAAGAACAAAAAACCTCAAGTCAGACTTGATGCCATTTGTTGGCAGCATGGTGCCTGTTTGTCTTTGATGATAAACTGCAGCACAGTCTAAAGCAAACCTTCTGACTTTATTGACTTTATGCATGTATATATTCTTCCTGTTCACCTTGGACACACAGCAGCTCTCTGTTTGTTGTGATTGGATCTAGAACAGCCAACATATCCTAATCTAGATGATTTCTAAGGTGGTATCTGGGACGAAAAGTTAAAATCAGCTTGGATGGCCTGTACTGTATGATGGCCTTGGTTGCACCACATTGATGGCCATGCAGGGTGGTTCACTACTTGGGCAAGAAGACCGAGGAGTGAGCCACACTTGGTCAAAGCTTGGTCATTCAAGCTCACTGTTTTCCCCTTGTTGGTTGATGATAGTATTTTTTTTTTGACTTATAGTCATCATTGTCTCCAAATTAACTCACACACTGCTGACTGCTGTAGCTTACCTGGCTGAGCAGGTGACCCATGCACTGAAGGTTAGAGTCGTGACTCCAGGGCCTGGTTTGAGTCTGCCCATGACCATTTCCTGTGTGTTATTCTCCTCACTTCTCCCTCCCTTCCTGTCTTCTTTGTGCTATATAGTGAAAACAAAAGGCCTCAAGTTGTGAAAACTCTTCCCCTTCATCATCTTCCATCTCTCTCATCTAAAATCTCCAGTATTCTCTGAGTAGAGAATCTTTTCACAATCTTGAATGATAAGGATCCAAGTGGGTAAAGTTATTTATTTGTTGTGTTCCTATTTGCAGCTGGGATAGATTAAGAAAAACTATCGGCTGCCCAAATTACATCCAGTTTAGAAGACAAACATTGAGTGAAGTGTTTGTTTCATCATCCTTCACAACTCATCAACCAGGTGTCACAAACTGCAGCAGGACAGTACAAAGCATGTCATACTGGATGGCTGCAACAACCAGAGTTTTACCTACCTTTTGTATTTCGTGACAGCATGAGCGTAATATTTACTGAACAGAGTCGTCTTCTGTAATCTTTTCAGATTCAGAACACTGTATTTATTTTCAAGGGGCAATTAGGATACTGAGCTTTCCAACCATACATACAATACACAAACATCACATTGGGGAGACGGGTCAGGCTAGGTAGCTGGCCGGTCAGCCGCTAGAGCAGCGACCCGGAACCGAACAGCAGAAAATGCACAACATCAGGAAAGATGAGGAGAAAAAAGAACTCCTCCCAGACTGAGCTCCAACAGGGAGATCAGTTGGAGAACAGACAAAAAAAATGACCTTAGCGCAGAGCACATGAAAACTCTTAATGCACCATAGAAACACATGACAAGCAACAGGGATGGGTAAAAGGTGAGAGACAGCCGGTGTAGACAGCGCACCCGGGCCTGCAGCATTTGCGCTGGTCCCCTCGACCCACCGTCTGCACCGGGAGGGGATAAGCATGCTTAGGATGGGAAGGAACAGTCTAAACACCGTCTGTTATCAGGGTGAGATTTGTTATGTTCAGCTCCAGCCTTGAGACCACAGCTGGCGCCGGCATGTTAGCCGCATGAATTGATGGTGGCTTTCTTTGGTGAACTGCATGTCAATTTCACAGCTGATCTAACAGTCCGTCACTCGTCTCTCAATCTCCCGTTGGAGAGCCACGAGCTTCTCCCAGAGGTTATCGGTTTTGTGCTCAAAGAGCAAAGTCTGAGAACTCACGACCACCATGAGCTTCTTCAAGATCTTATCCGTGCTGCGTTCAATGAGCCCATTTTGAGAAGTCACGACCCGTCCCATTGTTTCAGTCACAGCGGGCAGCCTTGTGGGGGTTTGAACAGCTGGTTCCGCTTTCTTTAATCTTCAATAAGCCAGGGCCAAGCCAGCTCAGATCAGCAAGAACCCTTTGCTGCTGTGAATGTCCGTGCTGCTATATTTCAGGATCAGGCTCTAAATGTACAAATGGATCTGAGAAGATTTCCAATCATGTTTCTACTAGATTTACAGTTTGTTTTCATGTCTTCTGACTCAGAAGGTGGAGCAGGTGGAGCTTACAAGGAGTAAGTGCTGCTATAGAAGAAGAGTTGTGTTTTAATGAAGCTATTTAGTTAACCAATAATTGTATTGCATGCTGGCATTAAAAATGTTTCATTTGACTGATTTATTTAATTTGTTTGTTTGTTTTCTTCCAGACTGAGTGGCTGTAACCTCTCAGAGAGAAGCTGTGATGCTCTGTCCTCAGTTCTCAACTCCCAATCCTCTAGTCTGAAAGAGCTGGACCTGAGTAACAATGACCTGCGGGATTCAGGGGTGAAGCTTCTGTCTGCTGCACTGCAGAGTCCACATTGTACACTGGAAACTCTCAGGTCAGGATCCAAACATATCATTAAATGATATTATTGTACAAACAACCAAGCTTTATAGAATTGGCAGGTGAACTTTTCTTTATCTTTGGATTGCTTAGGAGATTCTTAATTACTGTCTGAAGATTTTTTACAGTCACATATTTTGTTTTAATGGTCAAACAGAATTATTGTTCAGTTCAATGAGCAGGTAGCTGTGAGGTTCATAATAATGAGGTATATTTGTATTAAAGATGACTAAACTTGAACAGTAGCTGTGTGAGTTACTTTGTTTACTCATGTGTGCTGATGTTGTGAGTAATTTAAAGCTGAAGTAAACTTGTAATGAGTTTAATAGAGTTTCTGAAGTAAGTGTACTTGGAGACATTTATGTGGTTTCTAAAGTCCAGGAGCAGGAGGCTGTGTGTAGCATAGAGGAACCCAGACCTCAGCTTTGTCTCCTGGTTTCTGTTGCTGCTGTTACAGTTTCCCCTCATCGTTCCTTCAACAGTCTCCTCACTGTAACAAATCAAAGTGTTACTGTATAGATTCACGTCTGAATGTTGCCATGTGCTATTAACACTGAAAGCGATGTTTCATACACCCACGTGGTTCAGTCACACAGTAACTGATGGTAAATAATGTTTGTGTTGAGCACATCGTACAGGTCAGCTGCTCCACACAGATCTCAGGTTTACATGCAGGAACAGTTTGTGATCATGAAGGATAAACCTCACTTCCTCTTTGTTTCATACAGATGTGACATGAACAATAACACATTCATGAAATCCTTTTAGGAACACAAACACTATTGTAGCTGGAGAATATATTTGAATGTAGGATAATGTAGGGGATCATAAACCACAGTAATAACTAACCACCACCTCACCATTTGGGTTGGTAGCTGCATGTTGATTGATGAAGTCATTTTCTTCTTCCTCCATTTCTACCTTATTAACATCAGATTAAAAGCTGCACAGAGACAGGCCCTGGACATGTTTAGCCTAGCTTAGTACAAGGACTGGACATGGGGGAAACGGCTCTCATCACTGGATCAAACCATGAAAACAAATCTGAAGTAAAGTTTTGTTGAAGTGAACTGTGGTGGTGCCCAATGTTCCCTCTAAGCTGCGGTCGTGCAACTGCGCGCTGCTGGCACGTCTCTGCACACAGAAAATCTGTGTTGCACACAAAAAAAAAAATCAAATCTCAATTGAAATTAAAATTAAATCTTTAACAATTCTGTTTTGCAGTGTTAGTCAGTGACTGGCTGCTCCCATATGGGATTAGAACGATGCCACCTTATCCCGTAGTCCAGCCAATGATGTGATTCACATTCGTATATACGCAGCTAATCAACGTCGCTGACAGGCTATGACAGCGTCCTTATGTGCCGACACCGGTGTTATAGCGAGCAAAGTGGCTGATGATGAGGTGAAGCCACGTTAATGACAACGTGTACAACCATTGGAGATGTGAGCAGGACAGACGGAGCAACTGAGGGAAAAAGTGTGGACTTTATACCAGTTTTTAAATTGTGTTGATCGGCCGCGTAAAACCTGAGCTATGATAAAATATCTGCAATGTTTGGTTTTCTTCCTGAATAGTATTGTTGTTTATAACAACGATAGTATTCAGTATTTATTGCAACAAACTTTGTTGTTTGCAAAACTCAGTTACTTTTTTGAAGAAGTAACTATATAATTAATTGTCCAACATTGGTCATTATATCCTGTATTTTGCAGACAGAGTTACAGACTCTCTCCCAGACCACAGACTCATAATACAAGTCAGAGCTTTATAAAAATAGAAAAAATAAAGTTGTGTTTTCAAAATTGGAGTTCAAGTTATTTTTACTTCCAATAGTGTTAACATGCTACAGGTCATGAACAAGGTTGTTTTTAATTTTCATTGTAAGTGGGCTAAAGCAGTTAATTAAAAGTAGTCTAACATAAATGTAAATGCTGTAATTTGATTACTTTAATAAACCGTGTAACTTGGATGGATAAGATGCTGGCGTGACCACAGTGCACACGTCTGCTGTTGCTCACAGTGGTCCAAGGGACGCTCAGGGAGTTTGTGTGTTCGCTCAGACACATGAAACATTAGAGGGAACATTGGCGGTGACTGGCAGGGAAAAGGGGAATGATAAGACTTACTGTAAATATAATTATGTATGTATTGAAAAAGGAACAACTAAAATGTTCCAGCTGAAAAATGAAATCAGTTTCAGTTTATGAGCTCTGTTTGTTTTCTTTACAATTCCAACCTTTTATTTTGAAATGAGCTGCTCATTCCTGTTTAGAGTTGATGAGCTGATGTGGGTGAGAGGACTCAGGCAGCCTGACAGAGTTGATGTCCAGGTCTTCCCTGCTTGTCCTGATATACATAAACATGAGTATCCTTGCAGGTCAGATCTCATCAGTCACACCTGGTAGTGCAGCTCTCCTCTAGATTGTAGTGCTTGTAAAACTAGGATGATTTTAGGAGCCTGGACCGCAGATCTAAGGGAAGATATGACTTGGAAAGACTAAACCAACCTATTAGAGGTGTTTGCACTAACATAGATAAATACTCAGATTTACATCTTTAGTGTCTCACAAAGGGTTGAAAAGTGAATGTGCACAGAGAGGTTGGTGGTGAGACGGGCACTTCCAGCACTGTAGATGTGTTCCAGCTCAGTGTTCATGGAAATAATCCGGAGAGCAGGATTCCTTGATGAATGTCACATCTTCTTAAAGTTATAATCCACAGGGAAAACTGTGAAACTGTCGATCTGATATCTACTCAACCAATCAGGTGTTTACATGCCCTTCACTGATCTCCAGCCCCACCTTATTATCAGTTTCTCTCTTTTACATCTGAATAATCTTCACTTCACATTTCAGTCAGGTCAGATTTCATTAGCACGTTCACTTTAGCATAATCCATTTTAATCCAAACACCTTTCTCTTTAAACTCTGTTTGTCAGTCACAGTATATCCAGTACAATCCTCTTTTTCACTGCGTCACACACATTCAGAGATCAGAGTGTCCTGTGTGTGCTCTCATTCACTCACACTCACTCTCATATGGCTGAAGTCTGTTTGTACACAGGCTGTCAGCTGGCCTGAGTTAGGCCTGTCTCTAAAATCATTATTTTATTACTTTTATTCTGATTCATCAAAGCCAAACTCAAACATATTTATATTTACTGATTATGTTCTCATCAGTAATTAACAGTCAGTACATTCAGATATGAATCATAATTCAGTGTTTAACATATTATCACAAATGGACTGCACAGGAGATCTCCTTTATGAAGAAACTGTGAAAGTTTGTCCAACAGTGGGAAACATTTCAGAGAACATCTCAGAGAATATCTGTGAAGCAGAAACTAAACATAATAATAGAAGAAAAGCCAAATAATGATCCAAATCCTGCTCTGAGACTATCAGACAGTAAAGGCTTCCAAAGACTGCTCACCTCTCAGACTTATTTAAAGATGCTGGTGCTGTCCACAGATCAGCTGACCTGCTGGGTCTCCATGATCAGCTTTGTTTCTTGGAGATAAAGGCTGAAGCCTTTAGAGCTTCAGTTCTCCAGAGCAGCAGGATGTCTGAGGTCCGCAGAAACACAAAAACACAGCAGCTAAAAATAGTTGTTCAAAGAAAACGAGGTGGGAGCTGCTGATTCCTGAGCTTTGATACTGGATTAGCTTCAGTAGTTATTCCAATCACTGCTGTAGGAGCTACATTTAGTCACAGCTGACTGTCTTCTTTGACCAATCACAATGACTACTGTTGTAAAAAACAAGCACACAAAGAACCAATGAGAGTGTAGAACAGGATAAAGAGCTCCTGTGATGGTGGCAAAGAAATGAGCAGCAGACGGCCGTCTACATGTTGTAGTGGTTTACAGTCACCAGGGGGCGCCGTCACGGCCACGCAGTCAGTGGGCTGCTCTGCTTGTGCTGTTGTTGGTGAAGCTGAAGTGAAAGCGAATGTTAAAACAATGAAAAGTGTCCACTGCAGCCTCCATCTGAGCTTGTCATGTTCTTCTTCTTTGATCCTTCGTGTTTGTGCTGAACACTGCTGTCGCTCTCTTCCCTGTTCCCGCCCACTTTCTAACCAATCAGCATTGGAGCGCGCACAGCGTCGTCCACACTGAGCTTTGTTGTGAGCGCATGGACTCGTCTGCAGAACATTTGTATGGGCTCAAAATGTGGTCATAAATATTTTGTACTTGTAAATCAGGATTTGTATGTGTAAAAAGAATTTGTGTGTGCGTGAATAAAATTTGTGTGTGTGGACTTAGCCAAAAAAACCCTGCAAGTTACAAGTACGAATTTTGTACTGTATGTATGTATATATGTATATATATATATATATATATATATATATATATATATACATACATACAGTGGGGCAAAAAAGTATTTAGTCAGCCACCGATTGTGCAAGTTCCCCCACTTAAAATGATGACAGAGGTCAGTAATTTGCACCAGAGGTACACTTCAACTGTGAGAGACAGAATGTGAAAAAAAAAATCCATGAATTCACATGGTAGGATTTGTAAAGAATTTATTCGTAAATCAGGGTGGAAAATAAGTATTTGGTCACCTCAAACATGGAAAATCTCTGGCTCTCACAGACCTGTAACGTCTTCTGTAAGAAGCTTTTCTGTCCCCCACTCGTTACCTGTATGAATGGCACCTGTTTGAACTCATCATCTGTATAAAAGACACCTGTCCACAGCCTCAAACAGTCAGACTCCAAACTCCGCCATGGCCAAGACCAAAGAGCTTTCGAAGGACACCAGGAAAAGTATTGTAGACCTGCACCAGACTGGGAAGAGTGAATCTACAATAGGCAAGCAGCTTGGTGTGAAAAAATCAACTGTGGGAGCAATCATCAGAAAATGGAAGACATACAAGACCACTGATAATCTCCCTCGATCTGGGGCTCCACGCAAGATCTCATCCCGTGGGGTCAAAATGATCATGAGAACGGTGAGCAAAGATCCCAGAACCACACGGGGGGACCTGGTGAATGACCTGCAGAGAGCTGGGACCAAAGTAACAAAGGTCACCATCAGTAACACACTACAACGGCAGGGAATCAAATCCCGCAGTGCCAGACGTGTTCCGCTGCTGAAGCCAGTGCATTTCCAGGCCCGTCTGAAGTTTGCCAGAGAGCACATGGATGATACAGCAGAGGATTGGGAGAATGTCATGTGGTCAGATGAAACCAAAGTAGAACTTTTTGGTATAAACTCAACTCGTCGTGTTTGGAGGACGAAGAATACTGAGTTGCATCCCAAGAACACCATACCTACTGTGAAGCATGGGGGTGGAAACATCATGCTATGGGGCTGTTTTTCTGCCAAGGGGACAGGACCACTGATCCGTGTTAAGGACAGAATGAATGGGGCCATGTATCGTGAGATTTTGAGCCAAAACCTCCTTCCATCAGTGAGAACTTTGAAGATGAAACGAGGCTGGGTCTTCCAACATGACAATGATCCAAAACACACCGCCCGGGCAACAAAGGAGTGGCTCCGTAAGAAGCATTTGAAAGTCCTGGAGTGGCCTAGCCAGTCTCCAGACCTCAACCCCATAGAAAATCTGTGGCGGGAGTTGAAAGTCCGTGTTGCTCGGCGACAGCCCCAAAACATCACTGCTCTCGAGAAGATCTGCATGGAGGAATGGGCCAAAATACCAGCTACTGTGTGTGCAAACCTGGTAAAGACCTATAGTAAACGTTTGACCTCTGTTATTGCCAACAAAGGTTATGTTACAAAGTATTGAGTTGTATTTTTGTTATTGACCAAATACTTATTTTCCACCCTAATTTACGAATAAATTCTTTACAAATCCTACCATGTGGATTCATGGATTTTTTTTTTCACATTCTGTCTCTCACAGTTGAAGTGTACCTCTGGTGCAAATTACTGACCTCTGTCATCATTTTAGGTGGGGGAACTTGCACAATCGTTGGCTGACTAAATACTTTTTTGCCCCACTGTATGTTTAGGGAGTGGTCTGATGGTACATGTCGTTATTACATTAATAATATTCAAATAGTAAGGGTATGCTTAAAGATAAGGTAAAAATCATATCATATAATGTAAATGGCCTGTCGAATCCAATTAAACGTAATAAAATTTTAACTAAAATGAAGAAAGAACAAGTACAAATAGTGTATCCACAGGAAACCCATCTAGACTGTAAGGAGCATGAAAAACTGAAAAGAATGGGTTATACAACAGTTTTCTCCTCTTCCTATAAAACTGGACGAAGGAGAGGAGTGGCTATCCTGTTATCAAGCAAATTACTCTTTGAAAAAATATCCGAGATAAGTGATAAAGAGGGACGTTATATTTTGGTAAGGGGAAACATTGAGGGGAACCCAGTCACGTTGTTAAATATATATGCACCCCCTGGAAGCGATATTTATTTCTTTAAGAAAATTATAGATGTGATGGTAACAGAGACAGTAGGTTTCCTAATTTGCGGAGGAGATTTAAATATACATCTACAACCAAAGCTAGATATTTCCAATAGAAAAGCACAGAATACTAAAACATTAATTAAGAATATAAATACATTGATGAAGGAGGTGGGACTAATTGATATATGGAGAGACTTGCATCCCTACCAAAGGGATTATACTTATTTTTCCTCACCGCACTCGTTATACACAAGAATAGATTATTTCATAACTCTTGGGAAAAATAAAGATAAAATAAGCACTTGTGCAATTGGAGCAATAGAGTTAAGCGATCATGCACCAGTATACCTGTCTGTTGATTTAAACGTGCAACCAAAACTCAATAATTGGAAATTAAATTCAAGCTTACTGAATGATCCTCACTTTAAAGGACAAATTAAG
Organism: Aulonocara stuartgranti; assembly: GCF_965226115.1. NCBI lineage: Eukaryota > Metazoa > Chordata > Actinopteri > Cichliformes > Cichlidae > Aulonocara > Aulonocara stuartgranti. The sequence goes on from NC_138941.1 coordinate 9,464,537, forward strand.
AAAGAGATTCACTTCTATATGGAAACTAATGACAATGGTGAGGTGTCTCCTCCTATACTGTGGGATGCCTTAAAAGCTGTCCTGAGAGGGAAAATTATAGCAATATCCTCTTATAAGAAAAAGATGAGAAATAAGAAATTAGAAGAGCTACAAAATAGGAATTAGACAAAAGGCATGAAAGAAAAACATCTCAGGATATATTGGAGGAAATTAGGAAAACAAGAAATGAAATAAATGATTTGACCACATATGAAATTTAAAAAAAATCAATGTTTCTTAAACAAAGGTATTATGAGGGAGGATCAAAAGCAATGAATGTATTAGCCTGGAAACTAAAAAAGAAAATAGCAGATAATACAGTTCACAAAATTAAACATCCAGTGACAAAACTAATAAAAAAAAATAAACCAATAGAAGTTCAGAGTGCATTTGAAACATTTTATAAGACTCTGTATGCTAATAACACAGAGAGTAGTATAGTTGAAATTAACAGTTTTTTAGATTCTCTTGATTTACCAGTACTGAATGAAGAACAGAATAAAACTTTGATTGAAGATATAACAGAAAAGGAACTAAGAATAGCAATAAGTAAAGTTAAAATAAATAAATCTCCAGGATCAGATGGATATACGGCAGAATGGTACAAGGAGCTAAAAGAAGAATTAATACCAGTGATGCTTCTAACAATGAATTGGATCCTAAAGAAGGCTCAAGTACCTTCTAGCTGCAAAGAAGCAATTATCTCTGCCATCCCAAACGAAAACAAGGATAAATTAGAATGTGCGTCATATAGACCAATATGTGTTCTTAATACAGATTACAAGCTGTTTACATCTATCATGGCTCGACGATTAGAAAAGTTCTTACCTAATCTAATTCATAATGATCAAACAGGTTTTATTCGAGAGCGCCAAATACAAGATAATGTACGACGGACATTACAAATTATTAATCATATTCAAAAGAATAAAATAGAAGCAATGGTAATCAGTATCGATGCAGAAAAATCATTCGATTCAGTTAATTGGAACTTTCTTTACCGAGTCTTGCATACATTTGGCTTTCACGAAAATATAATTAAGACAATACAGGCACTTTATGATAACCCTACGGCAAGGATTAAAATTAATGGCTACCTATCAAATAGTATTAAGCAGCAAAGAGGAACAAGGCAGGGCTGTGCGTGCTCACCATTATTATTTGCGTTATATCTGGAACCATTGGCTCAATATATAAGACAAAATAAAGAAGTAGAAGGTATTAATATCCATGAAAAGGAGCATAAATTAGCCTGCTATGCAGATGATATTTTAATATTTTTGGGTCAACCATCAAACTCTTTACCTAAATTAATGCAATCATTTGAATACTTTGGTCGACTATCTGGATATAGGGTTAATATGAGTGAAACACAATTGCTTAAGTACAACTATATTCCATCAGAAGAAATTAAAAATAAGTATCAATTAGCATGGCAAACAGAGTACTTTAAATATCTAGGAGTCATAATACCTAAGGATCTTACAGAACTATTAGAACGAAATTATTTACCAATACAGAAAAAAATTAAGGAACATATAGCGAGATGGAATCTAATTCCATATTTAAGTTTATATTCGAGAATAGACTCAATTAAAATTAATATTCTTCCTAAATTATTATATTTATTTCAAACATTACCAATAGAAATTAACCAGAAACAGTTTAATGAATGGGATAAAATTTTGTCAAGATACATATGGCAAGGAAAAAGGCCCCGAATTAGATTTAAAACCCTACAACTTAACAAAGGAAAAGGGGGTGGGGCTTACCTTCTCTTAGGGTATATTATTGGGCAGCACAATTAAGGCCTATGATATGCTGATGTAATCCTTCATATGACGCTCAATGGAAAGTTATTGAGGAGAGTCTGACCTCCATCCCCATACAAGCTATTATAGCAGACAGAAGCTTGCAAAATTTAATAAAAACTATTGAAAATCCATGGATCAAGTTGACTTTTAAAATTTGGGAAACAGTAATAAAAGAATATAAACTAGAAGAGGATATAGCAGTTCTTAAGTGGTGTGCATATGACACACATTTTGCTCCAAATAAATTGGACACCAGATTCAAAGATTGGACATATAAAGGATTAACAGCTTTATGTGTGGTAATGGAGGAAGGCAGACTAATTAGTTTTTGCTTTTGCATTAGATTTTGACTTTGTTAACTACTAGAAGACTAGAGGAAAAATTAGTTACATTAATGGAAACAAAAACACACTCCCTATATTTATTTATTTATTTTTCTTTCCTTTTTCTTTTTCCTTATGTATTTTTTATTTATGTTGTTTGTTGTTTCCTGTTTTGCTTCTTTTTCTTTTCTTCTTCTTCTTTCATTCTTATTGTATGGATATTTTAGTTGTTTAAATATAGAAAAAAAATATATGTACTGAAAGATAGCTGAAGTTGATGGTATTGTATAGTGATTCTAAAATGTTAATAAAAAAAAAGAAGCTGGAATCCAATGAGTCCAAGTCTTCTGCTGATTCAGCATCACATTCATCTTTGCTCCTTGTTCTGCATCCCCACCATGGACTTCATTCCTTTCCAAGCCAGCCTTGAGTGTCCTTTATTCAGCTCATCCTCTGCTTTACTTTTACACCTGATTTTAGCTGCTTTTCTTCTCTCCCTCATAACAAGACAGCTTCTTCTGCCTGAGAACATGTTGGAGTGATTTACTAATCCAGGGCTGATTTTTGGGGAAAATAGTTCCTGTTTTCAAAGTAATCCCCATTTTTCCCAGAATGAAATGTAAGTAGAAATAAATAGAATAGAATAGAATTAGAATAGAATTCAACTTTATTGTCATTACACATGCACAGGTACAGGGCAACGAAATGCAGTTTGCATCCATCCAGAAGTGCTTTAGTGATATAGGTATATTACAATATATATTAGCAATAGTATAGATATGTAAGTATATTACAGAAATGGGTCTATTATGGTATGTTATAATGTACACGGTATGAAGTATGTTGTGAATATTCTATAACTAAGTATGTACAGGCTGTAGTGAGTAAAAGCTATGTACAGGCTATGAACAGGGTATAAATATGAAAAACTATACAGAATATGAAATAAATAACTTTACAGAAATTTGAGATATACAGCTATAAAGTGATCTAAGTGAGAACATGAGCCTTTAAAAAGGCTCTTCTGAGGCTGCTGCCAGTGGTCAAAGCCTCCAACAAAGCTCTGTAAGTACATATGTGATCATAGCTTTAGCTTTTAAATGTTTATTCTAGTTAACACAGATCAGGTGGAACAACTCAAATAAAATATCAAAAATATTAAGTGGTCATCGGTACTCAGTTTGTTCAATACTGAATACAATGGAGCACAAATTGTCCACGTTTCTGAAATATTTCTGGGTGTAACTGTCACCAAAGTGCAATTTAGACCTGGCCTGTGGTTGTTATCTAAGTGATAATCATCAATTCTACTAAAACAAATACAAAATAAAGAAGTTTGACACATTTTGTTGATATCAAAAGCACACTGAACAATTCAGTGTTGTTTTACTGCTGTTCTCTCTTCACTTCTTCTCCTCTGATTCTCTCCACATGTTGCTCTGCATCAGTGCTCAGTTTCCTGACAAAACAAGATTAAATATTGCTAAATATAATAGTATCTCATTACACTTCAACATAAGTGTTTTATTTTTGTAATTGTTTATCTGTTATTTTTCAGACTGAGTCACTGTGACCTGTCAGAGAGAAGCTGTGAAGCTCTGGCCTCAGGTCTCAGCTCTCAGACCTCTAATCTGAGACAGCTGGACCTGAGTAACAGTAACCTGAAGGATTCAGGCGTGAAGCTTCTGTCTGAAGGACTGAAGAGTCCACACTGTACACTGGAAACTCTCAGGTGAGATCAAGCATTTTTCTTTCATCAACTGACAGAATTAGCAGATTAATAATAAGGCAGTCCTCTAATAAGAGGAGAAGTGGAGGTGTTTTGAAGGGCAACGTACTCTTATGTTAACAAGACAGGAAGTAGTTCCTGGGAACTGCTTCCTTTGTTATTGTCTAAGCAGAAACATGATGGTAAAACAGTGATGAGTTTGCAGAGGTGGATCCACACAACACAACACAACAATGCTGTTGGGTGCTGAAAGCAGACTTCTCACAGATTCTGAGGCTGCAGGTTTCATCACTGTCCAACCAAAATTCACTGAACCAGCAGTAAATGAACGTCCAAAACTACGCTTCATGTTTAAAAAACAGATGATCAGGGGGATTTGTGTTTACATCTTTTTTGTGTGATCTGTTCACCTGCTGTTTCAGCTGTTTGGTGGTTGTTGAGATGGTTTTGTGAACTTTTAGCTGAGATTCTGACGTTTCTGTAGATACCACACATGTCTAATTACTTTGTACAGCATGAATGGCCATAACGAGGTTTTTAACAGTAAGAAAAGTTGTAAAACTTGAGAAAATATAGTTAAAAGTCCAAAACCTTCTACGTCTGGTGGCTTGTGGTAAGGAGCAGATCAAACGAGTAAAGAATTACGTTATAATTATAAATGGCTTCAACAGCACATTCAGGTCTGTGAGACTCATTCAGACACTGAGCCGTGGCTCTGTGCTACATGCACATAGTTCTGCATCTCTGCCATTCAGACACACTTTATATATAGTTTATTTTATGTAGGATTCAATACTGAACTGTACATTTAGTCTTTTTAAAGGCAGCAAGTTGTATTCAGTGTTTTCATAAAAGCCTTATTTCTATCCATTTACTGCTATTAGGAAGAACACGTGAGGTTTAAGACCTGGACCAGTTTGAAACCTTTTGTCCTCCACAGTGGAAAATGGGTGGAAATAAAAATGGGTCTCACTTTAGCCAGCTCCTAATTTTATCAGTTCTGCTCTCAGCGTCTCCTGTATATCTCCTGTATAAATGTTGCACTCAGCTTTGTGGTCTCCAATATCACTGAAATGCAGCCAGATGCTGCTCATTTTGCCTTTTCACTCTTTCCTGACACGCTTGCATTTCAGTACAGCTCCCATTTCTCTGTGTACTGGTCTCTACCACTACCCTTGCTGTCTATGGGACATTTCCGTCCTCTTTCACATAATGGTATGATCCCAGTCTGTCTCTGAAAGTGATTGGCCACATGGTTTGCTCATCAGAATAACATCTCAGCCGTGCTCACATTGATTATCAGCAAGCCTGAAAATTCATCAATATTTGACATATGAAATTATGTCAAGGGCTTGATTTGGCCCACGGGCCATATGTTTGACACCCCTGGTTTACACAGTTTGGTATTCAATGTACAAGTGAGCTAGCTCTCAGCTAACTAGCAGACAAGCTAACTGCTGGGACTGCGTCTTTCTAACAAGAGCGTCAGACACTCAGACTGGTTTCCTTTGTGGATGATGATGTGTTCTCACACTGATCCTTCATGCTGATGCTGCCATCCACCCACTGCTCCTGGATTCCTCATCATCATCTCCATCAGCCCTCACAATACTCCACCTTCTTCAGCTTCATGTTCAGCAGCCTGGATGGACAGTAATTCTTTCCATGGGTTATGGTGGGACATTGAGAGCTGAAGTCAAACAGCAGTGAGAATGAAAGACTGATTCATTTCTATTTAGTCTTGTGCTGTGCAGCTTTGTTCAGAGCATTAAGGCCCAGCAAAGATTACTGAGGTCATAGAGTCCTGATGAAACCTGTGTGCTTATAGAAACTGAGACCAGATGAACCAGAATAGAAGGACATTAAAATGAAGTGTCAGCTACACAAAGGCAAAGCTATTCAGTTGTTGCTGTGAGTTATTTAAATGGAGGATGGAGTCAGACTTTAAGCTGCTGGACTCAGTCACTATATCCTGTTGTCCTCATAGAACCTGGACACACAGACTCACCTGTGACACAGTGACACACAGTGTGGGATACACACACATTAGAAAGTGGATCAGTCACACTTGTGCAATCATTTGTTGTGCTGGGAAACCATGAACACTTTGAATCACATTAATGGCTTTGTTACAGCAACATTCAATCATGAGTTCAAAAGTAGTGCATTGTGTACTTATTGTAATAGTACTGCAGTATGAGAAGTGCAACATTCAGTGTGCAGAAACAGATCAGGTGCTTTCTAACAGCAGTGTTCCCTTTAACACAGCAGCAGTTCAAATATTTCTGTCAGTCTGAGCTGAAACATGAATCTAATCAAATATCAAATCAAAGTTCTTTGCCTCTGCCAGGACGTTAACATTTGATCTAGTTTTTTACAAAGTTCCCTCAGCGTCCAGAGCCACCAACATACCTTTGATCAACAGCAAGTGAACATTTATAAATGTGTGTTTGCAGAACAGGAAGCAGCAGAACTATTGTTCTGTTATCAGGCAGCAGCACAAACGCTCATCAGCTCATTTACTGTGCAGGACTTTGAGTGTGTGAAGTGTGTGTTTGTGCTGGATTTCCTTTGGAGAATCTCAGTCAGAAACCAGACAAAGAAAAACTCTTTCAACAGTCCAGGTTGAGTTGACAACATGAACTGCATTTATCTTCCTCTGACTTGACATGTTCTTCCTCCTCTGCACCGAGCCAGCTGCTAAGACTCACAAGCTCATTGACATTTTCTGATGATAAAGAAACTCTCTTCTTCTGCACAATATGAGCAGCAACAGAGAAGAAGCTTTCACAGGTACAGATGTTGCAGCTGTGGCCAAGTACATGTGCTGCATGTTGGAGCAGCACTCTGATGGACAGGCCTCTGTACTGATGGTGGGCTCTGCTCTGTATCCACCACACTGTTCTCAGCTGAGTCTTCCTCCTGTTCACACTCTGATGAAGCACCAACAGGGCCAACTTCTTCTCTGGTGGCTCGGATGTTGTTGCTTCCACAGGTTTCCCTCCAACAACCCTCTGTTCCTGCAGTAAGTTCAGTAAGATCTGGGTAAACACTTGAGCTCCTTGAATCTGGCTCCAGCAGCAGTTTTCACATATACAATGTTGGCATTTTGCTTGCGTGTCTCCAGGTCTGTTCTGAATGTAGACTTGAATTTGACCACGTAGGCGGGGTCATCATCTGAGCTCTCCATCACCTGAGAGAGATGACAAAACACAGAATCACAGAGCATGAAACCAACGTTTCTCCTCCCAGAAGTTCAGTCACAGACCTGCAACAGAAACAAGAAGATTCAAATGACGCAGAGCTTTCATTTACTTATATCCACAAACATGTCCTCTACATATTCATGCTGTATTTACACACACATACAGAGGCTGTTTGTCTCTCACACACCGACAGGACACTGAGAAATACATCATGTTTAATAGCAGCTCATGTGTTACATCTGTAACAGCTGGTTCATGTTGTAACACCGTGGCTTTCGTAGTCTCTCCTTTTTCTACAGCTCATGTGTTCTTCTTGTGATGCTGCGTCTTGAGGCTCATACATGCCGTCATTTGTTGATCCTAAGAACGTTCCTCAGACCGACTTCTTCAACAACAGATAACTTTAGTTGTATCAACACTGCCTCCTGGAACAGTTTAAAATGAACATGTCAAAGATCTGTACCTGTCTCCATGTTTCTGTCCCCGCCCCTTTCTTTCTGTCCTGGGTCATGTGAGCGCTGCAGTAGTATTAGGCCCACCCTCAATGCTCCCATTGGCTGAGACGCATAATGACGCCCATTTCAAGCCAGCACTGATCAACATCCCTCCTGTGACCCATGGCTTTTATATTCAGAGCCAGTGAGCACTTTCACAATAATCATGATTTTAAAAACTGTGATTAAAATAATTGCTGACGTTAATCAGTTAATGAGTTAACGAGATAATAACAGGTTAAGTTGCCCTAATAATTAGACTTTGGTGACAAACTGATGTGATCTCCATGTTTCCTTTGTTGGACTGTGGGCGAGTGTCAGAACTGAATGTACTGAGTAACATGTAGAGTTTAAACATGTGTCAGTTCCAGTTTTAGAGCTCTAAAGTGCAGCTATCATGTTAGGAATATGTTAGGAATAGACAGGAACACTGAGCACACTGAGGTCAAATCTTTATTTTACCACTCGCTGCATTCTTGATGTTCATGAATTCAGCAGCTTCATGATTGTCTGCAGCATTAATCTCATATTTCCATTAAAGTGTTGAATTTGACTGTTTGATGTTCTTTATGATCTCTGGCACCAGTTCATCTGTAGGCTGAGCTCAGTCCATCCAGTTAGTGAAATGATGTTTAAAGGTCTCCTTGTTCTGTGAGCGTGCACAGATCCTGAAGCAGAAAGCCTGGGTTACAGAGAAATGATCATCACTGTGATGATGCTCATCATCTCTGACTGGGATTTGAGGTTTTGTCAAAGCAGCAAAGAAAGCCTGGCTATGTTGGACTGGGTGTGGAAGCAGCTCCCAGTTTGAGTTCAGGAGACAGACACCCTCTCTACTTTGAAGATCAGCTTCAAACTTTCCTTTTTGATAAAGCTTATAGTTCGAGCTGGATCAGGTGACCCTGAACCATCCCTTAGTTATGCTGCTATAGGCTCAGGCTGTTGGTGGACTTCCCATGATGCTCTGCTTTCTTCTCCCCACTTTTCACTCCTGATGCTTTTATATGTCACTACTGCATGTCCTTAACTTTTGTCTCTCTGTTTTGTTCTTGTCTCTCTGAGCTCATCTCTTCTCTTTCCCCTCACCCTGCAACCAGTCATGGTAGATGCTCCTCCTGGAGCCTGTTTTCACTGGGAGGATCTTTGTGTCAAAGGGAGTTGTTCTTCCCACCATCACCAAGTGCTGCTCACAGTGGAGGCGGTCACCTTACACTGTTAAACAGCTTCAGATGACTGTTGTTGTCTGTTGGGTATTGTCACTTATAAATAAAGTTACATTGAATGGATGTAAATGGATAGATGTTATTGTGACAAAGAGAAAACAACTGTTGACAGATAGATTGTTGTTTTGTGTGTTTGCAGTCTGTCAGGATGTCTGATCACAGAGGAAAGCTGTACTTCTCTGGCCTCAGCTCTGAGCTCCAACCCCTCCCATCTGAGAGAGCTGGACCTGAGCTACAATCATCCAGGTCCCTCAGGAATGAAGCTGCTGTCGGCTGGACTGAAGGATCCAGGCTGGAGACTGGACACTCTCAGGTATGGAGAGAAAATCTGATAGAGGAGGAAGAGCTGGAAACATTTCCCGTGTCTTTCACTCACTTCCTGTTTGTTTCCTGCAGATGAGACATGAACAATCACACATGCAGGAATATTTTCAGGGACAGACACACTAGTCTAGCTGGATAGTTCATGGATATTTATGTAGGGGTCTCCAAGGAGTCTGTTTGCAGGAACATTTAGGTCACAGGTGTACCTGATATAGATACCAGTGTACCTAATAAAGTGTCAGCTAACATTTGGAAATGGAAGCTTAAATAATGACAAACTGTACATTCACAGCTGAATTCACAATAAATTTGTTCTGAAGTTCACATTTTTCTGTTATTGTTCTCAAACAACAGAATGAGAATGAAATATTGATTCTAACAGGGCCCATAAACAGCATTAGCTTAGCAGCATTAGCTTATCAGAGTTTCTATCATGGTCACAGAAATCTTTAGCAGAGAAAAGTGGCCTACTTAGCAATAGCTGCTCAAGTTGTATAAAGAAAGGGAAAACAGTATTAGCATTAGCTGCTAATGGCAGCTTACTTAGCATAAACTGTTCACATCTTTATAATGCAAGGGAAAGGAGTCACTCATGGAAGCCTATTTAGCATTAACGTCTCACATCATTATAACACAAGAGAAAAGGGTATTAGCGTTAGCTACTAATGCTTATTCACCTCAAATTAGCTTTAGCTGCTAATGGTAGCCTACTTAGCATTAACTCCTCACTAATATAATGCTAATTCACATCAAATTAGCATTAGCTGCTCATATTGTTATAAGGAAAGAGAAAACGGTATTAGCATTAGCTACTAATAATTATTCAGCCCTAATTAGAATAAGCCTCTAAAAGCAGCCTACTTAGCATTAACTCCTCACATCGTTGTTACCCAACGGAAAAGAGTATTAGTATTAGCTACTATCATTTTTAATAAGTAAGAGAAAACAGTGTTAGCATTATTGAATAATGCTAATTCACACTAAATTAGAATTAGCTATTTACAAGAGCGTACTTAGAATTAGCCGCTCACATTGTTAAAAAAGTAAGGGAAAACAATATTAGTATTAGCACATAATGCTAATTCACGTCAAAGTAGCATTAGTTAATAATGGCAGCCTACTTAGCATTAACTGCTCACTAATATAATGCTAATTCACATCAAATTAGAATTAGCTGCTCACATTGTTAAAAGGGAAGGGAAAACAATATTAGCATTAGCTGCTAATAATTATTCACCTAATTAGAGTTAGCCCCTAATGGAAGCCTAGTTAGCATTAACTCCTGACATAGTTATAATGCAGGGGAAAAGGGTTACCATTATCAGATAATGCTAATTTACATCAAATTAACAATAGTTAATAATGGTAGACTTCGTATCATTAGCTGCTGTCGTTCTTACAAAGCAAAGGAAAACAATATGAGCATTAGCTGCTAATGCTTTTTCATCTAAAATTAGCATTAGCCACTAATGGCAGCCTACTTAGCATTAACTCCTCACTAATATAATGCTAATTCACGTCAAATTAGCATTAGCTGCTAGCATCAGCCTACCTAGCACTAGTTGTTCACATTGTTAAAAGGGAAGAGAAAACGATATTAGCATTAGCTACTAATAATTATTCACCCCTAATTAGAATTAGCCGCTAATGGCAGTATACTTAGCATTAACTCCTCACATTGTTATAATGTAAGGGAAAAGAATTAGCATTATCTAATAATGTTGACCTTGGCCCACTGGAAAAGTTCAGAACTAAAGATTTAGGAGTGTTTCTCGATAGCTCTTTCTCATTTGAGAAACAAATGAACTCTGTTATTAAAACCAGCTGTAAGGTTTATATTGTTGATTGATGCTTAGAAATATTTACTCATATATGCTTAGAGTTGTATAATTGATTGCATAATGATAGAGGTTTGATCCTTAGTAGTGTGTAAAGACTCTGTGTGCCTTCCAGAGTGCTCTGGCATGCACACACCACTTGGGGCCATGAGAGAGGTCGTACCCTCTCTTACTGATTTATGGTGTAGGACAGGGGTCTCAAACTCAATTTAGCTGGGGGCCGCTGCAGGCAGAGTCTGGGTGAGGCTGGGCCGCATTAGGTTTTCCACAAGAAAGACATGGTTAAAAAATTCCAATCCTCTCAAATCTCTTTATTTTTATTTTTTAACACAAAATATGAAAAATAAATAAACAAATTAAGAATTAATAAGAAAATAAATCAATCTGTAATACATAAATAAAATAATAATAAGATATTTTTAGTCAGTGAACTTGTGTGTTTCTTTCAGTCTTCTATATCTGCTGTATTTAGATTGAAATGTCTGTATTAACAGTTCTATAACCTTCTTCTGAACATGAATGGAACACTGTAGAAAATGAACTGTTCTTCTGAACATGGCTTCTCTTGCCTACTCCTTGCTGCTAGAGACCTGGCAGCGTTTCCTCTCGCATAGCCGAGCCAGATTTGGCCTGAGGGAGGAAGCAGTTGCGACCCTCAGTATGTCTTGAAGATGATCATCCGTAAGTCTGGACCTGTACTTGGACTTATTGAAGTTCAAAGTGGAGAAGAGCTTTTGGCACAAGTATGTGCTACTAAAAAGGCACATGGTCCGCTTGAACATTCGGGAAAGCCGAGGGAAACTAGGGCTCAAGTCTCTCAAAAATTGTCCAAGCTTGTCTGCTTTTCCACTCACCTCCCTGAACTTTGCTTTGAGTTCAGAGTTGCACTGCAGCTCAATGAGCTCCATTTGAAGCACAGAAGGGGCATCTTGCACATCAAAGGAGAAGGGGTCCGCAAAAATGTGAAAGCTGGCTCTGTGTGTCTTGAAGTCAGCAAATCTGGGATCAAATTCCTCCTGTAGCCTCAAAATGACATCAACATACTCGTCAGCACTGAATGGTGTGCCTGCATCCACGAGTGCCTTGCATGCTGGGAAATGGCAAAGGTTTGTCTGAGAGAGCTGAGCTTTCCAGAGCGCCAGTTTTGTGGAGAATGCTCTCACGTTGTCATAGGCAGCACTGACAAGTTGCCCCTGGCCTTGTAACGTCTTGTTCAGTACATTAAGCTCATGTGTCATATCAACAAGAAAAGCTGAGTCCATGAGCCATTTGGGATCAGTTAGCACAGGAACACTAACTCCATCCTTCTCCATGAAGGCTTCACTTCTGCTCTCAACTCAAAAAGTCTCTTTAATACATTTCCCCTGCTGAGCCAACGTACCTCAGTGAAGTCGAGCACATCCCCATATTCTGACTCCATTTCCTCTAAAAAAGCACAGAACCTTCGGTGCTTTAAGCCCCTGGATCTGATTTGGTTGATGCATTTCACAACAATAGACATCACATTGTCAAACTTCAGGCATTTGCTGCAAAGGACCTGCTGATGGATGATGCAGTGCAGAGCAATGGCCTCCTCCACGCCTTCCTCTTCCAGTTTGTTTTGTGCCACCAGTCCATGTTTCCTCCCTGTCATTGATGGCGCTCCATCTGTTGTTATTCCAACAAACCTCTTCCATGGCAAACCAACATTCTCAATGGCATCACACAGCTTGTAAATATCTGCTGAGCGGTGGTCTGGCCATGCATTGGAATTACTGTGAGCAGCTCCTCCATCACTTCAAAACTGTCATCAACACCACGGACATACATTGGGAGCTGGGCAGTGTCGGTGATGTCTGTGGTCTCATCAAGAGCGACTGAGTATACACTGAAACATTTGGCTTTCTCACACAGTTGGTCATAAATGTCACTTGACAGGTCAGAAATGCGATCTGCTGCGGTGTTGGCAGAAAGGCTGATGTTGCTAAACTGACCTTTCTTTCCCGGACAGACTATATTTGCAGCCTGCAATATGCACTTTTAGACAAATGCACCTTCTGTGAATGGCTTCCCTGCTTTAGCAATCATCTCACTAACCACGTGGCTCCGACTGCT